>NC_069387.1:126707318-127010348 GCF_027475565.1 Acinonyx jubatus
GTCTGTTAGCCGGTCCAACTGTTCAATTTTCTTTCTTTTTCTTTTTTTCCCCTCTTTTTCCTTTCTTTTCTTTTTCTTGAATACAGAAAGAGAAAAAATTTATTTTTATTTTCAATTTTTATTAAAAACATTTTTCTTTAATTTTTTTCTACTATATTTTTTACTTTTGTGTAATTTTTTTCAAATTCTATTTTACTTCCATCATTTCATTTTAGTCTACTTTAGTGTATTCATTTTTTCAAATTTTCAAACAATTTCCTTTTTATTTTCTTTTTCCCCCTTCTTTCTCTAATTTATCAAGCCACTTTCAAGACCCAGACCAAAACACACCTAGATTCTAGCATCATTTATTCGATTGTGTATGAGTTTAATTTTTTAATTTTAATATTTTTAGTTTTATTTTTTTAATTTTAATTTTTTCTAACTCATTAATTCCTTTTCTCCCTTCAAAATGATGCAATGAAGGAATTCACCCCAAAAGAAAGAGCAGGAAGAAACGACAGCCAGGGACTTAACCAACACAGATATAAGTAAGATGTCTGAACCAGAATTTAGAATCACGATAATAAGAATACTAGCTGGAGTCAAAAATAGATTAGAATCCCTTTCTGTGGAGATAAAAGAAGTAAAAGCTAATCAGGATGAAATAAAAAATGCTATAACTGAGCTGCAATCTTGAATGGATGCTGCGGCAGCAAGGAGGGATGAGGCAGAACAGAGAATCAGCGATATAGAGGACAAACTTATGGAGAATAATGAAACAGAAAAAAAGAGAGAGATTAAGGCAAAAGAGCATGATTTAAGAATTTGAGAAATCAGTGACTCATTAAAAAGGAACAACATCAGAATCATAGGGGTCCCAGAAGAGGAAGAGAGAGAAATAGAGGTGGAAGGGTTATGTGAGCAAATCATAGCAGAAACATTTCCTACCCTGGTGAAAGACACAGACATCAAAATCCAGGAAGCATAGAGGACCCCCATTAGATTCAACAAAAACTAACCATCAACAAGGCATATCATAGTCAAATTCACAAAATACTCAGGCAAGGAGAGAATCATGAAAGCAGCAAGGGAAAAAAAGTCCTTAACCAACAAGGGAAGACAGATCAGGTTTGCAGCAGACCTGTCCACAGAAACTTGGCAGGCCAGGAAGGAGTGGCGGGATATAGTCAATGGGCTGAATCAAATATTAATCCTGCGTTTGTCATTCATCTATCTGTCTATGCATCCTTCTATCTAACTATCCATCCACTGCCACTGAGTTATTTTCCTTTTTTTTTTAAGTTTGTTTGTTTGTTTGTTTAGAGAATCCCAAGCAGACTCTGTACTGTCAGTGCAGAGCCTAAAGCAGGGCTCAATCTCACAAACGGCAAGATCATGACCTGGGCCAAAGTCAGATGCTTAATGGACTGAACCACCTTGGCACCCCACTGAGTCATTTTCAAAGGAACTTCCATGTTCCAGGAAATGTTTGAGGCTTTAAGAAGACAGCAGAAGACAAGACAAGATTCTTGCCTTCGTGTCATTTACAGTTCAGTGAAGAGAGTGACAAACAGCAGTTACAAGGCAACGGGATAAATGTGCAAGAGAAAGAAAACAGCACACTTTGAGAGCATGTAGGGGGAGAATTTGGCCCGGATTTGGGGGCAGAGGGTAAGGAATGCTTTCTGAAGAAAAATATGTATAGTTGAGAATAAAGGATAAGTAACTTACCCCCAATATATTGCAGGGGGAAGATCAGATGAAAGAATATACAACTGTCTAGAGGTTTGAGCTTTATTCTGAAGGCAATGGAGAGTCACTGCAGGGTTTTAGTCAGGATAACAATAATCTGATTTGAGGTTCCCAAAGATCACTCCAGCTCTCCAGAGGAGAAGATGCATTGAAGGAATCAAGACAAGGCAAGAAGCCAGAGAAGGATATTGCAATGTCTCGAGTGGTGGCCCAGACTTGATAATGGCAGCAGGGTTGGAAGAAAGTGGGAGCTTTTGTGAGATACAGAGGGTATAAATGAATAGATGGGGATGACATGTTAAATTAGGGGGTTGGCTGGGGGAGAAGGAATAGAAGGATAAAGCCTTAATTTCTGGTTTGTGCAACAAGGTAGCTGCATGTGCTGCTTGTGGGAATGATAGGTAAGAATGCAGTTCGGCAGAATGATAAGATAAATTCACCTTTGGACATGTTGGGTTTTAGCTGCCAGCAAGACATTCATACAGAGGTGTCTAGCAGCCAGTGGGTCTCAAATGCAAGAAAGTTCCACCTGGAAATACAGAATTGTCACTAGTGCACACGTGGTCCTTAAAACCTGGAGTAGAGGGTGCAGAGCAGGGATTTTTAACAAGGGAAGTGTCCCAATCCCCTTCAGGGGACATTTTGGAAGTGTATGCAGGAATTTTTAAACTGTCACTGTGATTGGGGACACTAACTGCCTTTTACTGGGTGGGACCCAGACATTCTAGATGTCCTACAATGTTGGAGACACTCCTACACAAAGAATCTTTCATCTTGCATGACTCTCTTGATGCTTATAATGATCTGTGCTTAGACTCTCATTACAAATAAACACAAAGCATTTTTTTAGATTTTTTTTTTTTAGAGAGAGTGTGAGCATGCAGGGAAGGGGCTTAGGAAGAGGGAGAGAGAGAATCCTAAGCAGGCTCCACGCCAGCATGGAGCCCAACATGGGGTTCAATCCCAGCACTGTAAAGATCATAACCTGAGTCAGAATCAACACAAAATATTTTTGCATTACTTTAATATACCTTGCATTTTATATACATTGAATTTAATATATATTGAGTTCTCCAGGAATGAAACTATAAAGTAAGGTGAGTGAAGATTTTTCCATAAAGACCACTCCCATATTTGTATTTCCATTCCAGACTTCTCCCCTGAAATCCTATCTTGTCTGTCACCTGCATGCTCAACATCTTCCCTTAGAGGTCTAACAAGCAGAACAAACTGAAATTGTCTGACACTGGACTGCAGGTCTCTCCCCCAATTTAATACCTGCTCCACTCAGCTTGTCCATCACCATGTGTAGGGACTTCAAGTTACTTCCCCCCAACCTTCAACTCGTTCTTGACTCCTCCTTTCTTTTCACTGGTATCCAGTTCTTCAGGAAATCCTGGTGGCTGTACCATCAAGATACATCCAGAATCTGATCATGTGGCATTCTCCACCCCATCTTCTCTCATGCCTGTTTTATTGTAGTTGCACCTACCTGGTTTCCCACTATCATTCCTGCTCTTCTGCAGCTCGTACTCAACCATGGTAGAGTGATCCCATTATAAATTAAGTTGTATCACATCCCTCTTCTGCTCCAACCCCTCCAACAGCTCCCTGTTTTGCTCAGAGAAAAAGCCAAAGTCCTGATAGCAACCTACAAGCACCCTCCAGACTCCTCTCCTAGGTTCCACTCTCTGTCTCCTGTCTCCTCCCCTTTACTCACCTCTTCCAGCCTCAGTGGTCCCCTTACTCTTCCTTAACACAACCTGCCAGGAACAATCTCAAATTTCAGCCTCGATGTTAGCTGTTCCTTCAGCCTACAGTGCCATTCTCCCAGTTATCCAAATGGCTAACTTCCACATCTTCAAGTTTGGGCTTAGACTGCAACTCCTCACTAAGGTCTACCCTGACCACCATTTTTAAATAGCAATTCCCTTTCAGCCAGCACCCCTGAGCCCGTTTCTCATTTATGTATAGTCCTCCTCACCTTCTAACATGTACAACATTGGTTTATTAGTCAGGCTGACACTGGTCAGCTGTCCACCCCACTACATGTAAGTTCTCGTTTTTGCTTGCTTCTATTCCCCAATAGAAGTGCTTAATAAATAATAATAATAAGTGTTCATAAATATTTGTTGAATAAACAAATAAATGAATTGTGGTAAAAATCAGCTCTTTATCATCATGCATTCCTCTCAAACTATTGATTCTAGTTTAAATTCCATGAGAACTTTTCTTCTTGATATTCAACATCTAGCATTCAGAATCAAAACAAAAGCAAAAACAAAAATGCACTCACTGTCTCAGAATAGCAATGACAATGACAAAAGCTTTGTCTTTCAAGATTGCTGTCTCTTCTAGTTCAGATCCATTCAGAACATCAGCTATGTCCTTGGCATCAGGCCATGACTGTGATAAGGCTGGGGAATGAGTCTGAGGCAGTTCAAGGCGAGTAGAGGATATCACAGTAAATAACTCTCAACTGATATCTCAAAATACTACCCTGTCTGTATCTTTGAGCTGCTCTAGTCTTTGGGACATTCTTTGGTTAAGCTATAGTCTTACTCCCTCTGACCTCCATTACTTAAACTTGCTTCTACTTTCTATAAACTAAAAGGACAAGATCCCACCTTCTTACACATGGAAGTCTTAAAGAGACTTGAGGACTGGGTTTAATCCTCAGCCTTTACTTCCCGTCACTGTCCTATCATCTGGTCTTCTCATTTAAACATATCCTGTCCCTTTACCCCTTCCTCCTATGACATGAGTTTATGTCCAGTTAATGTCCTCATAATATCCTCTGCATGGGTGCAAATTTGTCTCTATCCCTCTACAGTACAGACCCTATGATTGGACACAATATTCGAGATGTTGTGTAGCAGGGGCATGATTGAGTGGGAGAAGTCCTACCCAACATTTTAGTTATTTATTTCTGCAGTCACTTCACAAATGTTCAGAGGTTCAAATGTTATCCTAAAGGCAATGGAGGATAACTGCAGGATTTTAAGCAGGAGAATAATGAACAGAATTGAGTTTCTGTAAGATCACTCCAGCTCTTCAGAAAAGAGAATGGATTGGAAGAATCAAAACCAAAGGCAGAAAATCAGTCAGTAAGCTGTTGCAGTGTTCCAGATGGTGGCTGGTTCATTTGGAACCTCTGGCCCCTAAATTCTTTAAACACATGTTTGGTGAAGTTAGATTACCTCTGTTTCTGGCTTTTGAACTTGGATTTCAGTTTCCTTATTCAGGGGTTGAGAGACAGGGCCCTCATTACCTTTCTCTTAAACCTTAGTCACTCATTTGGGTTAAGGCAAAATGATTCTTCTTTGTGCCTCTATAATGAACTTTTACATTTTTTGCTTGGGATCATTTTTCTGTGTATTTAGGTTGTTGTGTACATTCTCCCACCACTGCTCAAGAACCGGAGAGTCCTTTGAAGAGATTCTGGGTCATTTTCACCTTCTGTCCCCCCACATCACATAGCAAAGTGCCTCATATGTAGCAAACCTTGAGCCTCATCGTATTTGTTGAATTAAGTCGGGGTGCATGGGGCTGAATTAAGAGCTGCTGTTAAAATGCAAATATGCTCTCTGGGCTCCACAAAACATTAAGGTGCCCATTAAAACTGTGGCACAACTAATTTATTGGATTGGCTAATAACCACCCAGTAGGCAGTGAATGGTCACAATGCAGGAAAATGCAGTTGAGCCTTGAGAGGGCTCCTCCAGGGATGGTCATGGGCACAGAAATTAGACACAAGCCCAGCCCAGCTGAAGTGACAAACAGTAAAGGGAGCATGGGCTTTGAAGTCAGAATAAACTGAGTTCTAGTTCCAGCACCACTGCGTGCTAGCCCTGTGACCTGGGGAAAGATAATAAAGCCCTCCAGACCCCGGTCTTGCACAGTCAGTGACCAAGACTTTCCAGCTCATTTTTCATCTCCAAAGGTTGCACATACTGCAATCTGGTGTCTCCCATAAAGCTGTAGACTGGTGCTTGGCACACAGTAGGCTCTCAGGGATCCTAATTAAATGAATAAATGGGACTCAGGGACATTAGCCAAGCATGGATGTGAATACCAGCGCCACCATTTTCTACACACTTGTGTCTGGTTACTCAGGTTGGCTCCCAGCACCTCCCCCCCCTTTTTTTTTTAACTTTTTAAAAAATGTTTTTATTTATTTTTAAGACAGAGAGAGACAAAGCATGAGCAGGGGAGGGGCAGAGAGAGAAGGAGACACAGAATCTGAAGCAGGCTCCAGGCTCTGAGCTGTCCGCACAGAGCCCGATGCAAGGCTCCAACTCACGGAGTGTGAGATCATGACCTGAGCTGAAGTCGGACGCTTAACTGACTGAGCCACCCAGGAGCCCCCAGCACCTCCCTTTTTGTATCTGTGAAATGGGAAGTGCAATATCTTCCTCCCTCTTTATTAGAAAGAATAATTGAGAAGGCACGTAAAGCACCTTGCACACAATAGTGCAGTAAGTACCGATTCTCTCCTTTTCTCGTTGCTAACACACCTAATGCCATGTCCACACATTGCTGGCTGGAAAAGAAATTGCTTGGCATCCAGCTGTACCTGAAATGTTCCCTTCCAAATGAATTTCTGAGTGAACAACACAGGGATTGTTTTCAGTGGACCTTCCCTGAGTACGTGAACTTGGACTGGGGTTTTATGCACTCAGGTGCCTTCACTTGCTTCCCCCCCTGCTCCCCCCCACACAAAAGAGACAAAATGTGCATATGTTCACTGACTGCCACTCTGAGCAATAGCAGTAAACAACCACAGGCTGCAGGAGCCAGGCATCAGCCCCTGTGTGGCTATGAACTTCAAGCAGCCTTTGCATAAATGGGCATGTGGCCCCCATCTGAATGGAGCGTTTACAACTCGCAGGTGCAAGAATAATTTTTCAATTAGGGATAATACTGTTCTTCATCATGTTTTTCTGGAGCCCTGTGGGAGGAGGGGCTCAGGCCAGGTGGGAAACCCAGCACAAGAGTTACGGCTTAGCAGTTCGAAATGTGTTTCCCTGAACAAGCTTCTGATCTTATGGCTTTACAGTATCGAAGTCCACAGCGTGATTGAGTCCACTTGAGTGGAATACCAGACTCAGTGGTAATCTTTCAAAAATTCTTGCAAGTGTATGGATTTATTCACAGGCCAGTTTCTATCTGATTAGGCTGAATTGTCCTTTTGGTTCAATTGTCAGTCATTAGCTTTCCCTCTTATTTATTTATTTATTTATTTTTCTTTTTTGGTTTTCTTTTTTGGTTTTTCTTTTTTGGTTTTCTCTTTCTAAGTCTCTTCTATCGGTCTTGTCCTTTCCAAGCAAGGCTTTGCTCCCCCTCATTAGGATGAACACACATGGCAGTTGGAGCTTGGGTTCTACCTAAAAAGGAGAGAGTTCGGATGCATGGAGGGGAGGCAGACAGGTGATGCAGGCTGGGAGAATCACGTGGGAATACGCCTGGCCTGGGGTGAGGACAATGAAGAAACTGGCGTGTGCAGGAAGATTGGTTGGGATGCAGAGGGGAATGAGATTGGAAACAAGCTGGAATCAAGTTGCTGAGAAACTTGATTGCCTTATAAATGAATTTTTGACTTTATTATGGAAGCCGGTGGGAGCCATGGAAGATTTTAGGAAAGAGAAATTTTGTCATTAGTCTGGTGTCTGTGCAAAGGACACATTGCAGCAGGGACTAGCAGCAGCTAGATTAGTTAGGTTTACTCGGGTTTCCTACTTGGCAGGGAACAGAGGGAATGTAACTCAACGCCATGTGTTTTAAGCCCAAGCATGAAACAGGCACTACGCTAAAGGCCGTGGGGAGCCGAGATGTTAAAAATATTGAATTCTACCCTCAAGATGTGCAGTGCAGTGTAGGCTCATATCCAGCAAGCACTCATGTGTATCTGCGGTATCAGGAATGCTCTTAACGGCAAGTAACAGAATACCCACATAACAGTGACCTAAGCAGTAAAAATGTGTCTCCTCCTGGGACAGGAAGTCTGCATGGCCCCTGAGTAGCCATGTGGTCACCTTCTCCCATTTTCCCCTTCCCACCCATGTCTCCACCATGAGTCATTCTCCTCAGTGCAGCTACACATAGCTGGGGGTCGTGGCTCCGAGCCAGCCAGGAACCTGCCATTGACTGTTTTGTTGTTGCTTTCCCAGACTTGCAACCTCTGCAGCAATCTTAATTTATATCCATAAATCTGGCCAACAACCCCCAGCAGGAAAATACTTAGTCCTCCTGACATTCCCCATGCCCAAATGCTCAGGCGCCCTTACTCCCTCCATATTTGAAACTGCTTCTAGGGGCGCCTGGGTGGCTCAGTCCGTAAAGTGTCCGATTTAGGCTCAGGTCGTGATCTCGCAGTCCATGGGTTTGAGCCCCGTGTTGGGCTCTGTGCTGACAGCTCAGAGCCTGGAGCCTGTTTCAGATTCTGTGTCTTCCTCTCTCTCTGGCCCTCCCCCGTTCATGCTCTGTCTCTCTCTGTCTCAAAAATAAATTAAAAAACGTTAAAAAATATTATAAAAAAAAAAAAGAAACTGCTTCCCAAAGATTTCAAGTGCAAAACCTCTTTTATAATCTAAGATGATAATAATAATAATAATAATAATAATAAAATGTAGCCCACCTCCTCCCCAGCGGTGGAAGTCATACATTTAACACTCATTAACTGAGAAGATGGATAAAGGCTAAAATCTGTGATGAATTTGGAGATGCTTTTTAAAAAAATGCTGCCTTATTAATCCAAATAGAATTTTGCCTGTGCAGTGATGACTATCCATTTTGTTAGAAGATGAACATGTGAATTTATGAGACATCATATCTATCTACTCTATGGACAATTCTGGAACATTCATAGATTTGAGGACCCTAAACAATGGCCCCATAACTTCTGGGAGGGTCTGATTCCTGGTTTGAAACATTTGGGGTTCACAACAAATCTGTGGAGACTTTTCTTTTATTTATTTATTTATTTATTTATTTATTTATTATTTTTAAAAAAATTTTTTTCCACGTTTTTTATTTATTTTTGGGACAGAGAGAGACAGAGCATGAACGGGGGAGGGGCAGAGAGAGAGGGAGACACAGAATCGGAAACAGGCTCCAGGCTCCGAGCCATCAGCCCAGAGCCTGACGCGGGGCTCGAGCTCACGGACCGCGAGATCGTGACCTGGCTGAAGTCGGACGCTCAACCGACTGCGCCACCCAGGCGCCCGAGACTTTTTCAATAAGGAAAACAAACACGCAAACATAATAAGCAGATGTGCCAAAGCAGAGACTTAACGTGTATCCAAACCTGTCCTCATAACCAACATAGCTTGGGAATTCTTCCTTCCCCCGCCCCTTTCTACCTCCAGAACCTTAGCCTCTTAGCAGAAGTGAAGCTAACCTCTGTTGTTCCACTTCTGACCCCTTCCACGCCCGCACGCTCCGCTCAGCACCAGGTTCTGGCCTGGAGTGTATGGGGTGATTTGTCATTTTACAAAACAAATATGGTTTGGGCACGAAGAGAGCCAAGTGATAAATAATCCCAAACCAGAAAGCTACTGTGGAAGTTTTGGAGCAAAAGAGAAAAACAAAAACAAACCCCAAGAAAACATAAAAGTTCAAGATGATTTATTTCATAATTTAAAAATCCAAATCGCCTTCGGGCGGTAGGACTTGTGTGCCCAGTTTTACCCTAGAGTGAGTCATAATAGCTAAGTTATATACCCTTGGAAAAACCAGGGCTTTTCTAGCGGGAGCACTGAGATGTCATTAAGCCCGGAACTGTGTGCGGCGGGGCCAGAATCAAATGTCCTTTGAAATCCAGACCAGCAGAGAGAAAGCCTCAGGGCTTGTGCTGTGTTCCTTCAGACCAAGTCTGGTCCCCATAGCCTCATCTAGGATGTGGCAAAGAACTGGGGGGAGCAGAAAATCACTTTGGCTTTAGGGGCAGGGCTCAAGACAGATGTGGGGGAGGTTTATAAATTCAGAGCCTGGTGGGGGGCAGGACAAGGGGGAAGGAGGCTGTTAATGATACGGGCCAGATTGGATTCTGCCTGCAACAGGGACACAATCTGGATATAGCCACCAATAAGTCCGGACCTGAATCAGTTATCTACTGTCACAATAATGCAGCATAATAAACGGTCTCCAAACCTCAGACACATGCAACAGTAAGCACCGATTTTTCTCCCACAAGTCTGTGAGTCAGGTTGAGCTCATTTCAGCTGGTCTTCCTGTTGTGTCTGTGGTTGGTGGGTGGGTCCACTGGGGCATGGCTGATCTAGAACATTTTCTTTCACAAGTCTGGCAGTTGACTGGCTATCAGCTGAAGCAATGAGGGTGTGAGGAGAAAAAAAGCTTTCCTTGACCCTCTGTCTGGGTCTGAAAATTAAACTGGCAAAGATTAGCAGGAGAAAAGCATATAAATGTATTTAATATGATTTACATGACAGAGGAGACATCATAAGGAAATGGAGACCCAAAGAAGCCATTAAAGCTGAGTGTCTGTGTGCTGGGTTTGATGAAGAGTGGCCAGGCATAGAGAAATATGATAGAGCAAAGATTAGGAGGTCAGTGTAGGAAACTGAGGGAAACTTAGCAAGCCCTGATTGTTTGAATTCTTCTCAGTGTCCCTTTGTGTTCAGACGGGCGATGCTCCTTTCCTGTGGGTGCAGGGAGAGGACCTCTCACCTGAGGATTGCCTGACCTGCTGCAGGGGAGAAGGGCAGAAACAAGTCGGAGTGGCCTTCCTGTTTCTGCCATTTTCTCAAACTCCCTCAGCTTAAAATATGCAGTGCCAAGGTGCATTATGCTGGGGTCAGACTGAACTGCCCCAGGTGTCTGCCATCTTCCCACAGGCTAGCCTGGGCTTGCTCCTATGGTGGCAGCCAAGTTCCAAGAAAGAATGGAAGCACAAAAGATTGAGTCTCAAGGCCCAGATTCTTGGGATGGGAAACATAGGTTCTGAGTCTTGACAGGAGAAGTCCAGTGGCAAAGGGCGCAGATACCAAGAGAGGTGGGGAACTGGGGGCATTCCAACAATCGCTTTTCCAAAAGGGTAGCCCGCCCAACAGTGTTGCAGTGAAGCCACAGGGATCAGGGTGAAGAGCTATTGTTAGAAGGCAGATTTCATCTCAGAATATGCAAGAGGAAATAGTCCAAACTGTCCCACAGTAAAACAGGCTGCCTTAAGAATCCATATTTTTACATAATAATAATTACTGATGTGAATGAAGTACCTATTTATGTGTATCAGACAACGTTCCGGGTGGCTCACAGGAGTGAATTGTGGCAAGAGCTCCACGAACAGACAGCCGTGACCCATCATGCACACGTGTTCTGCAGAAAGAGGCCTGCCTGGCTGCTGAGGGGCCATGCTGTCTGCCAAGTCCTGAGCCCAGGTGTTGGGCTATGCTGGCTTGGAGAAAAGAGAACCTTTCTCTAATTCATGTCCAGGTGATGCATGAACTGGCAGTAACCCTGCCTGCCTAGGAGGTTGGCATTATTCTGGCTCTCATTTTGGAGCTAAACAAAATGAGGCCTAAGGGAATTTAGGTAAGTTGCCCAAGAATATACAGGTTTTGAGCAGAGTGGAGATTTGAATGCAGTCTAACTCCACAGCCCATGCTCTTGACCATAGAACTATCCTGCCTCAGTAGATCCTTACAACAACCAGCTAAGAAGAGGACAGCATCTTCCTTCTACCAATGAGCCATCAGAAGGCAAGAATGTAGGAACTTGCTAGAAAATTAAGGGGCTTGCATAATGGATGGATCAGTAGAGGAGCCTATTCCGATAGCCATCTAATTCCAAAGGCTGTTCCTTCACTTTTAGCCATAACCTGTCTTCTCTCCATCAATAGTCTAAGAAATTCTCTCATACTGAGGGCATCCAAGAAGAGATTAGAAATATATGGAAAATATATACAGAATTATAATTATAGAATTATAATGTAATGTCCTTTTACCTCTGACATCCTGTGAGTAGGACTGGCCGAGAAGGCTCGCTTGGCTATTCCATTCTAGACTAGGTCAATCTCTAGTGCTCTCAAGTTAGATCAAGAAGAGGAGCTCTCCTGGATAAAAACAAGTATCCAAAGAAAGAAAGGCATGGAAATCTGGTCAGGACATTTATTTCATCTTTCATTGTCTACATCCTCCCAGCTAGGGGATGCTGAGGAGTCTCAGGGTCAGCAGTCTCACCTGGATCCTTTTAACTGTCCATTATCTACAATGGGGGCTGGCAGACACCCTTCCTTCTGGGAGTCACCCTCAGATCTGCCAAAAGGTTCTGATGTCACAATTGTGTCATACAGAGAATAATTTGTATGTGAAATGTCTGACTTTGTGCATCAGACTCACCAGTGTGGCTCTGGAAGACTCATGAGGAGCAGAGGGAGTCCGAGGCTGGGCCACCAGAGGTTAGGATATCCAGGGGATCCCCACAACCTGTTTCCTTTTCTCCCCTCTATCATTCTCTGGTTCTAATTCCAACCCTTCCAGACTCTGGCTTAGCAGCCTGGGATTCCTTTGGATTGGCTACCTAACTGGTCCCACCCACACCAACTTGTTGTATTTCTTCGATACTCCAGATTTTAAGTGGCCCTGCACCACCACCAGCACCACCACAAACCTGCCTTGTCCCCAAGCTCTGTCCCAGTGCTGTGTAGCAGTTGGCACAGCATAACCCAGGCTGGGTGGACCAATCTCCCCAGTGCCCACTGCTCATCCCACAGTGACACTGAGTTTGAGATCTGGCTGTACAGCTGCTTCCTTGCATGACCTTGGGCTAGTTACCTGAAACTGGGTAAGCCTCTGTTTCCTCGACAGTAAATGAGGACATATTACCCCCCAGGACAGTGTTAAGAATTCAGTGAGATGAAGCATATAAACTGCTTACTACAGGGCTGGCAATTAGTAAGTGCTCTGTTAATTCGTGTCTCCAGTCCAAGCCTCCCCTCAAATCTGTTCCCACAACATCAGATTCTGGGCTTGCATGAAAAACTCAGCTTCTCTGCTTTGCTGCCTAATGGGCATTTCTGATGTAAAGTGTTCAAAGGGAATAGCGTTTTCCCGCCAAAACCTATTCCCTACACAGCTTCCTTAACCTCAGTGGATGGTTACACCAACCTTCCAGGGCTCAGGCTAACATCATGATCCCCCTTTTCTAGTACATCCCACACCTAATCCATCAGGACATCTCACTGGTTTTACATTCAGAGCATACCCAGGACCTCACCATCTCTCACCACCTCCATGGCCCCAGCTGACCCAGTCACCACCATCTCTCACCTGGATCAGGCAATAGCTTCCCCATTTGTCTCCCTGCTTCCACCCTTGGTGGAGTTTGCCGAAGTAAGATCACATCCCCCCTCTGCTCAAAACCCTCCAGCAGCTTCCCATTTCACTCAGAATCAAAGCCAAAGTCCTGGCAATGGTCTACAAGGCCCTGCCTACTGTGCTTCCCCTTTTCCTTTTTGACCTCAACTCCTATTCTCCCTTGCTCTCTCCTCTGAAGCCACAGGAATGCCTGCACTGTGCCTCAAAACACGTGAGGCACACTCCACCTCAGGGCCTTTGCACAAGCTATGCCCTTGCTTCAAAGTGCATTCCTAATATAATCTATGTACTCATTCTCTCCTTCATGTTTTCCATCACAGGATGCTTCCTGAACGATATCCACATGACCACCTTTTGCAGTGACAAACCTCCCTTTTACCAGCACTCTCCAGCTCTTTAACCCTGTCCTTACCTTCTATTAAGCATGTATCACATTCCAACATATTACATAATTTACTCATTTATTGTGTTACTCACTACTTCTCTCCCCTGCTAGAATATAAACTCCAGCTGATAGATTCCAAGGGCCTGAACAGAGTAGGTACACCACATGTATCTGTGGAAGAAATGAATAGACTAATCGTAGCTATTAGTGTTACCATGTTTTGTGCGTCTTAAAACAAGGAGTCATGTCTCACTCCTGCTTGTATCTCCAACACTTACTATGGGGCCCGGCACTGCAGAGATGCTCAGCATAGATATGCTGAATGTTTGAAACCAACGAACCTCCCCTTCTTTGAGACAGAGAGATGCCCAACACTGAGCTCATATTGGCTTCCCTGAAAGGACAGCCCCTCGTGTCATGTCCAAAGAGAAAAATTGCCTACGACATGTAATTTAGAACCTGAGATGCCTGGATATAAAGTCTTACTCAAGTAAATGAGATCAAACATCAGGGCATTTCCACTCTACCAAATGGATATTCTGGATTGAATATGGTCTCACATTTCCTCCCCGGCTTCTCAGGAGGCTCAGGGTGGAGTCAAGGAAGGGAAATTTGCAGAGTTGCCATCTGGAGGCTGATGGTCTTACTTCAGCCAGGTAATCCCAAGCCCTATCAGAGTCTTGTTTTAATATCTGATCAGTGAGAAGCCATTGCCTCCCTAATATCTATTCTGAGCCTTCTCCATCGCTTCCGGACCTGGAAGAACCAACAAATCTTCTTATGACACTTTCAAGCCTGAAGAGTATGGATTCCATCTGGGGCTACAGTCATCTTCAGCCCACCATATCACAGCTAATTGTGAACTTGAAGCAGTGGGAAAAACTCTGGCTTCAGACTGGAATCTCCAGTCTGCTAATCACTCACCATGTGACCTTGAGCAAGTGGTATCACCTCTGTGAGACTCAGTTTCCTCATCCATAAAATGCACATAATAAAACCTACCGTTTGTTATTTTTGTTGGGATGTAGAGGAAATAAATGCTCTTTCACTCTTAGACCCTGAGTTCTTCAGGACAGAGAACTTTTTAAGAATCGTTTTATTCATTCATTTATTGAGTACCTCCATTTATTGAGATCCCTACAAGATCTCCAAGAGACAAATATTAAGGTATTGTCCTTGCCTTGGAGGAGCTTACTTCTCTGTAATAAAGCACTATAACTTAAAGTGGTTCGTTAAAATAAGAGTATGAACAGGTACCATAAGAACACAGAGGAGAGAGTAATGATATTTAGAAGGATCAGGGAAGGCATGAAACGATATGATGTGTGAAGTATCCGTTTTCCAGGCAAACAAGGGGGTTAGGAGGAAGGGTGTTTGAGACAGAGGGAACAGCATAAGCAAAGCTGTGGTGACACCTGTTACTCACCATTATAATTGTGATTCCCCAGCCTCCAGTATGAAAACCCACCACATGGAAATTCCAGGTAAATATGTGTTAGATGAACAGCTCTTTATTAAGAACCCCACACGGCCATCACAGTATGTTTTGGGCATTCAACGAGCCCAGTTTTGGTTCGCATTCAACTTTGGGGGAGTAGAGGGAGATTGGTACTTAACCATCCTGCCACTGCTTCCTTGCACTTGTGAAATAACCATGACCCTTGGGAGGCTAGGGAGTGGATACTGAGACTGAATGTGTGCATGAGGGTGGGCCTCTGCCTTCTTCTCAAGTTAGCTGTACTGGGATGACGGTCTGATATTTTTTTATCCACACATTTGGCCTCCAATCCACTGCAGCTTAACCCCACCTCTACTGATAACCAAAGGCAAATGCTGGAAAGAAGTATGACCAGGCTTCCAAGGGAAAGAGATAAGATCATGAGGATATCACTAAGGGCATCAACATGAATGCTCATGCCCCCACTGCATAGAGGGGAAACTGAGATTGGAGAATTTATGTTTCCTGCTAGTAAATGGCAGAGCTGGGATTCTAAGTTTGGGTATGAAAAGAGCTGGCTTATTTTCCTTGATGCTGAGGACTAAATAGGTTTGTCCCCCAAAATTCATATGTTGAGGGCCTAACCCCAGTGTGATGGTGTTAGGATCTGGAGCTTGTGGGAAGAAATTCAGTTTAGCTGAGGTCATGAGGCTGGGGCCCCCATGATGGGATTAGTGCCCTTATAAGAGGAAGAGAGAAACCAGAGCTTGTTCACTCTCTACCACATGAGAGGACACAGCAAGAGACGCCTGTTTGCAAGCCAGTAAGAGGGTTCTCATCAGGAGACAAATCACCCAGTACCCTGATCTTGGATTTCCAGCCTCTAGGACTGTAAGAAGTAAATAAGTCATGCAGCCCATCGTATTTTGTTATGGCAGCCTGAGAAGACTGAGACATTTGCCCTCATGAGACATATATGTCTGGCAGCCTTGCCAAAACACCTGTCTCACCTGATTCCCCCACCAAGCTTCTCAGGTGTCCCGGAAATGACAGAATGACTAGGTCTTCTCTGTCTGTCTCTTGTGTCTCCTTTAATTGTGTCATTCTTGGTCCCTGGGCCACTGAATTTCCTAGTCCCAAGCCATCCTTGGGAAGGTGACCAGTCTGTAAGTTGTCTGAGGACATCAGAAATGCAGAAATCACCCCCTGCTGAGAAGCCAGGGAGGGTCCTGACCAGGATGAGGGTCCCTGCAGTGGATCTGGACAGCGGTACTCACAGTGGTCACCAGGGATACCTAGCCAGAGAGAACAAAGACAGCCAGAAGCAGAGCTGAAAAGCTGTGGAAGGCACGGTCATGGAAAACAGACCTTCCTGGCTCTGTGTATATGTGTGTGAGTGTGTGTGTGTCTGTGTGTAAGAGAGAAAGAGAAACAGAGACAGAGACTGAGACACGACAGAGAGGGGGGATGGGCTAATGCACATGGTCATAGGGGTGAACTTGAAGAGAGAGTATACGAATGAAGCAATGTTCCCTGGAGAAACCTCCAAGAATTCTTTCTTCTGCAGACATTTTAAATACCTCAGATGCCATGTCCATTCATTCCACCAAGGCTCTCTAACATGTCTTTAATTTTGATTAAAGGAACTGTTTGTTTTACCAAATACCAGAAAATAACTCAAACCTGAGTTAAATACCTAAAGGCTTTATACTGAATATGACACAGGCTTTTTAAAGCAACCACTCCATACAATAATAATCTGAGTAACATAGTTCTCAAGGTCAAGTAAATCATCCTCTCCAGTATTGAAAATGACATCTTTCATGCACATAAACTAAATATTAGATTGAGGATAAATGATGTGGTGTGTGGGTGATGGACTAAAGCTTATTACTCTTTAGAGGCTCTCTGTCAAAACTATCTCTATTTTTCCATCACCTTCCTGGGAGGAAACATAAATGACAGAATCAGGAGAGGACAATTTTGATTGGACAATATGAGGAACTAACTGTCATTATATGAAATTCTGCACTTGTGTCTAAAGAAACCAGCGTAGGCTGCCCCAAGATGGGCTACTTCGGCATGAAGATTATTTTGAGCTAAAAAGCAATCAAAACTCAGCAGATCAAGGAAAAGCTCTTTACCTCCCCCTCAACTGCCTAAAAAGAATTTGGATAGAGGACTTGCTCCAGGAAGAGAGCTGTCACCACAGAGAACTACATTATACTATAAGCTAGGTATGATGGACACAGAGGAACCTAGCAAGACCTGTTTGATCAAAGTCCTTCATGTCCCATTGTTTCTGAGCAGCTCAGCAAACATTTAGTTACTATAACATGTACTGGTTTTCATCTTCCTGTAAATTGCATTCCTTCCCTTTGTAGGTCCAGCTCCCTAGCCCCTTCTCCTTACTCCAGAATGACATATATACCTCATTTGGTCTGTCTTTGGTATTTCCTTGTCTGTGTGGATTCCCTGTTTGAATGTCATTAAATTTGATTTTCTCTTGCTAATCTGTCTCATGTCAATTTGGTTCTTAGTCCAGCTAGAGAGACTTTGAAGGGGATAGGTATTCTTGCTCTCTGACACCAGCTGCCCTTGTCTTCACAGAACAGTGAGGACAATATGACAGCAGCCCGCAGGAGGCTCAGAGAAAATCAGCCATGCTAAGCATACACAGAAGCCACACCTACAAGCTCTGAGCATCCTTGAATGCAGAAAGGTGGATAAATGTTTGTTGAATTTAATATTAAGAGGAATGAATACAAGCACAGAAATGAAAATAGGAATAACTATGCTGTTGTTCTCCAACTGGACAAAACACATGTGAGGTTGAGATTTGTCTTGAGTCACTACGCTTTGAGAACTATAGACACCCTGGAATATAGCTGGGGAGTTGGTGCCTGGATCTCAAATCAATGTTGTAAGAAGAAAATTGAAAGAATGGAGAACATTTGGTGCACAAGACCACTCATGGGGCATGATTGTTGTCTTCAGAAAATGGAAGATTCTTTGGAGTGTCTGGGTAGCTCAGTCTGTGGAGCCGTCTGGCTCTTGATTTCGGCTCAAGTCAAGATCCCAGAGTGATAGGATCGAACCCTGTGTTGGGCTCTGAGCTAAGCATGGAGCCTGCTTAAGATCCTCTCTCTGTCTCTCTCTTTCTCTTTGTCCCTTTCCCCTGCTTGCACTCTCTTTCTGGGAAAAAAAATGCTTTCAATGTTGGAAAGAGAATCACAATTGCTTTATATGGCCTTAAGGACAATGGGACCCTGAATGTGAATTACTGAGACAAATTTTATTTTAGAATTTAAATTTTAACAATTTTCTAATGATACAGCTTTCTAATGGTAGAGCTTTAGGGCTGACTCAATAGGAAGTAAACCATCTACAACTAAATGTCTTCAAGAGATGTTCTATCAGGTGATAGATTCAAAAGTTAGCCTAGATTACCTTTGATTCTATGAAAGGAGGAGAAATCACTATATTAGTTGGAGTAAGAGCTAGGCTGCCATAACAAAGAGACTCAAATTTCAGTCATTTAAAGAGCAAAGAAATTTATGATTCTTGTGCATAACAGTGTAGGGCAGATTGCCACCCTCTGCTCCATAAAATCATCAAAGGAACTGGGCTGGGGCAGGATTGGAGTGTGGCTTTGCCTTCAACATGAGGCTCCCAGTCATCACCATATCCCATCAGTGGGGAGGAAACAAAGCCCAGGACTGAGGCTTCTTATGATCCAAGGGATACAGAAATTGCACACATTTCTTGCACTTCCATTCCTTTGGTGTGCCTGGTCACATGACTCCACCTCACAGCCAGGGATGTTAAGTATAGCCTGAGCTGAGCAACCAAGAATCCCAAAGGAAAACTGCTTGGGAAATAAACAGAAGAAGCTGCCACCGTCATAATCCTATCAATTTAATTATTTGTCATTTTCTGTCAACTAATTTGTTTATTAACAATATGCTAATACGAATAATAACATCAATACAAATTAATATGTTAACATTAATATTAATATATTAATGCAGTTAAAAACACAGCTTTGGATCAAATATGCCTGGTATCAACACCTAGCTCAACCATTTAAGAGCTGATGGTGGGTGGGCAAGTGAACCTCTGTGTGCTTCAATTTCTTGATCTGTTACATAGGAATAATACAGCTAATAAATAAGGTTTTTGTGAGGGTTAAATGAAACAATGCAACTAAAGTCTTTAGGACAGTGCCTGGCACCTAGTAAAAGCTCAGTAAGTATTAGTACTTATTACTAATATTAGTACTAATATAAGTACCAAGTAGTACTTACTGCTGTGTAAATATGGGAAGGAAAAAGTACATTTTTCAGGGTATGCTCTGGACAGAGTTTCCACTGACCTACGTGAGCAGAATGGGAAGTGTTTTCATGGCATGGAACTGAAAGGGATGGTTTGGCCTTTTCACCTTCAGAAATGGATCCACGTACATCCTCTGGTCCCCACTTATTTACCAAATCCAAGGGGAATGATTGCTTTATAACGTTTCTTTGCTGTCCACCTTCCCACATGCTCTGGAAAGGGAAAGCAGGCTAGAAAAACGGCAAGGTGCCACGCCCGACCATCTATAATGTAATTAGATTCTAAGCAAATAAACATACCCCACTGGCTGTAGGAGGTCCAATCAGTCTTCAGAAGAAGGGTGAAAACTTCATCACAAGAACAAACAACCACCCACAAATAAATAAATAAAAATGTCACCCATGTCTCAGAGCAAGCTTGCATTAGCAAACTGGTAATCAGAGTTTTCAAATGGAAACATACTTTTGCCATTTCATTTGGGCTTTTATGATGAATTTTGCACGATGCCCGAGGCTGCCTTACAGGAGAACTGGGAAGGCCTCCTCTGATTAATGGGGCTGATGATCCCCTCTAAGAGGCTAAGGTTGCTTGAGAATTCAACCCATTAATTAGCAAGAGCCTTGGCTGCCTGAGGTGGTCCAGGCCCACCAGGAGCTGGGGACTTGGCCTGGTAAGAAAGTTCTAGCAAAAAGCTGTGGCCCTTTTGGTGGGGGTGGGGGACTGGTAGTGAGGGAGGCAAGATATGTTGTTTTGAGCACCTCTCTGTGCTTAGCACCTGTAAATGGAATTGCACTTATCTTCACAACAAACCCATGAGGGAAGTGTTTTCACTCCTATCTTATGGATAAGGACACTGAGGTCCAGCTACTAGTCACACAACTTGTAAGGGGGGTAGAACCAGGAATCAGATTCATCTCTGCTTTTCTCCCTATCCTGAGGGTCACTTTTTTGTAATACTGATGAACAATCAGAGTCATGTGCTAGAGAAGCTCGTGACAATGGATGAAGAATATCACCTGAAACACTGAGAGACCACTCTGAGCAGCACGTTTACAATGTGTGGTGCAGGGGATGACACAGGGGCTCTGAGACAGGATTCTTGCAAGGTCACACAGCAAGTAAGTGCCAAGGACAAAACTAACCAAAATTTACGAGATTCCAAAGCCCAGTTTGTTAGACAGGTGGGACGCCGAGGCTTGAGGGATGTGTAGTATCTGGATGGAGGAAGAAGCCCAGAGGTGGATGGGTGGGGATCCAACACAATCACAGGCTGGTGTGAATTTCCTTATCTATTCTGACATGCACCTGTCCCATTTTGGCTACCAACACTCATGCCTTCCTCTTTCCATTATCCCAATCCCCCACCTGCTGAATTTCTCCTGCACTTCTTTGCCTCCATTCTTTTGCCCCCACTAATGCTTCCTCCTGGAATGCCGACCCAATTCAGCCCCATCTGTCCTTCAAGGCCAACCCAAGATCTACCATCTGCTGGCCACCCTTTGTATTATTCATTTATTCATTCATTTAAGAAGCATCAATTCAGCAGGTACTATGTGCCTGGCAATCTTTGAGGTACTGGGGACTCAGCAGCACAAATAGTAATTCCCTGCCCTGAGGGGACTTAGCTTCTAGTCGGAGGAGACAGAAAATAAGCAAATACACAAATAAACACTCGCACCATGGCAAATGGTGACTAGTGCTCTAAGGAAGAATAAGCAGTATATGGTGATGGGGTGACACAGAGGGAAGGGTGGGAAGGGGAGGCTCTCTCAGGAGAGGGATGACAGTGGAGTGGAGGCCTGGATGAAATGAAAGAAAGACCCATGCAGACCCAGAAGAAGCAGACCCTGCCAGACACAGTCAGGAAACAGCAAAAAGGCAGGACACCTGGCACCAGGTGAGGGGAAGATGGTGGTCGATGGCTGAGAAGGAGCAGAGGCCTTGCTTCTCTGACTTAAACTGACCACTCTCTGCTTTCCACCTTCTCCACGTAATTAATCCCCAGAACATCCGTTTCTACCTCCCCTGATTTGTTCCAAGGTATGCTCTGATCAATGTGAACATCCTCCTCGAGACCCACTGGGATTGAGGACCTTGTTCTTTCCCCATTGTGGCCTAGCTCCCAAACAGAATGGCTCACATAGAGTCAAGTCACAGACTGGGAGGACTCAGCTACAAGGTGTGCGGGTGGGAAGATGGGTCTAGGCAGCAATAGGGTATGGAGTCGGCCATCATGGCACCCCGTGGCCCAGTCCATCATATCTGCAGGGGCTCAGCAACCTAGTCGGACAGGTCTGGCTGTCTGATTGACAATAGTGATGCTCAGAGTCAGGTGTCAGGTCACATCTGTGATCTGCATGTGAGTCATCAGAAGTCGTCAGAAGGCCCTCCAGCAACAGGGCCAGGACCCCCAGAGGACAGCTAAGAGGTAGAGATGGGTAAAAGAGTCAGGAGGCTGAGGGTCAAGACAGAGCTTCAACTACAGCTGAGAAGTGATGTGTTCAAGAGGAGACTGAAGTAGGAAGCTTGTCCACGAATCTGGGCTGAATGGCTCAATGCCCACACAGATGCCCAGGCTCACCCTCCCCATACATGCAGTCCCAGAGATGTAGCTCCTATGGGGCAGAAACAACAGTTCCTCCAGATGGAATCAGGTTCTGGGAGGAACCTCCAACAGACAGACTGAAGGTGCATTGGTTTCTGGCCTCATTAGATACACAGAGGCTACACGGCAGCCTTGGATATACAAAATAGTACAGATCATGCTAACTTCCTGCTCTTGGGCAAGCCTCTTGTGCACACAGTGCCTTGCCTGCCTTCTCTGTGAGTTCCTTGGAGAGGCTTACATGACAATCTGGGAGATGGTGGTGGGGAGCAAGCACTTCATATGCAATAGGTCCCTCCTTAGAGCCAATTCTGAGTCCGAAAAGCAATTTGTAGCTGCAAATGCATAACAACTCCTGGGCCCATCCCTGTAACTCATCCTTCCTCCAGTGATCAATCAGAGAGCTTTTAATTAGCTCCCTTGGCCTTCCTGTTCTCCTCCAGGCTTGCTGCTGAATCTCTGGTGAAGCCCCCAGGGTCACTGAATGTGAACACGGACTCTTCTAGCAAACAGGAGTCTCTCTTCTCTGCCTGTGCCAGCACCAAGCACTCCAGAACCATATGGAGCAGCTCAGTGCTGCAAACACTAGGAGGGAGGTGGGCAGAACTCAGAAAAATGGAAGATCTCCCAAGACCTCCTAGTCTTAATGGTCTCACTTTACATAATGAAAAAGCTGAGATCCTGTGAAGGGGAGAAAACAAGGGAGAGAGGGAGAGGGAGGAAGAGAGAGAAAGGGAGAATCTTTTTGTGGCTTTCAGCTTGATTGAAGAAATTGCCTACATCTCTGGTTACCTCTCAATTTCCAGATTTTATTTTAACCTATATTATTAGTATTTCATGTTTTGTTACTTTATATGAAATACAAGCATTCTAGGGCACTGCTGTGGAGACAGCCCCTCACAGTCCAAAATGAGTAGGAGTTTGGAATAAGGGTTGAGAAGTGGATGTTCCTTTAGCAATTCCTCCCCTTTCTGAGGATACATACCCTGTCCTAGTTCACGGATGGCCAGGTCCCCCTTTGGGCAACTCATGAAACAAAGGGAAACTACAGTTATAGCTACATTAGGTGGCATGGTCAGAGAAGCCTCACACAGAAGATGGCATTTGGACTGAGTCATGAACGGCAAGAATGAGGCAGCCAGGGGAAGACACAAGAGCAAAGGGCTCCAAGCAAAGGTCCTGAAATAGAAACACAACTCACATTAAAAAAGAGAAAGGGAGGGGTGCCTGGGTAGCTCAGTTGGTTAACCATCCAACCTCAGCTCGGGTCATGGTCTCACAGTTTGTGAGTTCGAGCCCTGCATTGGGCTCTGCCCTGGTATTGTGGATCCTGCTTGGGATTCTCTCCCTCTCTCTCTGCACCTTCCCCACTTGTGTGCACACACACACTCTCTCTCTCAAAATAAATAAATAAACTTAAAATAAAAAGAGTCTTTCTGACCTTGATTTTTGCAAGAACCTCCAAACTGGTTCTTCCCGCTTCTGTCCTTGATTTCTACACTGTATTTTAACACAATAGCTAGAAAAAAATACTTTAAAATGTAAATCAGATCGTTTTACTTATTTTTCCTAACATCCTGGCCTTTTGGTATGAAGAAAAAAAAAAAGAAAAAAGAAAATTATCTAATCTAAGTGTCACCCATTTAATTCAATACCGATCACTGTTTTGTTATCATTCTACTTGTGTTGTCTTCATAAATGCTGATCACCGTCTGAAAGCATCTTGTTTATATGTTACTGATTTTCCCTCCTTACCCCCTAAAATGTAAGCTCTATCATCACAGGGATCTAGTCTACCTGGTTTATCATTGCATCCCCATTGCCTGAAAAGTGGTAGGTACTACATAAATATTTGTTGAATGAATGAATGAATGAGTGAATGGATATCAAATGTGCTGTAAGGTGAAGTTAGAGGAGGCAGAGGCCAGAACACATGGAGCCTTGTAAACCACACTAGGAAGTTAAATCGCTCCACATTTGATGGGAAACTTTTGGGGAAGTAAAAAAGGGGGCCACTTTGTCATATTTGTATTTTTGAAAAGATCACTCTGCTGTGTGGAGAGCATATCGTATGGAGGAAAAAGATGACACTGTAGACGATGGGTGGTTAGTGCAATGGCCCAGAAGACAGAAGACAGTTGCTTACACTAGAGCCCCAGCAGTGGAAATGGAGAAATATGGGTGGATTCTGGGTGAGTTTCGAGGCAGAGCTTGAAGGACTTAACTCTGGAGTGGAAGAGATGACAGAAAGTGAGAATCAAGTAAAGACCCCCAAATCCATATCTCCAGGACAGAACATTTCTCCATTCATTCAACATCTCCTCCTGAATATTATATGATGAATCTAAAAGTAAAATCTTTATCTCCTTTATATCAAAGGAAACATTCCTTCTCCACGTTTTTATTTATAGCTCCTGAGAAGGACCTTGATTGGTCCATTTAGATCACATACCCAGAACTTGAGACAAGGGCTTGGAGAACTGTGATTTGTCAGGCCTGGATCATGCAGCTGGAAGAAGGCTGTGATTGGCTAGCTCCTCAGAACCATGCAGACCTGAGGAAGTCAGTTCTGCCAAAAGATGGGCAGGGGAAGGCCATATCACAAAAGGAAGGAAACGAACGTGTGGCAGACAGAAACAACAGACAGCAACTACTAATGGCACATCACTGCCCCCAAGATGAAATACAGGCCTGTTAGCGTGACATACAAGGGCCTTTACCATATGGCCCTGTTAGCCTCCCCTGACTCATCTCTTAGGACTCTAGCTGTGCTCTGGTGATGCCCAACAACCCGCAGTTCTTGGAGGATGCCCTGCTTTCTTTTTCACCTCTGAACCTCTACTGGAAATGCCCCCTGACTGTTTCTTTGCCCAAACCGTGTTTTATTCTGCTTTGATGTGATCTTTTAACAGACAGCCCTTCCTGATGCTCGGACTGCCAGAGATTCTATGTTTCCATCTTTCATCCTCCGCAGCCTGTGTGTGCACAGGGGTTTAGCCCTGTGTGTGCACTCAGCTGGGAGCTCCTTAAGAAAACAGCTGTGCCTTTCATCTTGATGTCCATCTACATTTTAAATGCCTCTGTAACTATTTGCTGCCCTAGTGAACAGGAAGGAAGAGAGAGTCAGGGAGTGAGGAAAGGGGGGAAGGAGGAAAGGAGGGGTCTGAGCAATGAATGGAAGAGCATTTCTTTTTTTTTAAAGTTTTTTTTTTAATGTTTTATTTATTTTTGAGACAGGGAGAGACAGAGCATGAACAGGGGAGGGTCAGAGAGAGGGAGACACAGAATCTGAAACAGGCTCCAGGCTCTAAGCTGTCAGCACAGAGCCGGACGCGGGGCTCGAACTCACGGACCGCGAGATCATGACCTGAGCCAAAGTCGGCCACTTAACCGACTGAGCCACCCAGGCGCCCCTGGAAGAGCATTTCTTAATATAGCAAAAGAATAAAAACCCTGGGGAAGGTCAATAGTTTACTTTCAGTTCCTCATACAAAATTTGTGGCCAGGATAGTATGCACAGAACACCTGTGCATACCCTGAGACAGATTTCCTGGACACTACCAGATGTGGAGTGAGAGTCATGGTCATGTACCACTGGTGGGAGTGTACACTGGGACAAGCCTTTGGAGAGCAATTTGGCAGCATCTTGCAAAGTTGAAGATGCACATACTCTATGACCAAAGTCCTAGCTGTAAAGGATCTCTCACACACTTGGGGACATGTACAAGATTGTTAGCTGCAACATGATTTGTAAATGTGAGAGATTCATCAGCCCAAATTTCCATTTACAGGAGAACAGGTAAACAGCTCCTGCTATGTTCATTTATTGGAGTAGAATACGGGAGGCAAAAAAAATGAGCTAGCACTATCTATATCAAAATGGATGAGTCCCAAGGGCATATGGGAAAACAAGTTGTAGAAAGATATGAAAAGTATGATATAAGCCAAGTTTAAAATGTGCAAAACACATCAACATCTTGCTTATGGATAGATATTTTGTTCAAGTATAAAAATGTGCGTGGAAATGTTAAACTATGCTCAGAAGAGTGATTATAACTGGTGAGGAAGGGATATAAGTGAGATGGGGCGGGGAATGCAGATCGTGTTTATAGGGAAATTTAACTGCATCTATAATGTTTCGTTCCTTTTTAAAGTCTGAAACACACATGAAAAATCTTTGATAAATCTGGGTAGTAGAGACAAGGGGCTTTTCAATATTATCCCTTCCAATACAGTAGTCACTAGCCACATGTGGCTAATTCATTTTAGATTTAAGTTAATTAAAATTTGATGAAATTTAAAATTCAGTTTCTTAGTACACTAACCACATTTCATGTGCTTAATGCCATATGTGGCTAGTGGCTGCCATACTGGAAGACTAGTGACTGCCATATGCAAGAGAGCAGATTATAGAACATTTCCATCATCATAGAAAATTCCATTGGACAACCCTAATCTACACTCTTGTATAATTGAATATTTCATAGTTAAAATTTTGAGATTAATTTGACTAAAGCATCCTCTGCTGTCAGCTATCATAATAACACAGAATCACAAAAATTAGTTATATAAAATCTGTTGTATACCATATTGAATTTTTCAATCAGTAAAGATAGCCTTTGTTGGGAGAGTCACTGACCCCATAACAACCACCATGCATTAAGAAACTAAGCCCCCAGTCAGTAAACACACAACAAAAGACATGAAGGAGTATGAGCTAGACTTGCTGAGAAATTTCTCAAATCTAAATAGGTGGAGTGTATTAAAGGACTCTCACTCCATCACATTATCAGATTGGAGCTAGGATTTCTCATAAGGCAAGGGGAAGCAATATTAATGGAGAAGAAATGTTTGAGCAAGCACACGCGCACACACAGACATACACATGCACGTGCGTGCGCACACACACACGGGCATTCTAGAATAGAAACACTGAAGAAGAGGAATCAGAATTACATGTGTCTGCTTGATTAAATACATTTTTATCCCCCGTTTGACAAAAGAAGAAAACAAAACTTCAATAAAGAAGTTAAGTAATTTTCCAAGGATTGCAGGCAGCAACAATGATAATAATGACCATTTACCTAATGCTTGCTAAGTGCAAGACACTCTATGAGGCACTTTGCAATTGCTCTCTCATTTGATTCTCATCATCACACCTCATAAATGGAAGTCAAGATTTGAACTCAGGTATTTTTAATTTCAAGGTTTGTGCTCTCTTCACGATATTATACTGACTGTCTAGCAGTAATCATTCCCGAAAAACATAAGGAATTTCTGGTTTTAAAGACTTCCTCTCTCTGGGGTGCCTGGTGGCTCAGTCAGTTGAGGGACCGACTTTGGCTCAGGTCATGATCTCACAGTTTGTGAGTTCGAGCCCCGTGTCGGGCTCTGTGCTGACACCTCAGAGCCTGGAGCCTGCTTCTGATTCTGTGTCTCCCTCTCTCTCTGCCCCTCCCCCACTCATGCTGTGTCTCTCTCCGTCTCAGAAACAAACATTAAAAAAAATTGTTAAAGACTTCCTCTCTGTAGAGGGTGTCTGTCATGTAACACAACTACTATAATATGATATGATCAGTGGTATATTAGATGAAAGTATGAAATGTTGTGGGAGCCATAGGAGGAGCCCATAAACTAAGTCCACATACAAAAATCAGTTGTGTTCTATACACTGACAACAAACTATCTGAAAAGGAAATGAAGAAACCAATCTTATTTACAATAGATTAAAAAAGAATAAAATACTCAGGAATAAAGTTAACCAAGGAAGTGAAAATACTTGTACACTGGAAACTCCATAATATTGACGAAAAAAATAAAGACATAAATATATGAGAAGATATCCCATCTTCGTTAACTGCAACATTTAGTATTTTCAAAGTGTCCGTATTACCCAAAGCAATCTCCAGATTCAATTGCAATCCCTATAAAAATTTCAATGGCATTCTTTACAGAGATGGAAAAAGCAATCCTAAAATTTATATGGAACCACAAAAGAACCCCAGTAGCAAAAACAATCCCAAGAAAGAAACAGAATCTGGAGCCATCACATTTCCTGATTTCAAAATATACTACAAAGCTTTAGTAATTAAAACAATATGATTTTGTCATAAAAACAGACATATAGAGCAATGGAATAGAATAGAGAGCCCAGAAATAAACTCACATATATACAGTCAATGGGCCTTCAGTTGAGGTGCCAAGAATATATACACAACAGGAAAGGATAGGGTCTTCAACAAATAGTGTTGGGAAATCTGGAGATCTACATGTGAAAGAATGAAATTGGGTCCTTATCTTATACCATACGCAAAAATCAACTCAAAATGGATTAAACATTTAAATATAAGACGTGAAACTTTAAACCTCCTGGAAAAAAACATACAGGGAAAGCTTCATTATTAAAGCTAGGCAATTATTTCTTGGCAATAATTTCTTGGATATGACCCCAAATGCACAAGCCACAGAAGTAAAAATGGATAAGTAGGACTACATCATACCTACCCTGGATTTTGATACTACCAAAAATCTGCTCTACCTATAATCCCAATCTCTTGTCCTTCTAGATCTCACTCCCTCATTGAGGTCTTTACTTCCTTGAACACCTGATTTTGCCCCCAATCTATTAGAGGAGTTTTCTGTTTTCACTACTTTCCCTACATGCCCCAGAATCAATGATTTGGTTATTCTTGTGACATTACCCTTAATCTCACTTCTGCCTTTTGACCTCTAATCCCTGCCTGACAAGATCCTATCTCTTAATTAATCCACCAAGGGAATCTGGTGCTACAGGACATAAGAACATAATAATTTCATTGAGGATGAGAGGTACAGGATCTCATAAACTCTATCTCCCAACCTGAGCCACCAAGTTCCTCCCGGACCCCACTCCAGTATATGATCTCCTTCCTAGTTCACTTCTTACTTCACATAAGAAATATAGCCAAGGAGTAGAAGTGCCATCCAAATCTCCTGCTCTAATTATGACCTTATTTTTATCTAATGCCATCTGAAATTCATTCAATTTTTTTTAACATTTATTCATTTTTGAAAGGCAGAGAGAGGCAGAGCGTGAATGGGGGAGGGGCAGAGAGAGAGGGAGACACAGAAACAGAAGCAGGCTCCAGGCTTTGAGCTGTCAGCACAGAGCCCCACCGGGGGCTCGAACTCACGGACCATGAGATCATGACCTGAGCCGAAGTCGGCCACTTAACCGACTGAGCCACCCAGGCGCCCCTCATTTAATTTTTTTTAACAGTAGAAAAAATATTCCTCTTCTCCCTAAGACTAAACTTTCCATTAAAAAAAATCCTCTCTGTTCCAAGTACCTCATTCCTTAACATTGGTCTTAACAGTGACTTTTTGGGGCTGCCTGAGTGGCTCAGTCAGTTGAGTGTCCAACTCTTGATTTCACCTCAAGTCATGATCTCATGGTCTTGGTACAAAGCCCTGCCTCAGGGTCCATGGTGGGCATGGAGCCTGCTTGGGATTCTCTTCCTCCCTCTCCCTCTGCCCCTTCTTCCAACTCTCTCTCTCAAAAAAAAGAAAAAAAATCTAAAAAACAAAACAAAATTAAAAAAAACAATGACTTGTTGAATTTTACACCAAAAGCAAAGGAACAAAAACATAAATAAACAAGTAGGCCTATGTCATATTAAAATTTTTCTGCACAGGAAGAAGTAATCAACAAAATGAAAAGACAGCCTGCAGAGTGGGAGAAAATATTTGCAAACCATATACCCAATAATGGATTAATATCCAAAATATATAAGGAACTCTTAATAGCAAAAAGAAAAAAAAAAACTTCCAAATAACCTGACTTAAAAATATGTAAATGACCTGAATAGGCATTTTTTTTTTTCAAGAAGATGTACATATGGCCAACAGATACAGGAAAAGTTGCTCACCATGATCAATCATCAAAGAAATGCAAATCAAAACCATAATGAGATATCACCCCATATCTTTTGGGATGTCTACTATCAAAAAAGACAAGAGATAACAAATGTTGGTGATGATATGGAGAAAGTGGAGCCCTTGGGCACTGTTGAGGAGACTGTAAATTGATACTGCTGTTAAGGAAAACAATATGGAGTTTCTTCAAAAAACTAAACTAGAACTACTGTATCATCCGGCAATTCCATCTGGGTATATGCCCAAAGAAATGAAATCATGAACTCAAAGAAATAACTGCACTTCCATGTTCACAATAGCCAAGAAATAGAAACAACCTAAGAGTCCTTTTATAGATGAATGGATAAAGAAAATGTGATAAACATATGCTATATAGTGCAAAATCATTTGGCCTTAAAAAAGAAGGAAATCTTACCATTTGCAACAACATGGGTGAACCTAGAGGGCATTATGCTCAGTGAAATAAGCCAGAGAAAGACAAACACTGTATGGGATCACTTGCAAATGGAATCTTAAAGCAACAACAACAGCAACAAACTTCAACTCATAGAAATAGGTAGCAGATTGATGGTTGCCAGGGGCTGTGGGTGGTGGAAATGAGATGTATTGGTCAAAGAGTACAAACTTTCAATTACAGGATGATAAATTCTCAGGATCTAATGTACAGTATGGGAAACATAATAATATTGTATTGTATACTTGAATTTACTTATAGAGTAGATCTTAAGCATTCTCACCATACAAGAAAGAAAGAATGGAGGGAGGGAGGGAGGGAGGGAGGAAAGGAAGGAAGGAGGGAAGGAAGGAAGGAAAGAAAGAAAGAGAGGGAGAGAGAAAAGCTATGTGAGGTGATGAATGTGTTAATTATGATAATCATTTCCCAATGCATACATATATCAAGCTATCATGTACACGTGAAATATATCATAATTTTGTCAATTATTTGTCAATAAAACTGCAAAAATATTAATTTCCAAGTCTACTATTAACAGAAACACATTAATACAAATAAATATAATCTTCCACCAAAATAGAGCATGGCAAGTAAAAATTAAATGAAAAAAAATTTAAAGATCGTGTCAGGGGAGCATGCCAGCTTCAGGATGCAGCATGTGGAAAAGCTCCAATAAAGGAGACCTGACCCTCGTAGAGATGACATGTCAGAGGCACCTCAGATGGCTCATTGTGACTAAAGTGTAGGTCTGGAGAATGATTGGAAAGAGATGCAGCTGGACAGGCAGGAGGTGCCAGGGAATGGCATTGTTTGTTGGTCATGCTTAACATTTAGGGCAAAAGGGGACCCACTAAATACTTTTTACATAAGGAATTGCTTATTTGCATTTAAGGAACATCCCTTTGGCTATTACGTGGAGGGAAATTGGTTAGAGATTATTGTAGTAATCCAGCAAAGGATAGTAAGAGCCTTAACTAGGTAGAGATGGAGAGGAGAGAATTTAGAGACAATCCAGAGGGAGAATTCACAGGACATGGTGACTAATTGCATGTGGAGACAAAAGAAGAAGATGAGGTTAAGAATGATGGCTGTGCTTTGTGCTTGGTTGACAGTTAAATGGGTGTTATCACTGAAAGGAGGAACATCAGAAAACAGTTTGGAGAGAAAGACATGAGTTAATTTTTGATATGTTGTATTTTAGATGCCCATAAAATTCACAGGCTGGTGGGTATTAATGAGGAGTTGATTTTATAGGTCTGAAGCTCAAGAGAGTTCTGTGTGAAAAGTGCAGAGATTAGTGAGTCATCAGTATGGATTATTCACAAAAGCTAAGATATGGAAACAACCTAAGTGTCCATCAACAGATGAGTGGATAAAGAAAATGTGGTATGTTATTCAGCCTTAAAAAAGAAGAAAATCCTGCCATATGTGACAACACGGATGAACCAGGAGGACATTATGCTAAGTGAAAAAAGCCCAACATAGAAGGACAAATACTGCATGATTCTGCTTACATGCCATATCTGAAATAGTCAACCTCAGAGTCACAGAGAGTGGAATGGTGGTCTCCAGGAGCCAAGGGTGGGGGGTGCGGAGGGTTGCTGTTAAATAGGTTTAAAGCTTTGGTTACACAGGATGAGTAAGTTCTAGAGATTTTCTGTACAACATTGCACCTGTAGTTAACAATACTACATTTTGCTCTTAAACGTTTGTTAGGAGGGTGGATCTCATGTTAAGTTTTCTTATTTATTTATTTTTTTTAGGTTTTATTTATTTATTTTGAGATGTGGGGAAGGGGCAGAGAGAGAAGGAGGACGAAAATCCAAAGCAGGCCCCATGCTGTCAGCACAGAGCCTGACCTGGGGTTCCATCCCATGAACAGTAAGATCATGACCTGAGCCAGAAATCAAGAGTCAGGAAGGCACCCCCACAATAATAATTTTAAAGATCCAGCATATGTCAAAAGAAATGAAAACTTAATACAATATATAGTTCTTTTTTCATAATTTCTCAAAACTGGAAATAATGCAAATATCTTTCAACTGGTAAGTGCATAAACAAAATCAGTACATTAATACAGTAGGTGCCACTCAGCAATGAAATCGATGCAACAACATGGGTGAATCTTCTCCACACACTATATGATTCCATCTATATGACATCCTCAGAAAGGCAAGATCATAGGGGCAGAAAGCAGCCATGGCTGCCAGGAACTGGGGAGGGGGAAATGTTGACTACAAAGAGGCCCAGGGAAATATTTTGAGGAAATTAAATTGTCCTGTATCTTGGATGTAGTGGTACCAACAATTTTTGGCAAAATGTGTAGAACTGTACTCCAGAAAAGGTAAATTCTGTGAATGTAAATCACACCTCAAAAAAAAAAGTGAAAAAAAAGCCAGAATGTGGCCATAAGAGTAGGTGGTTAAAGATTTGTGAGGGTCAGGGTCATTGGCATAGACCCTGAATAGATCAAGGATGGTGAGGTAGGGGAGGTGGAGACTGAAGTTACTGGGATAAAAATCTGGTCATGGAGCTTAGAGGAAAATTGAGCCAGGGGCCAAAATAGAAACTGACTTGCTTCTTACCAAATATGAATACTCATTTAGGTACAGAAGATTAAGAATATTCCAGATTAATCATGTTACAAATATTATATATATATATATATATATATATATATACATATATATATATATATATATATACACACACATATACATATATATATACACACACATATACTCAATGCATGATTCTTTTATGATTATTTTTAAAAATTTTTTTATTTTTCATTTTATTTTGAGAGACACAGTGCAAGCAGAGGAGGGGAAGAGAGAGGGAGACACAGAATCTGAAGCAGGCTCCAGGCTCTGAGCTGTCAGCACAGAGCCTGATGTGGACCTCAAACTCATGGACCGTGAGATTATGACCTGAGCTGAAGTCAGACGCTTAATCAACTGAGCCACCCAGGCACCCCAAAATGCGTGATTCTTTTTTTTTTTACTTATTTATTTTAACATTTATTTATTCCTGAGAGACAGAGCATGAGCAAGGGAGGGGCAGAGAAAGAGGGAGACAGAATCCAAAGCAAGCTCCCAGGCTCCAAGCTGTCAGCACAGAGACTGACACAGGGCTTGAACTCACAAACTGTGAGAGTATGACCTGAGCTGAAGTCAGCCGCTCAACCAACTGAGCCACCCAGGCACCCCTGCATGATTCTTAATCTAGGGGTAGGTATATGTATATGCATGTATGCATATATACATATATGTGTATCTTATATGTATCTTTATATACATGATAATGTGCATTATTCCTAGTATGATTCTGAATCCAGGGATATGTGTATGCATGTGCATGTGTGTATGTATACTTATATATAGATCCTTATATATATGAGAATATGTATTTATTCTCATATGACCCTTAGTCTAGGGATACCTACCTGAGGTCCCAGATTCCTAGGGTCTTCACATCACAAGAGAAGCAGCAACACACCCATAGGGGAGAGTGGACTCAGACATTTCCCAAAGGGACCAGTCAGAGCTGTAAATTGAGCATGGGTGCCTGAATGAAGAGACTGGCTTAGTGCCTTACACAGGAGCCCCCAGGCATGAGAGGAAAAGCTGCTCCTGAGTCATTGCACTTTGGAGGAGACCCTAATCCATATGTACAGGTCACCATGTTACTTCTATCCAAGCAGGAATTGTACCAGCCCAAGGGCCACCCTGTGCTCTTGTCCAGGATAGTCTAATATCCTTTTGCATGCAGTATTGGGCAGGCAAGGTTCAGATTCTAAGTAAAGTGAATGAACAGAAGAATACAAACTTGTAGGCAGTGTTTGCCCTGGTGATCGAAGTCCATTGCTGTACCTATTAATAACCCACCTACGTGAGTGGCCTTGTAGGGATGGGACCCTAAATCCTGAGCTGAAACCCTGTCCTTCCTCAATCACCCATCTGCACTGTGGACAAGGCCAAGCAAGTGGCCCCTGTGACTTTGAACCCAAAACCTTATGTGGAAGCCCAGTCCTAGTGACTAGAGAGTCCCAAGGCTACATGCCCAAGGCCAGGACCAGAGTAGATCGAGCTGTCTCTTTTTCCCTTTCCCTATGGATGCACCATATATTTCCGCATTGTCTTTGCTCTCCAGTGGACAGGAAAGATAAGCCTAAGGAAAAGCATTCCAGGGAAAGAAAGGGCAGAGGGGGTGGCCTCAGTGGTGTGCTGGAGCTGGCTCCTATGGTCTCAGGAGAGCCACGGTGTGTGTATCTCTTCCCAACATCACGTTCAGTGACTTCACATTGGTAGCTTGAAACCAGCCACAGAGGGAGTATTTACACCACAGAAATTGGCAAACATACAAGCCAGAATGTTTGGTTTGTTTTGTTTCCCAGAGATCTGTGGTTAAACATTCACCAGACAACACCAGCTTGGCTGGATGTCTAATGCAGTTGTCCTGCCCATCCCTGGCTTCTCATGGTGAAGATGTGTTCAAAGGAGCAATCTCTGGTCCATTACGCTGCACTTGTTTTGTGAGAAAAAGAGAATTGAAAGAGACAGAGAGGGAGAGAACATCCCCATGTTGAGATCAAAGTTTTAATCACTTTGTTTATCACATGACCTTCCTTCTGTACTTCTTCCCACAAAGTTGACCTTGAGCCTGTCTCATCCATGCCAGCTCTTCTTGTACAGGGAGAGGAGAAAGACACCAGAGACTTCAGATCTCTCAACAGGATTTCAACCTAGCATTGGTACACATCTTTTAAATGTTCAATAGCTCTCCACAGCACCTCGTTATGTCCTGTGGACCGACGGACTGGGATTTAAACCCGTCAATTATAGACAGTTACGCTGCACATTGAAAGCCTGGGACACACGGTGGCAGAGCCGGGATGGAAACTGGCAGGCCTCATAATCATCTCCAATATAAAATGGACACATCCCTCCCCACATGCGAGTGGTGCTCTAGTTTCACCTGAGAAACACCGGAATTGGGTCACAGGGAATTTACCTGTGATGCAGAGTGGCATGGCACGGGAGTTAATGATCTGGCGGGTAGCATGTGGAGACAGGGTAATTGAAGGGTTAGCACCATGAGGCGGTGGGGTAATTGCCAGATAGATGGTAGAGGCTTTTGTTTCAGGTCCAGACAGCAATTAAAGACCCTGGCACAGTGCTTACTAACCAGACATCCAGGTGTCTACAGGACTGTCCACACATTGTAGCCCTCGTAGCCTCCCCACACACCCCCCGCCCCCACCAGCCAGCACCGCCTCTGCCAACAGCCCCCTAGAGATGAGTGAGGGTAGTCCTCTCTCTGCTCAAAGCTGAACAGTTTTGTCCAACACATTACATTCTGCAGTGGAGAGCTGCAGAATTCCTTTTTTCCTAACAAAGATCTAAAAGTCTAATTTAAAAAGACAGTGTCATGATTTGCTACAAGTTTCCCCAGTCTGGGAGCGGCCTGGGGACCTGTGGACATGTTTTGTTGGCTAGCTTTTTTCCAATTTCCTTGTCAGCAGTATTTCCACCTCCCTGTTTTCAAACGTTGCTTTGTTCTATCTTTTGAAGACTCCAACCAGTGCCTGTTTGTATAGTAAACTCCCAGGAGGAAATCAAGTCTTATCTGTCAGTTCAGGACGTTTTCCACTTATTTTTAAGGAAGAAAAGTCAACAACTCAAGAACTATTAAAAAGGAGTGAACAACAAAATGGCAGGTAGCTGCTTTAATTTTCTTTCAAAGGCCTCCTGGCCAGGCAGCCTGGAGGAGGCCAGCTTATGGACTGACATTCAGATTATATGCAGGCAGCTGTCCAGTACATGGCCCTATTTCCCAGACCTCAGTCATCTGTTTACTACCATATGACCAACCATTTACTTGTCACTTTTTTCTTTACATTGATGCATGTAATTTTACTTGGGTAAATGTGTTTTAAAAGGAAACTCTGAGTCAAGGGCAAGAACTCCTTCTTTTATACCTAGAAAGGATTTACAGAAATGTACTTGGGGAGGGGCCCAGAGAGCACCGTGGTAAGGTGGGTGCCGGGGAAACGCAGTTAGGGAATGCAGCTGGCAAAGGAGTATTTGGGTGTCAATGGCTCCTTGCTGCCATGCATAACTAACTGTCCCCAGTCCCACCTGCCTCAAAGAGAGATTGCCTAGGTCATAATCCCAAGAGCTGGACGATAGAAGCCTATTTCCCCCATGTGAAATACACATATACGTACAAGTGTTTGCATCCCTTCCCCTAAGTGCCTTCTCTCCTTTCTCTCCCCAGTACCACCCCAAACTCTGGGGCTGTACACTGACTCAGGCTCCCAGGGAGAGTAGAAATACTTGTGATCACCAGGACAGGCAACCACAGGAGTGAAGTTAAAAACAGATTCTTTATTGTACAGAAACATGGATCATGTGCCTCTTCCCTTCTAACACCATGCAAGATACCTGCAGGTGTATTAATTAAAGCATATTATAGTTCTGAATTATTTTGTGCCCAATAACTTATAGACTATGGGAACATTGAGAGAAGGGAAATTAATATTAATCAGAGAAATTACAGAAAACTTTAAGCAGAATGCATTTGCTCTGAATTTAGAAGGATGGATTAAATTTTGATGGGAGGTCATGGTTGAATGAGGGGGGTCTAGTTGAAGGGAAGAGCATGAATGAGGCAAGGAAGAGCAAAAGTGTCAGGGAACAACAAGTATTGAGTATGAATATACGTTGAATAACAAGTGCAGAGGGCAGTGGAAAGAGTGAAATTAGGAGACAAAAATGAAAAATTAGGCTAAGAATAAACATGCTTTATGCTTGATGCAATGGAGAACCATCAGATAGTTTCTGCAAAGAAAGAACAACAATCAGATTTACGATTCAGAGTTGACTCTAGCAGCCGTATGCACAACTGGAGAGACAAAACCATTTATGGGGCTATTATTATAGTGCACGTAGTGTGAGGACCACATCCATTCATTCATCAGCCACACAACAATTGTTTGTTGAGTCTCTCCTCTGGGGACAGAATGGTGGACAATAAAAACTTACAGTCTACTGGAGAATATATCTTGATCAAACAGTCATGCAAATAAATTCAAAATTGTAGTGGCCTTAGGTGCCCATTTGGAAGATACATGAGTGTGTTTAACAGAAAGATTTGACTTGGTCTTGGAACTTTTCCCCAAGGAAATGACAGTTGAGCCAAGGTCTAAAAAAATTAATGCAATTAGCTTGGCATAAAACAGAAGATTTTTCCCTGTAGAAAGAATATGCTAAAACCCTCTGATGGCAGAAACATGACATATAGGAAAGAAATGAGAAAACTCCAGCACTGGAAAACAATGGTGAGTGGACATTTAGAGCCGAAGAAGTCAAATCATGTAGGGTCCCTTAGCCTATGTTAAACTATTTTTGCCTTTTTTCCATCAGCAAATGGAAGAAAGACACTGAAGGGTTTTAAACAAAAAGGTGATATGATGTGTTTGCATTAGATAGATAGGTAGATGATAGAGGTTAGGAAGATAGATGATGGATGATAGATGATAGAGAGATAGAGAGATAGAGAGATACATACATACATACATACATACATACATACATACATACATAGAGGGGGGCAACATTCAGTATGGAGAATCCCACTATGAAGCTATTGTCATGGGTCAAGTGAGAGATGAATCATAGCCTGGACAGGGTAGTGGTGGGGGAAATAAAGACAAGTAAATAAGGTCAAAGATATTTAAAAAGTGAAATCAATAGGATTTGGTTATAGATCGAATATGGGGAAGAGAAGAGAGGGAGGTATCAAGGGTGAGGTCCAACTTATACAGCTGAATAGGCAGTGGTTATGTTCCTTGAGACAAGGAATGATGGAAGGTGTGTAAGAGCACAAATGTGTGTGTGTGTGTGTGTGTGTGTGTGTGTGTGTGTGTTGGCACGTGCAGAAACCACAAGTCCAGTTCTGAAATGTTAAGTTCAGGCTACATCTTTTCATACCAAGACCAAGAGTAACTGTCAAGTCAATAGTATGTAGGAAGGTCTGGAGCTCAATGAGAATAGCAAGGAAAGGAAGGCATCAGAGCAGCAAGGTGCCATATAAGCCATTTTTGGACCAATAAAGTTCAGGTATCCCAAGATAAATATCCCAAAGATAGCTGCTATATTCTGTTATATTGAGATGTTTTTATTTGCAAGTAACTGCCTTAATTCAAACTGAAAAAAATAATGAGAAAGTTACTCTCTCATGTATTTGGAAGAAGTAAGGTAGGGTGGGCATGTGTACTGTTCATCCAAAGACTCAATAATGTCAACATTTCTATCCCTGTGCTTGGCCATTCCTAGTATTATGTCTATCCTCAGAGGATGAAGGGCCTCCACAGGTCCCAGGGTTACCTCTAAACTTGACAATGCCCAGAGAAAGAAAACATACCAGTTTTGTGTGTGTGTTTCTTCTCTCAAGTCTCATTAGTTGGGATTAGCTCATATGCCAAGGCCTGGATCAATCACTGGCAAGAGGATGGGATAACAGTGACTGGCTTTGACTAATGATGCATGACTTTGACTAATGATGGATGTTGGAGAGTCAATTACTGTGTCATTTAAAACTATAATAGACAAGATTAGGTGATGGATGGATAAATAGATAGATGATATATAGATAGAGAGATAGATGATAGATAAGCAGATAGACATAATAATAATAGGCAATCATTGAAAGTTAGGTGTGTCAATATTACAGTAAATTCTTTACATATATCATTTCATTTAATCCCCACCATAGTCCCAAAACACAGGTTATATTTTTTTTATTCCCATTTTACTGATGCAGAAACAGAGATTCAGAGAAGTTAAGTGATTTGCTCCAGATTACACAAGTAAGTGGTTCATATTTCATCATGTTTAATTACAAAAACCTATGAACATAACAGTTATGCAATACTGCCTTTCCCTGACCTCCACAGGGTTTTTAATATCAAGATTTTTAAAAAAGGAAACATTATCTCATAAACACACATATACATGCGCACAGAAAACACGTATGTATATACAACAATCTTTTTGCGAAGATTCCTTTCTGAGTTCTCTCCTTTTGTTTTGTCATAAGCATTTATAAGTATGTGTTTACTTTGTAATTACAGATTAGATTAGATTTTTATGCCCTTTTCCCTCTTAGCACAATGTTGTACATATTTTTACTGTTTCTCTCTTCTTTAGAATCACTTCTTAATAACTATTTCCATGAGCAACTATGCAATGATTATGTAAGCAATTATTCTTACACTGTTGCATGGTATTTCTAATTTTAAGTAATATTGATAACTGCCTATGAGAATTTCAGGCTTGTCAGGCATTTTCCCTCTTTCATTTGGGTTGTTTCCTCATTTTCCATACAGATGAGGGAAAATGCTGGGCCAACAGGTATGAAGCATCTTATAGTTCTGGAAATGTCCTGCCAAATTGCCCTGCAAAAACGCTGTACTCATTTGCACCACCACACACAGTCTGTAAGTACAGCATTAATAGAGCTGTCCAGCCTGCGTGGGTTGTGTGGAAGACTGCTATTTTTTATTACATAATAGAGATAAAATGGAACCTGTGTATTTTCTCCTGATAACGGAGGTTGAATATTTTCCCATATATTTAATTCCTATCTGTATTTCCTCCCACATGAGGAAATCCCCTCTTCCTACCTTTCCTCTGTGTGATTTAGGAGTTCTAAATGCTGCGCTCTGAGGGTGGCCTGGGAGGTGGCACCATGGAGGGAGTGCTCGTGTGAGATGGAAACGTCCCTTGAAGCGTGGGCTTTTTGAAGCCTGGGAACCCATTTTGAGCACACGGGCAGCAAAGCCACAGATGTGAGGGCCCTTAATGGGGCTCTTAGGGGAGATGCTGTTATTAAGATTTATTTGGCCCCTTCCAGGCTGTAAATTCATTTCGTAGTTCAGTTTCACCATGTGCCATAAATAACCAGAGTCACCCGGGCACAGAAACCAGCCCAAATTAGACTTAAAAAAATACTAATAACCTGGTGCAGTTACTTGATTCCTGCGCATATCATGCACCAAGGTCATGACCTTGACCCCCCCCCAACCTGTATGCACACACACATGTGCACGCAAATGCACACACGTACACACACACCCACACACTGTGGTTGCCTGAGAAGAATAGGCCTTATAGGACCATTCTAACCAAGTACAAGAGAATGAAGACAGATGTTGGCAAATAAATAATTGCTGGAAAAAAATTAACATTTTTCCGTAAGCAACTCTTAAGATGTATTTCCTGGGAGGTACAGGAGAAAAATAAAAAGTAGGGTCACGGAAAGAGGGGCGTGCCGCCGGCTTCTCCTATCACTGCCGTCATCATAGGTGAGGAAACACGCAGCTTTCATCAGGTAACTCAGTGGGAAGTGAAGATTAATAAACACACACAACCAAAATCAAGAGAAAGCCCAATCGGGGGCATGATGTAGTGACTCAACTTCGCAATCACGGGCTTAAAAAGCAGCCTCAGCCCCACTCCATTTGGAGTGGTTCTTAATGATTTAGGGGCCTGGAAGTTTCCATACAAATTATGGAGATACATACTATGCCTCTGGACCTTGCAAGATGAATTCAAGCAGGAATTTTAGGTCATATGTCTGCGCCACAAGTCCCTCCCATGTGGTTAGTAACGAGGATTAACTCTGGGAGCAATCCTGGCTACACCCCAGCGTGGTGGCAGGTCCTGATCTCAGGTCAGCCTAACTCCAAAGTCCTGGTCTTTTCCTGCCTTGTGTGATGATACAGTTAGTTACCATGTTAGTATCATGGTTTGGGAAATTTCTCCAAGCACTGTCTCATTAGATTTTCACTCAGCAAACATTTTGAGGGCTGCTATGGGACTGAATGTTTGTGTCCCTGCAAAGTTCCTATGTTAAAATCCCACCCCCCAACACGATACTATTAGATAGAAAGTGGAGGTCTTTGGTATTGAGTAGTCATGATGGTGGAGACCGCATGAATGGGATTAGTGCCCTTATAAAGAAGACCCCAGAGAGATCTGCCTTCCCTTCCACTAGGTGAGCACACGGTGAAAAGATAGCCATCTATGAACCAGGAAGCAGAACTCACCAGAGAACAAACCTGCCAGCAGTTTGATCTTGCATTTCCAGCCTCCAGAAGTATAAAAATTAAATGTCTGTTGTTTATAAGCCACACAGTTTTATGGTATGCTGTTATAGCAGCCTAGAATGGACTAAAACAAGGGCCTACTCTATGTCGAGCACCATGTTTGTGAATAAAACACAAACCTTACCCTCAATGTGCTTCAGATCTGGTGCAGGGAAGAGAAAAAAATTCTTAATGAAAATTGGTATGAAAAACACCACAATGGGGGTGGTCAGAGATGCTGTGGGGACACTCATGAAGAGCTTGACTCTCTCTTAAGAAGCTGAGACTCAGAGAATTTTCCTGATTTGTCCACACTCACACAGCTAGTAAGAAGCAGGGCTGGTACCAGCATCTGCCAAATACCCACATCCCCCTGGGTGTCAGTTTTCCCATCTGTAAAGTGGGAATAGTGTGACCTACCTCATAGGCTTGTGGTAAGGTCCAAGTTAGGGAATACATGTGATGGTATTTTATGAAATGTAAGTGCTATTTGTGGTCCCTCTCATTGTTATCTTCAGGCTATTCTAGACCAGCCAAAGGATTTGGGAAGGGAAAAGAGAGAGAGAGTTATAGAGATCAAAATGTGGGTCCAATATGATCAGTTTATCAGATTTAATTAAAAAAATTTTTTTAATGTTTATTGATTTTTGAGAGAGAGAGACAGAGTGCAAGCAGGGGAGGGGCAGAGAGAGAGAGAGGGAGACACAGAATCTGAAGCAGGCTCCAGGCTCTGAACTGTCAGTGCAGAACCCGACATGGGGCTCAAACTCATGAACCGTGAGATTATGACCTGAGCCAAAGTTCGATGCTTAACTGACTGAGCCATCCAGGCACGCCTATATGATTTAACTTCTATGTTCATTCATATAATCAATTAAAATACATCAAAGGCTGGGGTGCCTGGGTGGCTCAGTCAGTTAAGTGTCTGACTCTTGATTTCAGTTCAGGTCATGATCTCACGGTTCTTGAACTGAGCTCTGCATCAGGCTCTGCACTGGCAACACGGAGCCTGCTTAGGATTTTCTCTCTCCCTCTGTCTCTGCCCCCTCCCTCACTTGTGCTTGCTCTCATTCTCTCAAAAATAAATAACAAATAAACTGAAAAAAATTTTTTGACATATCAAAGGCCTATAATGTACATGGCACCCTAATAGGATCTAGTGAATAAAGCAGTGAAGCCACCAATTGCACATTCCTCAGGCAATAAATAATCTTCACATATGTCACAAAGGCAGAATTTGGGGAACGTGAAGGCTTACAGAAGGGAGACAGATGTCTTCCAAAAGCATAGGGAATGTTTCCCTGGGGAGGTGTGCTCTAGTTGAGAGCCAAAGGTTGGGTAAGAGTTCTGGGTAGGAGGAAGAGCATATGAAAGGGGCCTGGGGCCAAGAAGGAATGGCTGCAAAAGCCAAAGTAGCTGGAGCCAAGGAGCAAGGTCAAGAGTGAAGGAAGCTAATATCCCATATACACAATGCAGGGAAGGGGCCGGGGCGGGGGCGGGGGGGTCCGTCCAAGCAATGGGAAGTCAATAAAATTCTTAACACAAAAGTGTGCCATTGAATGATTTACCTTGTTAAAAGCTCATTGCAACTTGGTGTGCTGGGACCAGATGGAAAAGAGGAAAGACTGGATGTGCAGATAGCAATGAGGAAGTAATTGCTCTGGTCCAGGAGCTTGGACTATGGACTTGGCAGTGGAGATGGAGTATCTCAAGGGTCATATGCTAGAGAAATACAAGATCCTCCCAGTTACAAACCTTTCCCATCAAACTGTGTGTTCACACACACCCCCTCAGGCCAGCCCCTTGCACGTAAAGGAGTTCTCAATTTATGTGTTTCTTTGAGCTGACTTCTAGATGGAATGTACCAGCAGTGAGCATCCCTAAGTTCTCAGATGGGTGTGAATTGAAAAGCACCAAAAAGAAAAATGCTTGAATCCAATCCAGACTGTTTTTCCTCTTCTTAAATGTAGGCCCTTCTTGTCATCTAATTCTGAGTGATTCTCAGATGAAGGCAACTTAACCTGTATCGTGCCATCGAAACCATATCTGCTGGGAGGAAATTAAACTGCTGTGTCCGTGCAGTGTAACACTTGGCAGAAAAGAGACAGTGCTTCATGCTCTTGTGCTGGCATCCAGTTTTTTAATAACCACGTCTATTCAGTCAAGACATCCTCATCACTCTCCCAGAGAAATGCTTCCCCCCACCTCTTCATCTTACATATTTCAAGAGCCTACAGTGCACTCTGAGTAGGACAGAGAACAGGGATGATGGCCACCTCTTGGTGTGGACTTCTGAGATCATGCAGAGGGCAGTTATAGTATGATTTTTGCCTGGGCCATCTCAACAGCCATGTTGTAGGCAGACCACTCCATTTAAGAGATGGGGAAACTGAGGCCTACTGAAGCCGATGAGGTGGTGGCACTTGTCATGTGGCAAGTTTCCTAGAGGCTAGGCTTGAGATAGGGGAGAAACATGGAGAGGAGAGAGGGAGGGAAGAAACTAGACCACACATGGCTTCACTCAAAGCCTACACTCAGCCTGATTCCTCTAGGAATCAAGGGAAGAAATTGCAGCATAGAAGTTGTCCTTCCCAAATGCAAGAGAGCTGGAGACTTGGTGCCATACAACAGCCATTGGTCATGGGCTTCCCCTGAGGTGAGTGGGGACTTTAATCCATGTTTCTGACATGGATCCTAACTCCTATAAAGTTAGAGTTTGCTGGACATTACAACCTGAAAACATTTTAGTCTCTGCCACCTTGAACCCCAGAAGTGTGTGCTTGGTGGAAAATTCAAGAACGGAGTATGGAGAGAGAAGTAAAATGATGGCCATGGGCCACAGACTGTGATGTTCTCCAGGCTAGTGGCTATAGCCCCTCATCTTTGCATCTCCAGTACCCAGCCAGCAACTGGCATTTAAAGTCCATACAAAGAAAGAGAAAGAAGGCAAAGGGAGGTAGAGAAAGAAGAGGGAACAGGTCAGTTGGGTAAGCATTGAGGAAATACCATAGTTATTTCATTTTAATGCCTTTGATCCTCCAAATTTCCTAACTTTAGATAGTATCAAGGATACTTCTAAAGATGTACAAATGAACCTGCAAAAATGGACAGATGAAGAAGAAGCCTCCAGAGAAAGAGGAGATCAAGCAAGGGAAACCAAAGTCTCAGAACCCATTTGAGGTCAACGGGTATGGTCAGCAGTGTCACATGTGCCAAGAGGTCAAACAGAGAAGGGTGAAAGAGTTCTTACTGGATATGTCAACAAGGAGATGACAGGAATCTCCTGGATTCCATGAGCTGTCATTCATTCCTGTGGCCATGACCTCCACATGGGAGCACTGGCAGGGGCTACAGGGTGGAGGATGCAGATAGGAGAGGGAGGCAGTGCTGGAGAGAAGGGACCCAAGGAGCATTCACACATCCCCATGTGGGGAATGGTAGCCCGCTTAAACTGCACCTTCAGCGCACCCCCTCCCAAGTCAGCAATTGGAGCTAAGAGTAAAAACATTCCATATGTTCTGATTAGCTACTACCTCATTACCATGCTTTGCCTTGCAATGTAGCCTTTCAGTTAATGAAATGTGGAGCTGGGGCAAATGAGTGCACGTAGGAGAGGGGGGCTCTGATGGTGGCACTGAACTGGACTTTTTCCCACTTGTGATTCCTTCTCCCCCCACCTCCATCCCAGAAAGAGAAAGAGCTAAGAGAGAAGAGGAGAAAAGAGACAGAACTTGAAACAGCCTCCAAATCCAAACAACGAAAACAGCAATTGCTATATTTCAAGCCAGTGCAAATTAGACTAAGCGGCCACAGAAGCCAAATGGAAATCGTAATTCTTCCAGTCCCTTGCTGCTCCGACACGTGTAATAGGTTTGGCAGGGAGTCAAGGAAAACGGGGGCCAAGCCGCGGTATGTTTCAAAGAATCTAAAGGCTGCTTGCTATGGGGAAGCCAGATTTCTGCCCAGCTCGGAGGAGGGACGTCTGGACCAGGCTGGACTGGTCCCATTCACCACCGGAGGAGGGTTCTGGGTCTCTTAGAGACTGGAAGCCTGGAAGAAGAGGCAGACATGTTCAGTGTGAACAGGAGTCCTGCATGGCCAGGGCAGAGTTTGAGGGGGGAGGCCTGCAGACCACCCAGGACCAGAATACTGTAAAACAGGCTCTTTCCAGGAAGGTAGAGATGGTGCAGAGGAGGCTGCCAGGAAATGCTCCTGGTTAGACTTGTCACAAAAGAGAGGGAGGAGAGGAGAGGATATGGGAGGGAGCTATCTCTTCTCTGTTCAGGTACTCTGCTAGGTATTCTCATGAACCCCCAGGATACCTGTCAGTCCTCCTGTTTCCCAGAGGAAAGTGAGAGCCAGAGAGTTCACAGGGCTCACCTAGGTTCAAAGACCCTTGAGAGTTAGGACTTAGACCCAGTTCTTCCTGACTGCAAAGCTCATGCTCTCTCCTCTACCCCAAGGTTGGCAAACTTTTTCTGTAAAGCTCCAGAAAGCAAATATTTTCAGTTCTGCAGGCCAGATGGTCTCTGCTGCACCTACTCAACTCTGCTATTGCAGTGAAAAAGCAGCCATAGAGCCATAGACAATATGTAAACAAATGGGCACGGCAGTATTCCAATAAAACTTTATTTACAAAACCAAAAGGTGGGCCAAATTTGGCATGTGAGACATAATTGGCCACCCCTGCCCCATACTAATACAAAAAGAAACAAAAAAAGGATACTGCAGGGACCCACACAGGAGGGAGGGGAAGTAATCTTAACACTGCACCAAATGCTACCAGAATAAGTGTACTGACAAACCAGCTGGCCATATGGCATAAGGGTTCGAGCACAGGTTTTATGTAACTCTCAGTCTTGTGTAGGAGTCCGGCTTTGCCCCTATACTGGTTAGATAATATGGGGCAAATTACTTGACCTTTTTCACTCTTTGTTTCATCTTGTATTACATGGAGATGACAGCTGAGCCTGTCTCAGCAGTTTTACAAGAACTAAATGAGGTAACACTTGTAATGTGCTTAGCATAGTCTCTGACATGGAATAAACATTCAGTAAATATTAGCTGCAATTATATCAGAAGACACTTAATCATCAGCAGCCCCACCTGTGCACCATGGATGAGGATGAAATGTCTCTGGGAGGATTAAGGATGATGCCTGAGGTCATGAAGCTGGAAAGAGTCAGCACTGGCTGAGAAGCTGGAATCCCCCTGAGCCTCAAGTTCCTGTGCATTTCACCTCACTGTGAGAGGAAGGACATACCAAAGACAGGACTTCTGGTAGACAGAAGCATGGGGAGGAAGACCTCACTGCCAGCACCAAACTTTGGGGACTTGATCCTTCCCATGTTGTCTTCAGAGTCTGAAAGGATCATTGTCCAGAGCTTCTGCCTGGATCAGGGATCAGTCCTGCTGGGCTCCGGAGGCCACACTCTTGATTTTAATGGCCCTAAAAATATCTGGGTGTGAGAGACCACCTCCTCTGAAAGCACTGCACTGCTGTGGACACCTGTGGGTGCAGAGCTGACCAGCTGGCTGCCTTCACTGGTGCGTACTGTTCTGGGATGTGGCAGGAAAGGGATAACGGTATTCTATCCTTTAGGGAAGGCAGGTAGCAAAGCCACCAGTGTTCTAATGTTTCAGGAGCTCAGTTATTAAGTGCTCATGCTTCAAGTACACTGGGCAGAAAGCTCCGGCAGAAAAAGCTGAGGGCTCTTAATTCAGAAAAATTAAACGGAATTTGAAAAATCACGTCTTTGCTTGCTTCCTGGTACAGTCCCTCTTTCTGCATCTTTGGGGGGTGTATATTAGCTTCCTGTGGTTTCTGCAACAAATGGCCACAATGGGGGCTGGGGAGCTTAAAAAAAACCAAGACTTTATTCTCTCATAGTTCTGGAGGCTAAATGCCTGAAGGTCAGGTGCACCCGGTCTGTACTCCACCTGGCTGGCTGGGGAGCAATGCTGTTCCTTGCCTCTTCTAGCTTTTGGTTCTGGGACTTGCAGCCCCCTCAGGACATTGGACCCAGATAACCCAGGATGACCTCCTCATCTCAAGATCGTTAGCTTAAGTACATCTGAGAAGACTGTCTTTCCAAATAAAGTCACATTCACAGGTACTGGGGATTAGAATGTGGGCATATCTAGTGGAGGGGCCCTATTGAATCCTACCTGGATTGTCTCGTGGTCTGATTCAGAACCAAAGCAGTGTTCCCTGATTCCAGAGAATCCCTAAATGTCCGAGTGTGATGGGGCAGTGGGGGGCTACCACTGCCCCCTCTCTACTGCTCGCTCATTTTTCCTATGGGAAGTACAATAATTTGCCCCAAGTTGCACTATTCCCAGCAGCAGAGCTGAGCCTAGAATCCGGCCCTCCCAGCCCAGCTCTCTCCCTTGTACTTTTCCACTGCTCTCCCTGGGGAAATCAATGCACGTCCAGGGCTCTACCCACCCCCCCACCATGTTTCTGCTTGGTCCGATTAGGTCAACCCCAGCTAGTTCAATGCCATTGTTCTTTTATAAAATACACCATGCTGTCATTCCGGGCCAATGTCATCTTTTCCTTAGAACTTGTGTTGCAGTGGACTTCCATTCAACTTCAAACATAGCTTTTGGAGCACAGAATCGTAGGTTGACCAAACTGATTCTTCTTCCTCTTTCCTGTCTGCTCAGGTGATGATTTATGGGCATCCAAATGGACATAGGAAGAGGTTGGTTGAATATTGGCATGGTGGCTGAAGACAAAAGAGAAAGGCCTCTGCCCCATTATTCCCCATGAGCACAGTCCCCACCAGATACTGATGGCAGAAAATAAACAAAGGAGGCTTGAGGCCTTTGAAGAGAGCCTACTGTCAAGCCTCTGTAGTTTTACAGAAAACTGATGGTGTGCATATTGTGTTACAAACACTGTGCAAGCACATTTTTATGAAAAAATAAATGATCGATCAATAAATATCTATTAAGTGCCTATCATGCATTCCTGCCCATGTAAGCAGAGCTGATAGTTTAAAAGAGTTTCCACAGGGCAAGAATTTCTTGTTTATCTACCCAGCTATGATGGGAATTTGGAACAGCAAGGACTAAAATCACATCACTAATACAAGAAATCTCATCAGAAGATGGTGTTGTGGTCATAGTGGGAACTAGCATGTAGGCACAGCTCTGAGGGCTGAGGAGCCAGACCTTGATTGCATAGAAGCAAGAATGTGCCCTCCCCGAAGTCCATTTCCTGAGGCAACCTGGGCAGGGAGTGTTCAGCTGCAAAAACACAGGGAAGCTGTGAAGCCTGACTCTTGAAATAGCTGCACTTTTCCTATGTAGTTGAGGTAAATGGAGTTTTGCTGAGTGAGGTTGCCCAGAAATTCCCACTGCCTGTCAGCAGCGAAATACTTAATGAAGCAACACACTTAATAGAGGATATGTGTGTGCCACGGTGTGTTCTCTTAATTAAAATTTTAATATGTTTGTGGCAGGAGGGCTTGAGGAAAGGGAATTAAATGCCTTCAGAGTGCTTCATATGCTGCCAGGTATGGGGGAAACGCCTAGTAAATGGTACTGTTGTCTGAAGCTAACTACCTCAGGGGATTCCCTGAAGGTGGTAAGGGAGACTTGGGCCCATGGCACATCTGATGCCCCCGACTCAACTCAATGTCTTGAAGGTAAAGTCTTAGTTCTGTCCTCTCGGTCTCTAGTCCCTAGATCTCTGCCTGGAAAAGAGTAGGCTCAGGACGAGTGCCTGGCTGGTTCAGTGGACACAACCATGGCCCCCTAAAAAGTGAAGAATGAGACTATTTACCAGCTTATCGGGAGACTGAGTTCTAACTAGTGTGATAGTAAGAAGGACATAGCTCTTGCCTAGGCTTTGGCGTTTTCATCCGAGGAATGGGTTTTTCTAACCACTTGACCTCTGTGATACACTCTGGCCCACACACATGTCACTGATTCCATGACTCCTTGTTCAAGGCCATAAATCTTAGTTAAATTGCATTGGGGTTGGCGTCATTACACTAGATTTCTGAGAAACGAAGAAGGTGATCCTTTACCCTAACATGCTTTTCCAATTTAATGGGGGAACTAGAGCTTACTCCACATGGAAAATATTAAAGAATAATTAAAGAGTTAAAAATAATATGCTGTTTATGGCTAAATATAACTGTAAACAAGACATTATTGCTAACAGAATAAATAGTCTAGGTCAAGGGACAGAAAATTACTGCCCAGGAGCCAAATTCAATCCTCACCTGATTTTGTAAAGACAATTTTATTAGAATACAGCCACCCTTTTTGTTTCAGTACTGTTTGTGGATACTTTCCTACCAAGATAGCAAAGCAGCTGTGGCATAAACCATGTGGTTCACAAAGACCCAAATATTTACTATCTGGCCCTGTGCAAAGTTTTCCATCTCCTGGCCTATATGAAAAAGGACATATCTTCAAAGGAGGCTACATTATGGTGAACTTCAACGGTCTGGAGGGGCACCTGGGTGGCTCAGTCAGTTAAGCGTTTAACTTCTGTTCAGGTCATGGTCTCACGGTTCGTGAGTTTGAGCCCTGTGTTGGGCTGTCTGCTGTCAGCACAGAACCTGCTTCAGATCCTCTATCCCCCTTTCTCTCTGCTTGTCCCCCTCCCCTGCTCGCTCGCGCTCTCTCTCTCTCTCTCTCTCTCAGAAATAAATGGTATGGGAGGACTCTCTGGGGGCAAAAAAGGTTTTGGAGAGAGCCCTAAGAAGTTGGCAGGTAATGGAGAGGCAAAGAGAAAGCAAGAATCCTAGAATGGAGGGAACCTTAGAGACACCTATGCAGCTGGTCCTCAGGATGGAATCCTCTTTGGATGGCACCTGACAGATGCCTGTTCAGACAGTCTATGCTGGAACTATTGCAGTGCACAGACGCACCATGCCGGATGACAACAGCAACCAGGCGCCCCACCCTGGGTCAGTGAGCCATGAAGGCAAGTGAGCACTTGCTTCTAAACGACTGAAATCTACTTCTCTGTGACTTCTGCTTGGCTGTCCTTCCAGGTGTCAACCCTCAGGTATTTGGAAAAGTAAATTAGTTGCTTCCGGAGTCCTCTCTACAGCAGACTAGACTTCTCGTAAAGCAGTTCTCATATATGGTTCCCAGGCTCTTGACCATCATCCCTGGCCTTCTCTAAACACACTCTTGTCTGTGAATAACATTCCTGGGACAGCACCACAAGCTGACCTCACCACTGCGGGGGTTTGGTCTTCTGTGGATCTCTGGCTCTCTTATCTCCCTTTCCCAACTACTTCCCTCAAGTTTTTGAAAGAGCCCTGGTTTTAGCATCTTGCAGACCTTTGTATAAATCCTGGCTCTCCTTTCTACATCTAAGCCTCGATTCCCTAATCTCTTAAATACAGATGGTATGTCAAGTGCACAGGACATACTAAATACTCACTAAATGGTAGCTATCATTATGTTCTAGGCAGCCACTTCTACTAATGAAATGTGAGAGCTCAGGGCAATCAGTCTGTACTCCTTGCCAAAAGTCTTTGCATCTATTTCCATTTTTAAAAAGTACAATCTCTATAGATGTCCACACTCTAATCCCTGGAACCTGTGAATATCTTACCTCCCATGGAAGAAGGGACTTTGCAGAAATGGCTGCTTGAATTAAGGACTGTGACATGGAGAGATTGTTTTGGATGACCTGGGTGGACCAATGTAATCACAAAGGTCCTTAATGGTAGAAGAGGAAGGCAGAAGAGAGGTCAGAAGACTACCATAAAGACTTGGAATGCCAAGGAATGTGGTCAGCCTCTAGAAGCTGGAAAAGCCCAGGAAACAGATTCGCCCCAGAGTCTCCAGCAGGGAGCACAGTGATTTTAGCCCAGTGACACCTGTGTCTGACTTCTAAACTCTAGAACTTTAAGATGATAAATTTATGTTGTGTCAAGCCACTAAATTCGTGTAATTTGTCATGTATGGCAGCAAGAGAAAACTAATACACTCAAGAAAAACAGGAAGATGTGAAAACAGGAGAAAGCGTTTGTCAAGAAACCCCATGCAGGTTAGAGGTTCAGGAAGTAGCAGGTGGCTGTTATAAGAATTATTGGAATTCTAAAGGAGACCAGAAATCCTGGTCTTCTTCCTGCTGACCCTCACCTTCTATTTCCAGTTCCACTCCCCATCATAAGAGCCAACAGGCACTAAGATGGTATTTCTCAAATAGGGATCCGATCCCATCATTCTTCAATGTAAAACTCTCTCTTAACTGCTCACAATCTCCATAATGATATAGCCCCAAACTGCTTGTGAGATGTACTCTACACACAACCAGCTCTCTGCTTCCTCCAGGCTCCAAGATTCATTCACTGCACAGAACACACTGACACTCTAATGCTCTGTTTGGTGAATACGATGTGTCTAGTACTCTCATGCCCCACATGCTTCCCTGCTGTTCTGGTCCCTGGGCCTGCCCCTAGCCAGCTCATGATCCCTGCACCAATCCTCAGGACCCAGATCCAGCATCTGCCTCTCTTAGAATGCTTTCTGTAGTCAACCCCCACTCCAAGCCTTGTATTTCTCTGGCAGCCATGACAGCTTGCATATTCCTCCATTACACAGACAGTGCTTTTCAGTGCAGAGTCTGTTTGGCCCCCAGCTCTCAGCAGATGGTGCCTCACCTCCCCTCCTTGGGTAAAGAAGAGGTGTTGTATCTGACTTGAGTGAGGTTACCTCGGAGAGCCAAGGCTAGGAAGAGGCAACTGGCCTGTGGCTAACAGATCTGCGGCAGAGGATCTCAGGGAAAATGGGATCTAGACCATGTAACAGAACTTTACGTGATGATGAAAGTGTGTTATAGCCAATACTACACATTTGCCACAGGTGGCAATACAGCACTTGAAATGTGGCTCCTGTGACTAAGGAACTGGACTTTTCATTTTTTTAATTTTAAAGAATTTAAATTGATATCTAAATAGCTACACACAGTTAACAGCTACTGGATTGTATAGCATAGCTGGTGGAAAGGCAAGGTAAAGAGCAAATCCAAAGGGATTGCAGGTTGCAATTCTGACACCACTACCCGTTTATACTGGACTTGAACAATCAAGTAAATAGATGGCAGATGGTGGAAACCAAGTTGCTCACTGTTAATGTGCAAAGTTTCAGACAAGCAAGGAGAGGGGGCTGGAATAATCCATGGGATTGAGAAAGGATCGGTGTTCAACACATAAGTATGAACTCATGTTTAGCTCAATATAGATTCAGATGTTTATTTATAGAAATATTATAGATATGTGTATATGCACCTGTTAGTATTCACACATGAATTTCCTTGCTCTGTCTCTGAAAAAGCCTGGAAGCATGGACACCTCAGAAGCAGCAAGCATATCTAACACCCAGATCTTGGTCCCTAATATTCTACAATAAAATGGACCAGGGATTCTTGGAGAAATGACTGATTCTAACATTGGGGCAGTGATTTACAAGCATACACACATGATCCTGGAGCAGCTTCTAGTGATCTGAAGCAAGAAAGTGTGTGGGAGGGAGGGGGGAGACGCACAATGACGGAGTAAGACAAAGGGCCATGTGAGTCAACTGCAAGAAGACGCCCCCACCACCAGGCCAGAGCTAGAACAATTTGAGCCAAATAAGTAAGAACTGGGTGGCACCTGGGCGGCTCAGTTGGTTAAGCATCCAACTTCAGCTCAGGTCAAGATCACACCCCTTGTGGGTTCGAGCCCCACGTCGCATTGGGCTCTGTGCTGATAGCTCAGAGCCTGGAGCCTGCTTCAGATTCTGTGTCTCTGTCTATTTCTGCCCTTCCCCCCGCCCCTCCCACACTCTCTCTTTCTTTCTCTCAAAAATAAATAAACATTAAAAATAATAAATAAATAAGAATTGGATTATAATCCAAATTATTAAACAAGTATCTAGGAGCCCATACTGACATAAATGATTGAATAAATATAAATGAGAATAGACAAATCTTCTGTACAGAAACATTTCAAATAATGAATGTGAGCATTGTACCCTTGAGGTGATGGAGAATAATTCTCATTACTTCTGTGTAGATGGTGTCTAGTGTCTTTTTGCCAAAGAAAACTGTGTGGATGAAATAGGAAAATAAATTCTTTACAGCTGGAAAACCTGACAAAAATGGCCCCTGCTAGGTGATTAAGATAAACATCAATAGTCACAAGTTGTGTTGATTGCACATACTCCTAATAAGATGGGAAAGAGATAAAAATGATACTCTTTACCTGTATGGTCTTCCTTCAAAAACCCCATAACCCCAGTCTAATTATGAGAAAAATATCAAACAAACCCCAACTGAGGGAGATTCTATAAAATACCTGACCAGTACTCCTCAAAACTGTCAAGTTCATCAAAAACAAGGAAAATTTTGATAAACTGTAACAGCCAAGAAGAATCAAGGAGTCATGATGCCTCAATGTTATATGGTATCCTGGATTGGATCCTGGAACAGAAAAGGGCCATTAGCTAGACATTAAGGAAATATGAATAAAATATAGACTTCAGTAAACAATAATGTACCAATATTGGTTTATTTATTGTGACAAATGCATCACAGTAATGTATAATAATAGAGCAAACTGAGTGTGGGGTATATGGGAATTCTCTGTACTATCTTCACAATTTTTCTTTAAATTTAAAACTACTAAAATTTAAAGTTTATATTTTAAAAATCCAAAGGGACTGGGGTACCTGGGTGGCTCCGTCAGTTGAGCATCCGACTCTTGATTTCAGCTCAGGTCATGATCTCATGGTTCGTGAGTTCGAGCCCCATGTCAGGCTCTGTGATGACAGTGTATGGCATATTTGGGATTCTCTCTCTCTCTCTCTCTCTCTCTCTCTCTCTCTCTCTTTCTCTAAGTAAATAAATCAATAAAAAATATTTTTAAAAAATAAAATAAAAGTCCAAAGGGATCAGTAAAAAGATAAAAGATTGTGATTGGTTATGTGGTGTGTGTGTGTGTGTGTGTGTGTGTGTGTTTGAGTCTTAACCTTCTTGGGGAATCCTTTCTCCACCCAACCTTAGTCCACACAGTTTGGATAAAACCTCCCTACATCCTTATTCCAGTGGAGGGAAAAGTATGATCCCAGTGTAGCCAACCAAAGTTTCCCATCACCAGGGCTACTGTGACTGGTTCAGGTATGGGCATGTGACCCAGCCAGGCCCATGAGACTCCTTTCCAGTGTTTGTTGGACTACTAGGGAAGAGATACTCTCCCCCACCCCACCAGGATCACTGAGAGGAAACTGGCAGCCCTCCCATTACCACAAGGCAACATCTTGCCTGGAAATAGTGTCAAGACAGAGGCTAAAACAAAGTTGAGACAGGAATAAAGACAGAAGAGTACTGATATTGTCCTTTCAGCTCCCAACATGTCATGTGCAAAATGAGTGCTAGCCTCCAAATTTTGCAGTTTGATGACCACTTGAGTCCCTTTGCTTAAGCAAGCGTGAGTTGGGGTTTCAATCAATTGCCACCACAAGAGTCTTGACCAACACACTGGGTCTGAGGATAACAGTCTAGGGCCAAAATCTACAAGAGAGACATTGGGGGCCAACCTTATCCTCAGCCCTTGTGTTCTCATAAGGAAACTTCTGCTTCCCTGATGAAATAAGTATGTAACTCTTCCACCTCCTTTCTGGATGTAGTGATGACTTATCTGACAGGTGATATCAGGAAATGGAAATAAGTATGTGTAGGTCTGTCCCATCTGACCCTCCCTTTCTGACCAACCTGCTTGCAAACTGGATACTTCGTAGTCTACTGCTGCCACCATGGGGCACACTCATCGGTGTCAGGGCTCATGCTTGCATTCTAATGGAGGTCTCGAGGCCTATCCTTCTCTGGATTCACTGTTCAACCTCAATAGGATTAATGCATCTATTCTGGGTAAGGGTGACAGCTTCAAAGATCCCAGCTTTCCCCTGGATGCATCATCCTGAGGTCTCAATTCAGGAGTAAAAACTAGGATGCCTGATTGTCACTGCAGATCTAAGACACACTCCCCAATTTACTATAACCCATAATAAAAGTGATATTTTGCCTTTCAATTATGTGACATCTATTTCTCATTTGTTTTGGAGTCAAAGTTAAGAGAAATGGTGTGATTAATTCCCACTTCTCAAATTGAGGCAACAGAATGGCTTTCATGATGGAGTGTAGACAATAATGCTTATGGACATGCCATGACAAAAGTCATTTTATGCTCCTTATATAACTCCTCACCTGTGTTTGTGCAAAGAGAAATTTTCAGGACAGCACGTCTTCTTAATACTGTAAAAGGGGTCAAGAACTAGTTACTGAAAGAATAAACTCCTCTTGTTATTGTGAGCAGCAACCCAAGTACACATAGAAGACTGGCAGAAAATTTCTGATACCTTTTCTGCTGCCCTGAATGACAACTAAGTTGAAATAGAAGACACAATTACATTATACCCTAAATAGGCTATAGGGGAAATGGGTTTCTTTACCCACAGGTCTTGAAAGGACATGCTCCCAAGACTCCGTCTCTGAACTAGTGCCTTTATCCATTGGTTCAATAGGAACAGTAACTTCTCCCATTTTTATGGGAGATTGGCTGTAAATATCAACTTGGTTAATGCTTCTAAAGTGCCAGGCAAGTACTAAGAATTGCAATAAAGGAAGTCAGAAGGCAGGAATGAAGCCTGAGAAAGCTCACATTCCTTTTGCATAAATAACTTGTGCCATTATCTTAGTTTCTCAAGTCAGAATTTCTTCTGTAAATAATTCACAGTGATAGATGGTGAGCTAGCTGTGAGAGGAAGTGGTAAATTATTTAGAGTAGTGGTGGAATGTGAAACCTAACACAATCTGGATGGAGAATTAGGGACGTGTTAGGGATAAATGAGAGCAGGCTCCGTTGTAGAAGAAGGTGTCAAAACAAATTCAATAATATTAGCACACTTTTCAGAGAGCTAAGACCTGCAACACTTAGCCCTTGGAGCAGAGTAGCAGCCAAAGAGCAGAATTCAAATGGTTACAAACAATTCCAAGTAGCACTTGCTTGGGTGTCTTGAACCCTGCGCAGGGTACATATAGCAAATACATACATTGGATGTTTCTTCCACTGTGCGGGATGGGGAGCAGGGGAGACTGAATGGGGCTAAGTCAGGATTCATTTAAGCAATAAGAAAGGTGTAGAAAACCTGAGAGCACGCAAGCCCTAATAACTTACCATTTCACAAAGTAATGACCTGTATCTATGGAACTCTTACCTTGACTTTTACCAGCACTGCCTAACTTCATTCTCATGACAACCTTCTGATGACTGTCCTCATCCTCACTTTGTAGAAACACAACTGAGTTTCAGAGAAGTTAGGTGACTTAGCTGTGGTCACACAGCTAGAAAATTGAGAACTGGGACCCAGACTCAGGTCTGGCATCACCAATGTGTTTTCTCACCCAGTCTGATGAAAAGACACCACCACCCCCACAAGATTTTCCTGCAGTTCAAATAGGTACAATGCTTCAATCATTCTTTCCTTTCACCCATTAATGCAGACCCAGTGTCACAGAATGGGGATAGCACTGGCTCCAGTTGAAACAACCCTGGGTGAGAATACTTGCACCTCTGTATAATATCAGTGTGACTCCAGCCAAGTTATTCAACCACTCTAAGCTGATTTCTGAGAATCATTCCACAAATATTTATTTAGCACCCAACAACTGTCAAATTAAGACATCAGGTATAAACAAGCGTGTGCTCGTGGAGCTTACATTCTAGTGGTCTATTGAGGAGCTAGTGGAGGTGTGGGGGGTGAGATGGCCATAAACAACATAAATAAGTAATCTGTACAGTATATTAGTATATTTGAAGGCATTGAAAGCTGAGGATATAAAGTAAGGGGGAAAAAAAGAGGCTATGCACTGGAGGGATCCAGTTTTCAATATGGCAGTCAAAGAAGATCTCATTAAGATGGAGACATTTGACACAGACTTGACAAGTGAGTGAAAACCATGTAGATATCTGGGGGTGGGGGGGAAATTCCAGGCAGAGGGAAGACTAAGGGCAAAGACCCTGAGAGGGTAACAGGCAGAGAGAAGAGCATTTACCTAGTAAGTTGGAGGAGCAGCAAGGAGGCCAGAAACACTGGAGCAAAGGAGTGAAGGAGGAGAGAATGAGACCAGAAAGGTGACAAGGTCCAGAGGATGGGTCTTAAACCAGCCATTCTCAATCTCTCATCCCACTGTGATGAGGTGCCACAGGTGGTATTTTTTTCTTGGTCATATCTAGTATCTTTCCTTTAAAACTTTTTTTAAAACATGTCATTTATTTTAAGTGTTCATTTTTTTTTTTCATCATGATAAGTATTATTTTTTAATGTCCATCACCTATTTCCTCTTTTCCCCCACTCACTTCCCTTCAAGTAACCATCAGTTTGTTCTCTATAGTTAAGAGTCTTTTTCTTGGGGTCTTTCTCTTTTTTCCTTTGTTCATTTGTTTCTTAAATTCTACATATGAGTGAGATCAAATGGTATTTGTCTTCCACTGACTGACTTATTTCACTTAGCATGATACTCTCTAGCTCCATCCATGTTGTTTCAAATGGCAAGATTTCATTTTTTATGGCTAATACTTCCTTGTATATACATATCACATCTTCCTTATTCACTCATCTATCAATGGACACTTGGGCTGTTTCCATAGTTTGGTTATTGTAAATAATGCTGTTATAAACATTGGGGTGAATGTATCCCTTTGAATTAGTATTTTTTTATTCTTTGGGTAAATACCCAGTAGTGCAATTGATGGATCATAGGGTAGTTCTATTTTCAATTTTTTGAGGAACCTCCATACTGTTTTCCACAGTGGCTGCACCAGTTTACATTCCCACCAACAGGGCAAGAGGGTTCCCCTTTCTCCACATTCCCAACAACACTTGTTGTTGCTTATGTTTTTTATTTTAGCCATTATGACAGGTGTGAGGTGATATCTCATTGTAGTTTTATTTGATTTCCCTGAGGATGAATGATGTTGAGCATCTTTTCATGTATCTATTGGCCATCTGGATTTCTTCTTTGGAGAAATGTCTGTTCGTGTCTTCTGCCCATTTTTAAATTGGATTACTTGGTTTTTGGGTGTTGAATTGTATCAGTTCTTTATATATTTTGGATACTAACCCTTTACCAGATGTATCATTTGCAAATATCTTCTCCCATTCAGTAAGTTATCTTTTAGCTTTATTGATTGATTCCTTTGCTGTGCAGAACCCTCTTATTTTGATGTAGTCCCAATAGTTTATTTTTGCTTTTGCTTACCTTGCCTCAAGAGACATATTTTTAAAAAATGTTGCTATGGCCAATGTCAAGATAAATTACTGCATGTGATCTATTCAAGGATTTTTAAGATTTTAAATTTAGGTCTTTAATCTATTTTGAGATTATTTTTCTGTATGGTGTGAGAAAGTGGTCCAGTTTCATTTTTTTGCATATTGCTGTCTAGTTTTCCCAACACCATTTATTGAAGAAACTGTGTTTTTCCCATTGTATATTCATTCCTCCTTTGTCAGGGATTAATTGACCATATAATTGCAGGTTTATTTCTGGGTTTTCTAATCTATTCCATTGGTCTATGCCAATGCCATATTGTTTTAATTACTACCACTTTGTAATATAACTTGAAGTCTGGAATTGTGATGTCTCCACTTTTGTCTTTATTTTTTAAGATTGCTTTGGCACACAGGTGGTTTTGAGTAGAAGAGCCACGTGACCAGACTTCCATTTTATTTATTTATTATTTATTAAAGTATAACCACCATATGGTGTTATATTAGTTTTAGGTGTACAACATAATAATTCAACAATTCTATACATTACTCAGTGCTTCTGGGGAGTTAGTTTAAAAATTCCCTGAGCTAGCACCAATGGGTTAGCAAGGCTTAGGGTGGAAAGCCACCACAAAGTAAAAGCACCCAGCATAGAACAAAACATAGAGCGGAAAGCCGCTTCCACAGGACTAAAGCATCTGAGAACAGGTAGAGGTGGAAAGGCACCGCAGCAGGGTGAAAGCACCCAGAATCTATCAAGTAAAACAAAGCATAGAGCGAAAAACAGCTACAGGGCTAAAGTGCTCAGAGCTAATTAGCAAGAAAAATGCCTTGCTAACCCTGAGGTAGCATGCTCTATCTGTCTTAGCCCATAGAAAAGTTAAGATAAACAGACACGGTGCCTGGGCCCTGCAGTAATAGGCCATCTGCTCAGCACTAGGACTTTGATTTGTCTTGACCCTAAACGCTGACACCACATACCTTTGAAACCCTTTCTCTCACACCCATTATTTAATGAACACTGTTTTATTGTCTCTTTCTGCACACCCATTATGTATGTAAGCCTTCTGATCCTAACAAATATGAAGAAAGGAGCCTTACTCGGGGCTCTTGTCTCTGCCCAGACATTAGCCTCTCTCATATTCAATCCTGCATCTGCTCTCTTGCTGGACAAGAAAGAACTCCAGACTCAAAATCTGCGACAAGTGCTCATCACGATAAGTGTGCTCTTGATATCCTTTATTTATTTCCCTCACCCACTACCCACTTCTGTGTGGGAACCATCAGTTCATTCTCTGTATTTCAAGCTTCCATTTTAAAACTCCCTTCTTGACTGTCATGAGGTGAATGGTTTTAGGGACCAGGGTTTGCCTTCCACCAGGCAGGACACAATGCTGGAAAATGACAATATCCCAGGGGTTGACCTATGAGAATTAAGTCAAGTGATGTCTGAAAAACACCCAGAATGCAGTAGGTCCCAATAAATGACAGTTTATTAAACAGATCCCTTTCTAAGTGAAGATCATTTGTACCTCATTCCAGTTCTGATGTTTTGTGGGTAGTCTTTATTACGCCAAGGGCTGAAAATTCTAGAAAATTGGGTATATCAGGGCACCTTGGTGGCTCAGTCAGGTAAGTGTCTGACTTTGGCTCAGGTCATGATCTCGTGGTTCATGAGTTCAAGCCCCACGTCAGGCTCTGTGCTGACAGCTCAGAGCCTGGAATCTGGTTTAGAGTCTGTGTCTCCCTTTCTCTCTGCCCCTCTCCACCCACGCTCTGTCACTCAAAAATGAATAAAGTTTAAAAAAAACTTTTTAAAAAGAAAATTGGGTATATGTATTTGGGGTTTTGTTTGCATAGCTCCACATATTATTAAGAAAAACAAAACATACAAGATCATCTTTCTGAGGAAAATAAAATATTGTGAGCTTCTCCTTTAAGAAATGTGTCTGCTTTAAGCAGTAAAATACTTTGCTATCTGGAATTGTTTTGCTAAGAATAACAAGTCCCAAATCAGATTGAATTTCTACTTCATGTGATTCTTTCTAACTCCCTAAACTTTTTGACACCCAAGGAGGAAAGCAATAACAACCACACAAACTAAAGTTCTTTTTGGCTTTGACCTTGTTTTTCTCTAAGAAAGAATGCACACTAGGACCACTTTGCTTAGTTAGCTTCAAGTTTCTGAAACATTTTTAGGTAGCTACTTAAGTCATAAAACAATGACAGTGTGAAAATGTGTGCATATTCATAAATCTTATCAGCAGTACTGACTATGCTTCTTTCTATAGGAACATTGTCTTAGGAGCTATAAAAAGCTCATTCATCTGGTGGAGAGTGATGATTTTCCTGGTTCCTACTCTTGCTGCACAGAATCATTTAATAAAGTGATTTCTGATGGTTTTCCTGAAATCTAAATAAAATGCTATACTTCTCACTTTATTGATTATTATTTTTGACACTGGAGATTTCAATAACATTTATGGTCATGACATTATTGCTCTTGGATATTGCATTAATTCCAAGATATATCCTTTATTTACTCATTCATTCATTCCACAAGTATTCACTGACCATCTGCTGTGTGACACACATTATGCTGGATGTGGAATATCCAAGGTAGAAGAAACACAGCTTCTGCCCTCAAAACACTCCTAGAGAGTCAAGCTAACTGACTATTTAACACAGCAAGGCGACTGGAACTTTGGTGGTCTGTGCTAAGCCTATGGAAACAAGAGTGGAGGAACTCCAAATGAGAGAATCAGGGAAACCTTCAGATGTGATGCTTGAGAGATAAATGGGAAAAAAAGGAGATAGGGACAGGGAACTGGCCCTCCAGGAGAAGGGACAGCTTATGCAAGAAGGAACAACAAAGGCATGAGTGAATCTCACTCATGGAGGGAGCAACAAATATTTCTGAATGGGTGTAGTGAGGTCATCCCTTTGAAATTCATATACGGTAAGGGATAGACTCCATGTCCTCAAATGTCTTTTCCCACCCTGAGAATCTGGCAACTGTCCAATTATCCAGCATGTGTGTAGCCCTTAGTATATGCCAGGTGCCAGGAGTTCAGAGCTGAACAAACCACAGTGTCTTCCTTGCAGAGACTCCTGGGCTTGTCATCTATGATGGTATTCTAGCAGCATAAATCAAGGGACTTTTTTCTCTTTTGCTAAATTATAGAGACATCGTTTTGCTCCTGTACCAGCTGGTCATTGGGCAATTGACTTAGCCTTGGAGGGTCCCAGTCACCTCATCTGTAAAAAGTGGGCCAGTACAGGGGCACCTGGGTGGCTCAGTCAGTTAAGTGTATGAATCCTGACTTCAGCTCAAATCATGATCTCACAGTTCGTGGGTTCAAGCAGTGCGGAGCCTGCCTGGGATTTTTCTCTCTTTCCCTCTCTCTCTGACCATCCTGTGCTTGCTCTCTCTCTCTCTCTCTCAAAAAAAAAAAAGCAGGTCAGTATACTTACTCCCAAAAGTTTTCTGATAAATGATAAAATACAAGAAATTCTCTAACATCTGACACATGGCAGAAGAACTCAACATATGTGAATTACATATTTATTTGGAAAAGAAAGAATTCAATTTTTTTGGAAAGTCAGGAAACTTCCCTAGGTGTGTTCTAGGGTTGAAGAGAAGAGGAAGTAGATATAATTAACAATTATGTTACCTCTTTCATTTTTCCCCACCCAGTCTGTCCAACAGAAGGGAAGAGGCATGTGAGGAAGGTTGTCAATCCTGGACCAATATTCAGACAATAGGGTAGCAGGGAGCTCTTTGTTTGCTTGCTGGATATCCCCAGAATCCAGGACTGTGCCTGGTCCTAAGCTCCATAAATATTTCTTGAATGAACATATGATCTGTAACTTGGAATCTGCCTTAAGCAACTATACAGAGATGTGTAACTCTGGAAATGAATGCAGTTATCCAATGGTCATAAACCACCAAGAGATTGAGGAATGGTTAAAGGAACCAAGAATGTTTAAGTCTGTGTAAGAAATGCCCCCACAAACATGATATTTTCATCATCAAATATTAACTGATCATCTCTTGAATGACATAATTGACTTGATCTGTGGGGCTCCCAGAGAATGCACTAAGGGCTACAGGAGTGGTTACATGGAGGTAGATTTCAGTCTGTTTTAGGGCAGAGTTGCCCAAATCTCCATCTGAGGGTGGCCTCAATATTGTTGAGCTGTCTGTCACTTGTGGTGGGCTCCCAAGTATCAAAAGGACATGTAGACAAGATAACCTTCAGTTCTATGTTTTTCTGGTGGATATTTTTGGGTTTATTCAGGCAGGATTTCTCCATTAGGGGAACTTCCCTTCCTCCCTCCTGGTGGCATGGGTGAGGTTGCAGATCTCAAGGCTCTGTTCTGTGTCACACACCCCACTCCCCTATGCCCACCACTGGAGGGCTGGGCTTGACCTAACTAAGATAACTGGCATCTCTTTCTGAGGAAGACTTTGAATCTCAAAAAAGGTTTGTAAAGCCAGACGGTGCTTGCCATTGGTCACTGGAAGGCAGCGACTCATGAAACCAGTTCCCCTGTTTTGAGTGCTAAGCCGTCCTGGAGTGCCCTGGTTCCTGGCTTTTCTGCCAGCTGGATGTTCAGCAAGCCCCTTCATTCTGGGAGTTCCAATAGCCTTCAAGTAAGTGCCCTTCACTATGCCAGCTAATGGGTCAGTCCCTAATTGCTTGCAAAGATAGAACCCCTGCAGAAAGGATTAGTTCATTAGTTCTATGACTAATTATGCAACCCATAGCTTAATAATGCCTCCCTGATGCTCTACCAAAGAGATACCACAGGAAAAAGGGGTCCTCAGTATCCCCCAGCCATGTACTATAATGTCAATGTGTGCTCTAGGCTGAATGCTATATAGAAATCGTGTGTTGAGGGGCACCTGGGTGGCTCAGTCACTTGAGCGTCCGACTCTGGCTGGGGTCATGGTCTCACGGTTCATGAGTTCGAGCCCCACATTGGGCTCACTGTTGTCAGCCTGTCAGCACAGGGGCTGCTTCAGATCTTCTGTCCCCCTCTCTCTACCCCTCCCCAGCTTGTGCTCTCCCAAAAATAAATAAATATTTTTTTTGAAAAAAGTGTGTCGAAACCTAATCTTCTTTGTGATGGTGCTAGGAGGTGTGGCCTTTAGGAGGCGACTAGTTCGTGAGGGCAGAATCTTCATGAATGGGATTAGTGCTTTTATAAGAGGGACCCCAGAGAGCTCCCTAGCCCCTTCCACCATGTGAGGACTCAGTGAAAAGAGAGCTGTCTATGAACCAGGAAGCAGGCCCTTCTCACCTGACTCCAAATCTGTTGGCACCATGATCTTGGACTTCCAGCCTCCACAACTATGAGCAATAAATGTCTGTTGTTTGTAAGTCTATGACATTTTGTTAGAGCAGCCTGAACAGCCTAAGACAATGTGGCCAGGAGTAGGGACCGGGAAAAGAGGCACAGACTGAAATTACATCTTTTGTGAGTAAGCATATTGTCTCTTAGTCTCTCTCTCTCTTCCTCTCTCTCTCTTTCCTTTTGATCTACATCTTCAGATGAGAGGCAGAGCAGTCTAATTAAGAAAGGTGCAGGAGGAAAGGAGAAGGCTCAGAGACACGGGAAATAAGAAAGGAAACAGAGGGACTGGACATGTGTGCCTTGCTGAGTCACCACCCCCACAACGGTCTCTGCAACTGTTAAAATGCACCTTCACCAACTAATTACCAATTATCAGGCTGTCAAACCATAAAAGCTAAACTTTCCCACTGTCTATCACAAAAAATCAAAAGTTATAAAAGGCTAGTGCCACAGCCCCTCAATTACGGTGCTCAAAATAGAAGCTATTAATTTAGTGGAGACCACATGGCAGCGTCTCAAAGGGCACAGGTATGACCCCTGAGGCTAATGGGAGGTGGGTGGGGGGCTGCTTACAAAGGTTCTGCACTTCTGCACTCCGCAAATCAGTGAGGGTGAGAAGAGAGGATGGTAGTGGGAGCCCCAGAAGTCATTCCTCAACCCTAATGTCCCCTAGTAAAGCTGGAACAGGAGAATGGACTGGGAGGGGAGGGACTGGTACAGATCACACAAGCCTGGGTCCAAACCGGGGGCCTGCAGCAGACCAGTGTGAAGCCGCAGCACACGTCTGCTGTCTGGGGCTACTACTTGAAATTCACTTCCTTTCCTCCCCCCTGCTGGCCTCTTTTTCACCAGAGCCAGTGTTTTCCCTGGGAGGCATAAGGGAATGAATTCTGGTTGTCTCAATGATGGGGGGCATTGGTAGGTGGGGGCCCACTGTGCTCACATCCAGCAGTGGTCACGTTAGTGTCGCATAACCACAGTTGTCCCACGACCCTTGCAACCTCCCAGAACAGAAACAAACAAACAAACAAACACCCCACAACTTTATAATTATCTGAGCTGAGAACCTTTCTCTGCTTTACATAAAAACGGAAAGTAATTCTTTCCCTAATTTTATATTATTTTTACCCTGAATTATCTAGGAGTATGACTACCATGTAAATCAAGAGAATATTGTATTCATTTTGTTTGGAATTTCCCAAGAGTTGATGACCAATTCACAAAGTATTCCCAAAAGCAGGGCGTCTGACAGAATTCAAGCTCCAAAACAATACCCCAGATCATGCGGCCCTCCCATTCATGGTGGTTTTATAGCACAAGCACCTGACTTCTCTTCTGATATAGTCTCACCTGATACATTACCACTTTATTAAATATTAAATGCATTATTAATTTATTAAACATGGCTTTGCTTTTCATGGTTAGAAAATATATTTTTTTAATTTCACACTGAAATTATGGTAGGTGGAGGAGGAGCCAAGATGGCAGAACAGCATGGAAGCTTTTTGTGTGTCTCGCGTCCATGAAATACAGCCAGACCAACACTAAACCATCCTACACACCTAGAAAACTGATCGGAGGATTAACACAACAATCTGCACAACCTGAACCACAGAATTCAGCAGGTACACGGCACAGAGAGGTGAACTTGGGGAGAGAGAAGCCGGCGGCGGGCAGGGAGCCTCTTTTGGAGGCAGAGAGAGGACAGAGACTAGGGGCAGGCAGGGGGTGGGGAGAGAATATGGGAAAAGCAAAGCACCCCTCCCCAAAAGCAGCCGGAGAGAAAGTGGAAAATTGGAAACAGCCTCAGGGACTAAATTAAAAAAGGGAGAAGGGAGAAAGGAGAAAGGAGAGGGTTCAAATTCCATTAAGACTGTAAACAAAGGGAGCACAAAGGCTGCAACTCCACAGCTCGATACCTGGCGGTGCTCTGGTGGGAAGGGCGAATCTTTGTCCGGGAGGTTCTCAGGCCACACGGGGGAAAAGCGGTTCCACTGCTGGAAGGACACTTGGTAGAGACTGTTGAAGCCACCTGGTCCCAGCGGACCCCAGAAAATGGCCACATTCACTGTGCTGGAACAGGGTGGTTAAGGGTGAAGCCTGGTGCCAGATGTGTGTTGTGATTTTCCATAATCCCTGAAACGCTGCTGTTACACTATCTCGTGAACTTTTTCTGGGGTGGGCTGGCACCCGGCCATAGTCTCAGGGCACCGGAAGCAGCACGGTCCAGTAGGCGTTCCTGGGTACAGCCATTGATCGGTGAGACCCTCCTGCAGAGGGGTGGAACAGGTCAAAGCCGCAGTCCTTCAGAAGTAAGGGGCTGGGGAAAACAGCCACATCTGAGACAAAACTTGAGAGAGAGATACCTCCTGAGGCTTGGTCGCCAACAGTGAAGATGCGGGGAGTGGATGAAAGCTGAAGACAGAGGACGAGTGCGTGATTGCTGATCGGGGAGAACAGAGTGCCGACACTAGAGTCTGGGTAGCTGGGTGATGCCATTTTCACCGCTCCCGCGCATGCGCATACGCACCTATGAGCGCTGCAACAATCCACCCCAGTAGGTTAGAGGCGCCATCTAGTGGAGAGTGGAGCTGTTACACTGAGCCCCGCTCAACTGGGCCAACCTTGCTCTTCAAGAACACAAGTGTCACTGCCTACTTAGTTTATGGACTATAGAGCACTACATTGTCTGACTTCTAGGGAAAAACGAAGTAATTTCAGTCCTATTTCAATCTTTTAGCAGGTCCATCTACCAATTTTCTTTCTTTTTTCTCTTTTGCACTACTTTTCTTTTTCCTGAATACAGAAAGACAAAAAATTCTTTTTTATTTTAAATTTTTATTAAAAATATTCTCTTTAACTTTTTACTATATTTTTTGCTTTTATGTAAATTTTTCAAATTCTATTTTACTTCCATCATTTTATTTTAGTCTACTAGAGTGTATTCACTTTTTCAAATTTTCAAATGATTTCTTTTTTTCCTTTTCTTTTTTCTCTTTTTCGTTTCTTTTCTTTTTCTTGAATACAGAAAGAGAAAAAATTCATTTTTATTTTCAAATTTTATTAAAAATATTTTTATTTAATTTTTTTCTACTATATTCTTTACTTTTGTGTAAATTATTTCAAGTTCTATTTTATTCCCATCATCTCATTTTACTCTACTTCAGTGTATTCATTTTTTCAAATTCTCAAACAATTTCCTCCCCCCCTTTTTTCTCTCCTCTGTCAAACCACTTTTAACACCCAGACCAAAACACACCTACGATCTAGCATCATTTATTCGATCTTGTGTGTGTGTGTGTTTAATTTTTTAATTTTAATATTTTTTTAATTTTAATTTTTTTAATTTTAATTTTTCTACCTCATTAATTCCTTTCCCCCTTCGAAATGACAAAATGAAGGAATTCACCCCAAAAGAAAGAGCATGAAGAAACGACAGCCAGTGATTTAAACAAAACAGATACAAGCAAGATGTCTGAACCAGAATTTAGAATCATGATAATAAGAACACTAGCTGGAGTCAAAAATAGATTAAAATCCCTTTCTGCGGAGATAAAAGAAGTAAAAAATAGCAAGAATGAAATTAAAAATGCTATAACTGAGCTGCAATCACGGATGGATATGGCGGCGGCAATGATGGATGAGGCGGAACAGAGAATCAGTGATATAGAGGACAAACTTATGGAAAATAATGAAGCAGAAAAAAAAGAGGGAGATTAAGGCAAAAGAGCACAACTTAAGAATTAGAGAAGTCAGTGACTCGTTAAAAAGGAAAAATATCAGAATCATAGGGGTCCCAGAAGAGGAAGAGACAGAAATAGGGGTAGAAGGGTTATGTGAACAAATCATAGTGGAAAACTTTCCTAACCTGGGGAAAGACACAGACATCAAAATCTGGGAAGCACAGAGGACCCCCATTAGATTCAACAAAAACAGACCATCAACAAGGCATATCATAGTCAAGTTCAAAAAATACTCAGGCAAAGAGAGAATCATGAAAGCAGCAAGGGGAAAAAAAGTCCCTAACCTACAAGGGAAGACAGATCAGGTTTGCAGCAGACCTATCCACAGAAACTTGGCAGGCCAGAAAGGAGTGGCGAGATATATTCAGTGTGCTGAATCAGAAAAATATGCAGCCAAGAATTCTTTATCCAGCAATGTTGTCATTCAAAATAGAAGGAGAGATAAAAAGTTTCCCAGACAAACACAAATTAAAGGAGTTTGTGACCACTAAACCAGACGTGCAAGAAATTTTAAGGGGGACTCTCTGAGGGGAGAAAAGATTAATATATATATATGCACATATATATATATAAACATACATATACATATATGTATATATATGTACATATATACATATATATACGTATATATACATATATATACATACACACACATACATACACACACTACTATATATATATGTGTGTGTGTGTGTGTATATATATATGTATATATATATACTATATATAAACCTCTGGGACGCAGCAAAGGAGGGCATAAGAGGAAAGTATATAGCAATCCAGGCCTTCCTAAAGAAGGAAGAAAGGTCTCAGATACACAACCTAACCGTATGCCTTAAGGAGCTGGAAATAGAACAGCAAATACAGCCCCAAAACAGAAGACAGGAAATAACAAAGATTAGAGCAGAAATTAATGCTATCGAAACCAAAAAAAACAAAAACAAAAACAAAAAAACAGTAGAACAGATCAATGAAACCAGAAGCTGGTTCTTTGAAAGAATTAACAAAATTGATAAACCACTAGCCAGTTTGATCAAAAAGAAAAAGGAAAGGACCCAAATAAATAAAATCAAGAATGAAAGAGGAGAGATCACAACCAACACAACAGAAATAAAAACAATGAGAGAATATTATGAACAATTATATGCCAATAAAATGGGCAATCTGGAAGAAATGGACAAATTCCTAGAAACATATACACTACCAAAACTGAAACAGGAAGAAACAGAAAATTTCAATAGACCCATAACCAGTAAGGAAATAGAATTAGTAATCAAAAACCTGCCGAAAAACAAGAGTCCAGGGCCAGATGGATTTCCAGGGGAATTCTACCAAACATTTAAGGAAGAGTTAACACCTATTCTCTTGAAGGTGTTCCAAAAAATTAAAATGGAAGGAAAACTTCCAAACTCTTTCTATGAAGCCAGCATTACCTTGATTCCAAAACCAGACAGAGACCCCACTAAAAAGGAGAACTATAGACCAATTTCCCTGATGAACACGGATGCAAAAATCCTCAACAAGATATTAGCCAACTGGCTCCAATAATACATTAAATAAATTGTTCACCACGACCAAGTGGGATTTATACCTGGGATGCAGGGCTGGTTCAATATCCGCAAAACAAGTAACGTGATTCATCACATCAATGAAAGGAAGGACAAGAACGATATGATCCTCTCAATAGATGCAGAGAAAGCACTTGACAAAATACAGTATCCTTTCTTGATAAAAACCCTCAAGAAAGTAGGGATAGAAGGAGCATACCTCGAGATCATAAAAGCCATATATGAACGACCCAATGCTAATATCATCCTCAATGGGGAAAAACTGAGAGCTTTCTCCCTAAAGTCAGGAACAAGACAGGGATGTCCACTCTCACCACTGTTATTCAACATAGTATTGGAAGTCTTAGCCTCTGCAATCAGACAACACAAAGAAATAAAAGGCATCCAAATTGGCCAGGAGGAGGTCTACTTTCACTCTTCAGAGGTGACATGATACTCTGTATGGAAAACCCAAAAAATTCCACCAAAAAACTGCTAGAACTGATTCATGAATCCGGCAAAGTTACAGGATATAAAATCAATGTACAGAAATCAGTTGCATTCCTATACACCAACAATGAAGCAAGAGAAAGAGAAATCAAGGAATTGATCCGATTTACAATTGTACCAAAAACCATAAAATACTTAGGAATAAATCTAACTAAAGAGGTAAAAAATCTATACACTGAAAACTATAGAAAGCTTATGAAAGAAATTGAAGAAGACACAAAAAAATGGAAAAAGATTCCATGCTCCTGGATAGGAAGAACAAATACTGTTAAAATGTCAATACTACCCAAAGCAATCTACATATTCAATGCAATCCCTGTTAAAATAACACCAGCATTCTTCACAGAGCTAGAACAAACAATCCTAAAATTTGTATGGAACCAGAAAGATCCCGAATAGCTGAAGCAATCTTGAAAAAGAAAACCAAAGCAGGAGGCATCACAATCCTGGACTTTAAGCTGTATTAGAAAGCTGTAATCATCAAGACAGTATGGTACTGGCACAAAAACAGACACTCAGATCAATGGAACAGAATAGAGAACCCAGAAATGGACCCACAAACGTATGGCCAACTAATCCTTGACAAAGCAGGAAAGAATATTCAATGGAATAAAGACAGTCTCTTCAGCAAGTGGTGCTGGGAAAACTGGACAGCGACATGCAAAAGAATAAACCTGGACCCCCTTCTTACACCATCCACAAAAATAAACTCAAAATGGATGAAAGACCTCAATGTAAGACAGGAAGCCATCAAAATCCTCAAGGAGAAAGCAGGCAAAAACCTCTTTGTTCTTGCCTGCAGCAACTTCTTACTCAACACATCTCCAGAGGCAAGGGAAACGAAAACAAAAATGAACTATTGGGACCTCATCAAAATAAAAACCTTGTTTCTGCATAGCGAAGGAAACAATCAGCAAAACTAAAAGGCAACTGACAGAATGGGAGAAGATATTTGCAAACAACATGTCAGATAAAGGGTTAATATCCAAAATCTATAAAGAATTTATCAAACTCAACACCCAAAAAAACAAATAATCCAGTGACATGAAAAGACGTGAATAGACACTTCTCCAAAGAAGAACTCCAGATGGCCAACCAACACATGAAAAAATGCTCCACATCACTCATCATCAGGAAAATACAAATCAAAACCACACTGAGATACCACATTACACCTGTCAGAATGGCTAAAATGAGCAACTCAGGCAACAACAGATGTTGGCGAGGATGCGGAGAAAGAGGATCTCTTTTGCACTGTTTGTGGGAATGCAAGCTGGTGCAGCCACTCTGGAAAACAGTATGGAGGTTCCTCAAAAAACTAAAAATAGAACTATGCTATGACCCAGCAATTGCACTACTAGGCATTTATCCATGGGATACAGGTATGCTGTTTCGAAGGGACACATGCACCCCCATGTTTATAGCAGCCCAAATGTCCATCGATGGATGAATGGATAAAGAAGATGTGGTGTGTGTGTGTGTGTGTGTGTGTGTGTGTGTATCTCACATATACATACCACATATATATACCATACACACACACACACACACACACACACACACACACACACACAATGGAGTATTACCCGGCAGTCAAAAAGAATGAAATCTTGCCATTTGCAACTACATGGATGGAACTGGAGGGTATTATGCTAAGTGAAATTAGTCAGAGAAAGACAAAAATCATATGACTTCACTCATGAGGACTTTAAGACACAGAACAGATGAACATAAGGGAAGGGAAGCAAAAATAATATAAAAACAGGGAGGGGGACAAAACAGAAGAGACTCATAAATATGGAGAACAAACAGAGGGTTACTGGAGGGGTCGTGGGAGGGGGGGATGCGCTAAATGGGTAAGGGGCAATAAGGAATCTACTCCTGAAATCATTGTTGCACTATATACTAACTAATTTGGATGTAAACTTAAAAAAATAAAAAATAAAATAAGTTAAAAAAAATTTCATACTGAGGTAGGTGTATTTTCTGGAAATTTCATAAAGAGAGGGCATAATAAAATATTTGTAATATAAAAGTGTCTCTGGCCAGGTTTCTAGGAAACAGACACTGGGACGGAAACCTGCATGAGGGAAACATATTGGAGGGAGCCTCTGGGATCAGCTGTGGGAGACCAAAAGGGTAGAATAGGGCAGAGGGTGATGCTGAGCTGGGACCTAGTTGCAACAGAGACCTCAGCACACCCCACTGGGATGGCCCTTCAGAGTTGTCCCGCCTTCAGGCAAGGGGATTGGGCTTTTACAACCCTATATATACCTGTCACTGAATGTAGTCTGTCCCTGAAGATAGGACAAAAGCTTAGGTGAGGATGTGAATTTCTACTGAGGTCAGTGCTTGGAGAGACATTCAGCTGTGAGCTCTCCACATTCCCAACAGCTGGAAGATTGAAGGCCTGGGTCTCAGGGAAGAATGTGGGCAGCACACCCAGCATGCATTATAGTCCACATGCAGATGTGTGTGCTTCCTGTAACAAATGCAAGGAATAGCTGCTATGTGATTCTGGGTGGGGTTTTTTTCCTGGGAAAACTTAAGTTTGTCTGTTTGGGCTGCTGTAACAAAATACCACATGCTGGGGAGGTTTAAACAACAGAAACTAGGGGCACCTGGGTGGCTCAGTTGGTTAAGCATCTGACTTTGGCTCAGGTCATGATCTTGGGGTTCGTAAGTTTGAGCCCCGTGTTGGCTTCCACGCTGACAGTGAAGATCCGGCTTGGGATTCCTTTTCTCTCCTCTCTCCTCCCCTCCCCCACTGGTTCACATGTTCTCTCTCTCTCTCTCTCCCTCTCTCAAAATAACTAAATAAACTTAAATAAAGTAAAATAAACAGCAGAAACTTATTTCTCACAGTTCTGGAGGTCTAAGATAATAGTGCCAGGAAGGTAAGTTTCATCCTGAGGACTCTTCTCTTGGCTGTAGGTGGCTGCCATTTTGCCATGTGCTTACATGACCTCTTCTTCACACATGGTCAAAGGAGGGGGGCCATTCACATGTGTTTTCTTATGAGGGCACTAATATCATTAGACCAGAGCCTGCCCTCATCACTTATTTACCTCTAATTCCTCCAAAAGGCCCCGACTCCAAATAACATCACCTTGGGGGTAAGAGTTCAACATATAATATTGGCCACATCCATTATGTCCATAATATTAAATCTATATTAGTCAGGATTCTCCAGAGAAACAGAGCCAACAGGATGTGTGTGTGTATGTGTATAAAATAAATTTCTTTATGTATGCATGTATACATAATAAATAATATCATGTAACAAATCTCTATGTAGAAATATTTATTATAGGGAATTTGCTCTTATGATTTTGGATGGTGAGAAGTCTCAAGACCTGCAGTAAATAAGCTGGAGACCCAGGAGAGCCAATGAGTAGTTCTAGTCAGAGTCTAAAGGCCTGAGAACCAGAAGAGTTGATGGTACAGGCTTCAGTCTGAAAATGAACAGGCCCAAGATCCAGGAAAAGCCAATGTTTCAGTCTGAGTCCAAAGGCCAGAAAAGACCAATGTCTTACTTATAGCCTTTTTGCACTATTCAGACCTTCAACTGATCAGATGAGGCCCACACACATTAGGGAGAGCAATCTGCTTTAATTGGCCTACCGATTTAGAAGTTACTCTCATCCAGAAACACCCTCACAGACACACCCAGAATGATGTTTTGCCACATTTCTAGGCACCCTGTGACCACGTCAAGTTGACATAAAATTAACCATCACAAGAAAGTTGGACATAAACAATGGCAGACTCTGAGTATCACACCAGGAATCCGAAAAGTTCTGCTGGGGGAAGGCTGTGATGCCTTTTAACATAGTGTCATGGAAGGTTCTGGAAAGGGATCTAGACTCAGAACAATCTAGAGGAAGAACATGCTCAGTGAGGAAAGGAAGGCAGTGTAGCCACAGCACATCCATGGGCTTTGAAAGCTCCCATGACTAGTGCCACTCTGTGTGTGTGGAAATGTTCCACCTCATCCACTCAGGGCTCTCTATGTACCTAATTTTTGTTGTGATCCAGCAAGTCATTCATCCCCCTGATGGGGTACAAGACACTGTGACAGATGGCAATGTCCAGGCTGGGAATAAGTTGCACATTTCTGCCAATAAAACTAGCCAGGAAAGCAGAGAGGTCGTCAGTGGTGGGCAAATTAGGCTGGTGTCCTTGGGTTTGATTTGAGTGTAGAGGCAAGTGGAATGAAGGCAACAGCCTCATTTCTCCAGAGTGGGAATGGGAGGGAGGACCCCATCCTCTTGTGAGTATGAGGCAGATATCCAACGAGTCCCACTAACAATCAGTCTTGCACGGCAGAAACATCGAGGAGATTTAATTAAGATCACGTATGTCCTGATGACTGAGCGTGTGACACAAATGAATGAAGAAAAAGGATCACAGACAGCTTTGTGGAAGGATGAGAGTCTTTAAACTCGCGGGCTCACCTATTAGTCCTAGAGTATCTGTACCCAACCCACAGACCACAGGAAGTCCAGAGTAGTGACTTAGCTCAATTCCAGAAGAGGCTGGAACCACTTGGAAGAACCAGACTCCCTGAACGAGTTCCACTTCCAGCTGCTTCAATCTCTTCCCAGGATTTCAGCTCCTTTGCTTTTGAAGGCCCTACTCACAGATCTCACAGCTTATAAACCAGTCAAATGCACCCACATTCCACATTAATGCAATTTACACATAACTATGTAAGGGTAAAGTTGCAAGGGACAAGCTGACCTACTGTAATGTTCTGTCCAAAGGTAACTAAATGCATATTCATTTTGAATGTACAGTGTTCTTGTACTATATTTGAACTAATCATTTTCCAGGTCTCAAACATTTTTGGAGGCTCTTAAAAAGCTTGTACACACCAGTCCTGCACTCAGAATATCTAAGGCCCAGATTAGCTCTGCAACTTAATAACTAGGTGATTTCAGGCAAGTGGCACAATTGAGCCTCAGCTTCCTTGTCTACAACACTGGGGGAGTAATGCCTGCTCCCCACTGCTGCTATGAAGGACTCCACAGTGACAAAGTGCTTCATACAGAGCTGCCACACAAGAAGACTGTCTTTGGTATAACTCTAAAGGTCCTTGGAAAGCCAGGAGGAATTGCAGGAGAAGGAAAGAGTCACCACTATCTCCATGTGTCACATGGGACAGACTCTGCAAGCCCCTTGGTAAACCCTTGGTAAATGGGGTTTACCCCATTTACCAAGCACCCTTGGTAAAGAGGTGCTTACCCTTAAAGAGGTGCTTACCCTCTTTAAGCACCCCCTGACAATCCCAACTATGGGGGAAGAGGCCATATTATTCCTGTGTTGCAAATGTAGGCACTGAGGCCAATTGTGGTGACAAGACTGAGCCAGGTTCATCACTGCTGGGAGACAGAAGCACTATAAGTTCGTGGAAGGAACAAGGAAGGAGAGGAAGTTGAGGTTTTCTCTTGAATCTTTGCACCCAAGTTGTAAAGGTTAAACTTCCATCCCTGTGGTTATAAGGAGGCAAGAAGGGGGGATTTCAAAATCCCCAGAGCTGGGGAGTCTTTGGAAGGGCAATGGACAGAAGGACATCACAACCTCAGCCCACCCTGTCTCTGCATCAGAGGTACAATGGTACAGCTGACCTGAAGGTCAGTAAAAGACATGTGACTTAGCCAATGGTGGATCACAGGTGGAGAGAATTAAAGGGATTAAATAGGATTGGGAAGAAAAAGGAAAAACACATACATTTACATATACATATATATTAATTTATTATGTAACTATATAAACACACACACACACACAAACACACACACACACACACACACACACACACACAGGCAAATTAGATCAGGGAAAATACCTTCAGGTGTTGGGTCATCTTAAGACTACCAAGCCACATGACCACTCTCAAAAATGACCAAATATCAGCACGTTAATTGAAATGACTGGCACAAATGATCAAGGTCAAGGTCAAAGAAAGAGGAAAAACCACTAACAGTTTTGCCTTTATGTTAGGTACTCCATATAACTATTCTTGTTTTACAAGTAAGGATTCCAAGTCTCCAAAACTTCGAAATTCATTCAAGGTCAAAAAGCTGATAAGGAGCAGAACAAGATTTTGAACACAAGTCTGTCTCAAGCCCAAGCCCTTTTCCCAAGAGTCTGTGCTGCAGCATATCCCAAAGGTTTACAGTTTTCTAGAAAATTATTTTAAACTAGTAATGGGGCGTGCTGTAAGCATTAATACTTGGCACATTTCATCTAGTAACACCCTGGATCCTCTCCCAAATGCTAGGAATTAAGTATTAGGACTTCTAGTTATGGGTGAGAAAATGGAGTTTTCAGGACATGATGTAACTTGCCCAAGGTGGTACAGCTAGTAAGTGATGGTACTGAGACTAGAACTCAAGACAGTCTGACTCCCTCCCTTTCATTGGTTCTGCTCCAGAAAACTGCCTCCTCATCGCCCTGAAGAGAGCCAGGGCACCTGACACTCACACAATTAAGCATCTATTGAGGTCAGGGTGCTGGGTGGATAACAAGCAAGAAAAAACTCCAAGAACTTCTGGGGAAACCAATGCAGGGTGGTTCCCCACTGATACATATGCGCTTCCGAATTCCCCTTCTGAGAATTCCTAGGAGACTATGCTGTCCTCTGTGCTAATTTAGTAAATGAATTCCCCTCAGCATACACTGAATGGAGGACAGGGAGGTACTGACCTGTGACTTCTGGTCTTAAGGATGAAGCTATAATTGTGTCCCTGGGCCAGACAGCTGCCTGCTTCCTGAGGAAGGAGATGATATCTTTCAAGTGTTAAGGATGCTTTGTTTAAAAATAAACATAGAGGAAGTTCTGGTTTTACTCACTCTCCTCCACCTTGTCCAAGGGGGAGGAAAAGGCAAAGGAATTGTAATTGGTCCAGGCATCTGCTAAATAAAGTAACACAGACATGCAGACTCCACAGCCATGCAAGGTGAGATTCAGAATTTGATATAAGTTGGTGGAAAATGTGACAACAGAAATAGACTACGGCATACCGAATAAAGGTCATAAATAAAGCAACAACCTCACATTAATGGGCATGGCATGGGATGTGAATCTTGATCCAAAATCTGGCGAGCAGACGCAGGCAAGAAGCATCTCTTGACTTGCTTTTGAGTGATGTTTTGGAAATGGTTCATAACAACCATGAATTTCAATTTGGCTTAGTAATTCCATCCAAAGCAGAACCTAATAAGGGAATAATCAGGACATCAGATTGCAGCAAACTTTAGAAGACTAGGAGTGAATTTTATGGAAGCTAATCAATAAGGGGATAATCGTGAATGTTTCGGTCACGCACAGCACTCCATCCACCCCGAGATGAGCAGGGACTGTTAGTAAAGAAAGTGTCTGAATGAGGAACAAGCCCAGTGAAGATAAACAATGGAAGGGGGAATGTGAGAAGAAAGGATGCACTGAAAATTACTTTCTGTGCTATTATTAGTAGGATCGCTATTATCTTACAGTCCCACACTCCTGAGCAGATGTATTCCAAAAGGCATCTTGGTAAACGGCTGAGAAGTGCCGAGGCTCCAGGGTCCTCTTTCAGTCTCAGGCTTGGTTCCTGCTGTCTCGAGGGGGTTCCAGCGTTTTCCTTCTAGTCTGAACGCTGTTGTCCCCACTCTTTTCCCCAAGGGAGCTGCTCTCCCAAGGTCTGGTTGCAGAGTGGGACTCAGGCTCCCCACATTCTTCTTCCAGGCTGTCTCTGAAAGAAATCACAGCGACCCTTTTTGTTTTAGAAATTTTACCACTGACAACCAAAGGGGGAAATTGGAGTAAGAAAAAAAAAAATAACAAACGTGGGGAAAGTGCAAAGGTTTAATCCATCTTATGGGCCTTCTTACCACTATGGTCCTTGGTCAGAGGTGACCAGAGGATGATGCCAGTAGGGGGCAGTGCAGTGCTAGGAATTTCAGCTCTGGGGCCAATTGGCCAGGGGTTTAAATTCCAACTCTGGCACCTGTTAGTGGGGTGGCTTCCAGAAGTCACTTTAGACTTCTGAACCCTGTTTTCTCTCTTTAAAATAGAGAACATAGAATCTACCAAGGATGAGTTGTTGTGGAAATTTAAGATTATAATCTATTATATACACACACATGCATACATGTGTGCATGCGTATGAACACAGTGATAAGAGGCAGAAATGGTATAGATAGAAACCCAATACAGATACAGATGTATACCACATATATAAAATCTGTGTTTGTGGGGTAGCTGTGGCCATTTTTGTCACTGGAGGAGGCGCAAGATAACCACTGGGGGTGAAATTCAACAAACTTTTCCCTTCTTTCCTACCTCAGCTAAAAGTGAGCAACACATTCCATCCTGATAGCTCCCCTTCAGATCTTAAAATGTAACTCTACCCACTCCAACCATGAGAAAAACATCAGACAACCCCACATTGAGGGACATTCTAAAACACCTGACCAGGACTCCTCAAAATTATCAAGGTCATCAAAAATAAGGAAAATCTGAGAGACTGTCACAGACTAGAGAAGCCTAAGGAAATATGACAATTAACTGTAATGTGGTATTCAAGATTTGATCCTGGAACAGAAAAAGGCACTATGTAAAAACTAGTCAAGTCCAAATAAAATATGGAGTTTAGATGATAGAAATGCACCAGTAAGTTCATTCCATCATGACAATTGTGCAGTGGTGATGTGGATGTGAACAGTGGGAGAAATTGGGTGAGGGCTATTTGGGAACGAGCTATCTTTGCAACTTTTTTGTACATCTAAAACTACTGTAAAATAAAAAAAAATCATTTAAATTTTAAAACTTACCTTTTTTCCCCCATCCCTCCACCCTTCCCCTCTGACAATCATAACTTTGTTAACTGTATTTATAGGTTTGATTCTGCTTTTTATTCTTCTTTTTCTTTCTAAGATTTATTTAAATTTAAATTAGTTAACATATAGTGTAGTATTGGTTTCAGGAGTAAAATTTAGTGATTCATCACTTACATATAACACCCAGTGCTCATCCTAACAAGTGCCCTCCTTAATCCCCATCAGTCATTCAGCCGATACCCCCACCCACTTCCCCTCCAGAAATCCTCAGTTTGTTCTCTGGATTTAAAAGTCTCTTATGGTTTGCCTCCCTCTGTGTTTTTATCTTATTTTATTTTTCCTTCCCTTCCTCTATGCTCATCTATTTTATTTCTTAAATTCCACATATGAGTGAAATCATATGGTATTTATCTTCCCCTGACTTATTTCACCTAGCATAATACCCTCCAGTTCCACCCACATTGTTGCAAATAACAAGATTTCATTCTTTTTGATCGCCAAGTAAAATTCTATTGTATATATAAATCATATCTTCTTTATCCATTCATCAGCCAATGGACATTTGGGCTCTTTCCATAATTTGGCTATTGCTGATAACGCTGCTATAAACATTGGGTTGCATGTACTTCTTTGAATCAGTATTTTTGTATCCTTTGATAAATTCCTAATAGTGCAATTGCTGGGTCATAGGGTAGTTCTATTTTTAACTTTCTGAGGAATCTCCACACTGTTTTCCAGAATGCGTGCACCAGTTTGCATTCCCACCAATAGTGTAAGAGGGTTCCCCTTTCTCCACATCCTTACCAATATCTGTTTCCTGAATTGTTAATTTTAGCCATTCTGACTGGTGTGAGGTGATATTAATTGTGGGTTTGATTTGAATTTCCCTGATGATGAGTCACGTTGAACATTTTTTCACATGTATGTTAGCCATTTGTATGTCTTCTTTGGAGAAATGTCTGTTCATATCTTCTACCCATTTCTTAACTGGATTATTTATTTTTTGGGTGCTGAGTTTGATAAGTTCTTTATAGATTTGGGATACCAGCAGCCCTTTATCCAATATGTCATTTGCAAATACCTTCTCCCATTCTGTAGGTTGCTTTTTAGTTTTATTGTGGTTTTCCTTCACTGTGCAGATGTATTTTATCTTGATGAAGTCCCAATAGTTCATTTTTGCTTTTGTTTCCCTTGCCTCTGGAGACGTGTCTAGTAAGAAGATGCTATGGCTGAGGTCAAAAAGATGCTGCCTGCTTTCTCCTGTAGGATTTTGATGGCTTCCTGTCTTACAATTAAGTCTTTTGTCCATTTTGAAGTGATTTTTGTGTATGGTGTGAGAAAGTGGTCCAGTTTCATTCTTCTGCATGTCGCTGTCCAGTTTTACCAACACCATTTGTTGAAGAAACTGTCTTTTCCCCACTGAATATTTTTTCCTGCTTTGTCAAAGATGAGTTGGCCATATAGTTGTGGGGTCCATTTCTGAGTCCTCTCTTATGTTCCATTGATTGATGTGTCTGTTTTTGTGCCAGTTGTTCAAAATAGTACTGGAAGTCCTAGCCTCAGCAACCAGACAAGAAAAAGAAATAAAAGGCATCCAGATCAGCAAGGAGGAAGTCAAACTTTCACTCTTTGCAGACTACTCTATGTGGAAAGCCTGAAAGACTCCACTAAAAAATGTCTAGAACTGATACATGAATTCAGCAAAGTCACAGGATATAAAATCAATGGACAGAAACCTGTAGCATTTCAGAAACCTGTAGCATTTCTCTGGGCACCTGGGTGGCTCAGTCAGTTAAGTGTCCAACTCTTGATTTCTGGTCAGGTCATGATCTCACAGTTCATGAGCTTGAGTCCTCCTTCAGGCTCTGTCCTGGCAGTACAGAGCCTGCTTGGGATACTCTCTCTCTCTCTCCCTCTCTCTCTATCCTTCCCCCACCTCGAAATAAATAAACATTTAAAAAAAGAAATTTGTTGCATCTCTATACACCAATAATGAAGCAGCAGAAAGAGAAATCAAGGAATCAATCCCATTTACAATTGCACCAAAAACCATAAGATACTTAGGAATAAACCTAACCAAAGAGGTAAATATCTGTACTCTAACAACTATTAAAAAACCTATGAAAGAAACCAAAGACACAAAGAAATGGAGAAACATTTTATGCTCAAGCTTGGAAGAACAAATATCATGAAAATGTCAATACTACCCAAAGCAATCTACACATTTAATGCAATCCCTGTCAAAGTAACACCAGCATTCTTCACAGAGCTAAAACAAACAATTCTAAAATTTGTATGTAACCAGAAAAGACCCCAAATAGCCAAAGTATGTTGAAAAAATAAAAGCAAAGTGGGAGGCATCACAATTCCAGACTTTAAGCTATATTACAAAGCTGTAACCATCAAGACAGTATGGTCCTGATTCTGCTTTTCGTCTGTTTATTCATTTGTTGTTGTTGTTGTTTAGATTCCACTTATGAGTGAAATCGTATGATATTTGTCTTTTCAGTCTGATGTATTTCACTTAGCATTATGCCCATCTGTGTTGTCTCAAATGGCACAATCTCATCCTTTTTTGTGGCAGTGTATTACTCCATTGTATATACATACCACATCTTCCTTATCCATTTGTCCATTGATGGACACTTAGGTTGCTTCCATATCTTAGCTATTATCAATAATGCTACAGTAAATGTAAGGGTGCACGTATCTTTTCGAATTAGTGGTATTTTCCCTTGGGGTAAATACCCAATAGTGGAATCATTGGATCATATAGTATTTCTACTTTTAACTTTTTGAGGATCCTCAATACAGTTTTCCATGAGTAAGTCACAATAAAAGGTACAGCATGAGGAATATAATCAATGATATTGTAATAATGATGTAATTGGGACAGATAGTAGCTACATTTGTGGTGAACACAGCTTAATATATCAACTTGTTGAATCATTATGTGGTACACCTGAAACTAATGTAACATTGTGTGTCAACAATAAATAAATAAATAAATAAATAAATAAATAAATGAAAAGTTTCCCTAGCAGAGCAAGTGTCTCTAGATATTATGGATAATCTGAATAATTGTGGCAATAATTAACAATTTCTGAGCATTACCATAGTCCCAAAACTGGAATAAACTTATTACCTGGCCTTATTTTATTTAATCATCCCAAATGCCCCATGAGGTAGGTACTAATACCTCAATAATGAAGCTGTCTGGTAGGGATTCACTTTATATTCGTATTATATTTTCTTGTAATATGACAGCAGTTTGGAAATCAAAAAATATTCCTTCCTGAAAAAAAAAAAAAGAAAACATAAGTGGGTAAGCTTTTTAGAACTGTGATAGACTGGGCTGGTTTACCTCTCCCTGAAGAGGTACAGAGGGTTTATGTCAGAGTAGTCCAGAAGCATCCAGTTCAGAAAGAGGACTAAGGGCTGGGGCTTGAGTATAAACACTTCAGGCTTAGAAAAATAGGGCTTAGCAAATGAAAAATATAAGCCCAAGAAAGCAGAGAGAGATTGTCTTCTGTCTAAGAATTTGAGTAGAGAAATAAAGAATCTCCTGTGAAAAGTCAAAAGTCCAAGTTTACTCCACAGTTGGCTATGGGTCAGAATTTGCACGACTCTTACAGTATGAGAATCCCAGAGCAAGAAATTAATGTGAAATCTTGTCTTGAAACAGAAACCTCTGAGATGTAGAAGAAACATGAGTCAATTCTATGAGATTTCCCATCAAAGTATTAAACAAAACAACACAACCAAATCTAGCAATCTATTTTACCACAAATTATTAACAAATTCAAAGAGAAAACAATTTGTTTATAATAATGTATGGCTTTCAAAAATTGCTACATTCAGCACTAATTTATGAGAAGAAGTCTTGGCAAACTAGGATTTGAGAAAAGGTTTCTTTAACTCATTAACGTCATATACGACCTCCTAAGCAAGCCTCAAATTGGGTGGTGAACATTAGAAGGTTATCTGTAAAGTCTACAATAAAGCATTGTCCTCGAGGTCTTAACCAATACAATATGAACAGAAAAATAAGTAATAGATACCAGAAATGGAAAGGAATAAGCAAAGGATACTAATTCAAAGAAATTATTTTCTACATAGAAAAGCCATGATTACCTATAGACACAGCATCAGAATAAACTAGAGTTCAGCATTGCTAGTTATAATGTTAACAGGTTAAAAAATAGAACTTCTAGGTCTAGTTTGATAAGAAACTTCCAAGGTGTTTTCCAGAGTGACTGTACCATTTGACATCAGCAATGAATGTGGAATCCAGTTTCTGCACAACCTCACCAGTGTTTGATGTTGTCACTCTTTTTTATTTTAGCCATTCCAATAGGTGTAGAGTGACATCTCATTGTGCTTTTAATTTGCATTTCCCTAATGGCTCACAATGCTGAACATCTTTTCATGGGCTTATTTGTCATCTGTATACTCTCTTTGGTGAAATGTCTGTGCATATCTTTTGCCCATCTTTTTATTAAAATGTTTGTTTGATGCTGAGTTTTGAGAGTTCTTCATGTATTCCAGACACTAGCCCTTTGTCAGATATTTGACCTGCAATTGTTTTCTCCTGCCCTATTACTCATCTTTTCATTCACTTAACAGGTCCCTCATGGAGCAGAAGTTTTTCCTTTTGATCATGTCCAGTACTTCCATTTTTTTTCCTTTTGTGGATCATGTTTTGGGTACAAAGTGTAAAAATTATTTCCCAAGTCTACGCTCTGAAGATTTTCTCCTAAGTTTTCTTTTCAAAGTGTTATAGCTTTGCATTTTTAAGCTTAACTCTATGATCAACCTTGAGTTCACTGTTGTATAAGGTGCAAGGGTTAAGGTCTGGGTTGGTTTCTCCCTCCTCTGGCTATCCAGTTGTTCCAGCACCATTTATTGAAAAGACTATCACCCTTCCACTGACTTGGAAAGACAACTGAGCCAAAACTAAGACAGTTTTGAAAAGGAAGAATAAAGTGGGAGGATTCACTTTACCCAATTTCGGGATGTGTTACATAGCTACAGGAATCCAGGTTGTGTGGTCCTGGCAGAGGGAGAAATGCATACATCAATGGAATAGATTAGAGAACCTAGAAATAGCCCCACACAAGTATGGCCAGATGATTTGTGACCAAGTTGCCAAAGCAATTCAGTGGCAACAAAATAAAGGAAGCTTCATCCTAAACCTCACACCTTAGACAAAGATGAACTCAAAATGGATCATAGATGTAAACATAAAACCTAAAACTGTTAAACTTTGAGAAGAAAACATGGGAGAAAATCTTGAGAATCCAGGGCTTGGTTAAGAGTTCCTAAATATGACATCAAAAGCCCAGTCTGTAGAAGGAAAACCTGATCAATTCATCCTCATCCACATTAAAAAATTTCCCTCTGAGACAGATCTGTTAGGAGAATGAAAGGATAAACTACAGAGTGGGAGAAAATCTTCACAAGCCCCATCTCTGAAAAAGGACTGGCGTCTAGGATATTTTTAAAACTTTGAATACTTTAGTGAAAAAAACAATGCAATTAGAAAGTAAGCAAAAGACATGAATGAATGTTTCACCAAAGAAGATAAATGAATGGCAAATAAGCACATGAAAAGATGCTCAACATCACCAGCTACAGGGGGAAATTAAAATTAAAACCATGATGAGATATCGCTAACACCTGTTGGAACAGCTAACATGAAAAATAGTGATAGTGACAAATGCTAGTGATTTATGGACAAACTGGATCTCTCCTACATTGCTAGTGGGAATGTAAAATAGTCTGGCCACTTTGCATAAGTTTGACAGTTTCTTTAAAAAACTAAATGTACACTTACTAAATGATCCAGCAATTATAATCACAGGAAGCTTATCGCAGAATAAATGAAAGTGCATATCCACACAAAAACCCAAACACAAATATTCGTAGCAATTTTATTTATAATAGGCAAAATTGGAAATAATCAAAATGTCCCTCAGTAGGAAAATAGTCAAAAGGCAGTACATCCATATCATGAACACTGTTGAGAAATAAACTATTGATGCACAAAACTTGGGTGGATCTCAAGGGCATTAAGCTTCATGGAAAAAAGCCAACCTAAAAAGGTCACACATTGTGTGATTTTGTTTATATTATATTCTCAAAATGACAAAATTACTTATAAAGGAAAACTGATGAGTGGTTTCCCAGAGCTAGGAATCATAGGGGGAATAGGGTAAGGGTGGCTATAAAGGAATGGCATGAAAAAGATCTTTGTAGTAATGGAATAATGCCATGTCTTGATTGCAGTGGTGATCACACAAATATACACATGTAATAAAATGGCATGGAATTATATACAGTTATTATACCAATGTCAATTTCCTGACTTTGATATGAATAGATAGATAGATACAGTTATGAAACAGGGTGAAGTGTACAGGGACCTTACTATCTTTACAGCTTCCTGTTAATTTATAATGATTTCAAAATAAAAAGTTAAAAGTCTATCAAACAACCAATATCTTTTTCTCTAGTATGTGAAATCCCTCAGTAAATGTGGTATTATTATAACAGCAACATTATTATAATCAAATATCTATTCAGCAATGTAAATGGCAAAGTTACTTTTCTGCTGGGTTAGGAAATACTGGGGTTAGCTAGAAGTGGAATGGTCAATCAGAGTTCTCAGCCACACGAGTCACAGATATTAAAAGCAGCATGGTTTATTTAATTGGTTTCTAAGCTGATGTTAAAGCCTCACAGTCCAGGGTGTGCATCCAGGCTCCACCCCTTTACTGGGTATCTCTTTGGGCAACGCCTATAAATGTCACTAATAATAGTAGCATGGATGCTTTGCTCATTTCAAACCTCAGCGCCCAGCGTAGCATCTGGCGCCAAATGGAGTCGCAATAAATAATTGTGGACTTGAGTGTCTTGATCTCTCTGAACCTCCATTCCCTCTACTGCAAAATTATTGTTTTTTTCCCCTCTGTTTTCTGTTTACCACCTGTTGCCTCCAAGAAACTGGCATTTTCAAAAGCCACATTTACATATGAGATTGACAAGATTAACACATTTATTGGTCTATTGTGCAAAGGGAGATAATCACAATGCTAAAAAAAAATTGGCAAAGGCAGATTTTTAATCACAGCTGTCTTAGAGTCTGCAAATGGGGTTTCTGACCTACAGTCAGAAGGTCAAGTACTTTGACTTGTTGTAGAGGTGACTAACCTCTAGTTACCTCTATTCCCTCTTGGGAAAGCTTTCTTGGAATGACTGTTGATTTGGACAGCTAGTCAACCTCTGGCAAGTCAGCCATCAGGCCTTGGATTTTTTTTTTTCCTTATAGTTCTTTCTTTTCCTCTCCTTATATATTTTTTCTTTTCTCCATTCTTCTATTTCTTTATTTCCCACCTGAGAAGTATAATCAATTATTTGTATAAGTCAGAACCACAGAAGTAGAACAATCTTTGGATCTTCAGTCTCATTAAACTTACAAGAACTGAGAACCTGACAGCAAGACAGTTTTCTGAACTCACATCTCAGGTCAATAGCAGAGTTGGAAATGCAGGTTGTGGTCTCTAGCAAACAATCCATACATAGTTCATTTACTCCGAACTATCTCCAAGAATCTCAGATCCAAAATGCTCATTTGGAAACTGGTCAGGTTCATTCCTTATAAAGTTAAAAAGTTGTCAAGCTAGGCTCATTGCAGCCTTTCTTTTGAGATGAGAGAAGATAAAAGCTATCTGTGCAATGTGGTATACACATCCATACCTGCAGTGCCCAGTGTTCAGGACACATGTTATAATTCACTGGGATAAAACTAAAGGAGTTGGAGGAAGATGACCTTGTCTATCCTACAAAATAAATCACTTTAAAATAAATATGTATAATGAGCAAAATTATTTCAAAAATGGACAACATTCACTGTGGGTAGAATGTGGGGAAAAGGATACTCCCGACTACTAGTAGATGGATAAATTAATACAGTCTTTTGGGAGCACTACCTAGTAAAATTAAAAACACATATAATTATAAACATAACAAAGTACATACAGGATCTGTATGCTGAAATCTGAAAACTAAAAAACAAACAAACAAAAACCAGCTCATGAAAGAAATCAAAGGAAGCCCAAATAACTGGAAAGATGCATCGTGTTAATGGATCATAAGACTCAACATAGTAAAGATGTCAGTTCTCTTCAAATTGATCTATAAATTCAGCACAACTCCAATAAAAATCCCAGCAGGATTTTTCATAGACAGATAGGTTTATTCAAAAATTCATAGGGTAGGGCACCTGGGTGGCTCAGTTGGTTAAGTGCCCAACTTCAGCTCAGACCATAATCTCATAGTTCATGGATTCAAGCCCCACATCAGGCTCTGTGCTGATAGCTCAGAGCCTGGGGCCTACTTTGGATTCTTTGTCTCCCTCTCTCTCTGGCCCTCCCCTACTCATGCTTTGTCTCTATTTCTCTCTCAAAAATAAATAAACTTAAAAATTTTTTTTAATTCATAGGGAGAAGCAGTGGAACTAGAACAGTTAAAACAATGTTTAAAAGAAGAAAGTTAAGGAATTGCACTACCCAATTTTAAGACTTCTTAGAAAGCTTTAGTAATTAAGACAGTGTGGTATTGGTGGAAGAGTAGACCCATACATCAATGAAATAGAATAAGCTTGAGAAATAGATCACAAATATAGAAATTTTATTTTTAACAAAGGTACAAAAGGAATTCAATGAGACTCTAATTGAATATCCATTAAAGGGAAGTTCAAACCGTACCTCACACCATAAAAAAGTTAAAAAATAATAATTAAGAATCAATCACAGACCTAAACATAAAAGATAAAACTGTAAAACTTAGAGAAAATCATAGAAGAAAAATCTTTGTCAGCTGGGTTCAGCAAAGAGTTCTTAGATATTACACCAAAATTATGATCCATGAAAGAAAAAAAAGGATAAATTGAACTACATCAAAAATTTAAATTTTACTTTGCAGAAGGCATTGCTAAAAGATTAAAAAAACAAGATACGGACTAGGATAAAAATATTTTCAAATCATATCCAACAAATAATTTTCATGCAGAATACATAAAGAATCTCAAAACTCAACAGTAAGAAAACAAACAACCCAATTTAAATATGAACAAAAGACTAAAACAGACACTTCACCAAGATGTTCGACATCATTAGCCACAAGTAAAATGCAAAACCACAATGATATATCATCACAAATCTATTATAACAGCTAAAAATTTTTTAAAAAATGCTGACAATACCAAGTACTGGTGACAATGCAGAGAAACTAGACATCTTATCCATTGCTGATGAGAATGCAAAATGGTACAGCTGTTCTGGAAAATTGTTTGTAAATTTCTTACAAGCTTAAAGATACATTAACACAGGGCCCAATAATCCCATTCCTGGGTATATACCCTGGAAAAATGAAAATTTACGGTCATACAAAAACCGTAAACAAATATTTATAGTTTCTTTTTTCGTAATTGCCCCAAGATAGAAACAATCAATGTTATTCAGTGGGCGAGTGAATAAACACACTATGGTTCATTCATACAATAGAACACTGCTCATGAATAAAAAGGAATGAACTACTAATATGTAAAGTAATTACATGATGATTTAGATGAATCTCAAAAGCATTATGCTGAATACAAAAAGTCAGCCTCAAAAGGTTACATTCTGTATGATTTCATTTCATATATGTCATTCTTGAAAAGCCAAACTATACCTGTGGAGAACAGGTGTGTGCTTGACAAATCTTACAGAGGTGGGGCAGGGTATGACTATAAAGGGATAGCAGAAGGGGGATTTAGGGTTGGTAGAACTTTTCTGTATTCTGGTTGTATTGGTGGCTACACAAGCTTTAGAAATGCCCCCCCCAAAAGGTCAATTTCCCTTTTTAAATATTAAAAATAAGTTTTAAAACTGCATACCACTCATGGACCTAGCCAATGATCATCAAAGGATGACTGGAAAGTTTACAAAGAATGCTTAGGCTATTAATTCCTGAACCCAGCCAGTGGTGAGGGAAACGGCAAGTCAAAGGAATAAAAAAATAGGCTCACTTTGGACGTTTTCACAGAACATTCACTATGTGAAGAAATACAGTAATATTTACAAAATCTTGAGGAAAAAAATATGGCCCAAGAATGTTGATATCACCAAATCACCATTCAAGTATAAAAGCAAAATATGAATATTCTTTAGCAGCATCTCTTTATAATTCTGCAAATATAATGTCAGCATAATCTGATTTTTTAAATTTAATGTTCAGTATTTATGCTTGTTTAAACTGCTAATTCATGTCTCATAAATTTGAGTGAAGTCTCAATAATTGATTCATCAAACATTGTTTCTTTTATTCTCTATTCTTTCCTACTAGATATACATTGAAACTTCTCACCCTATCTTTATTTTTCTTAATTTCTATTTAATATACTTTATTTTCTTTGTATGCAGCATTCTGGATAATTTCCTCAGAATTGGCTCCAGTTCACCAATCCTCTGTTTAATTGGGTCTAATCTGCTGATTAATTCAACCATTGCTTTTTGTCTTTTGTCTCTTTTTAAAAAATATTTATTCATTTTTGCAGAGGGAGTGCAAGCAGGGAAGGAGCAGAGAGAGAGAGGTGAGTAGAAGATCTGAAGCAGGCTCTGTGCTGACAGCAGCAAACCTGACATGGGGCTCAAACTCACGAACTGTGAGACCATGACCTGAGCCAAAGCCAGACGCTCAACTGACTGAGCCACCCAGGTGCCCCTGTCTTCGTTTTTTAATCTGTCATACTTTTTTCATTTTTAGGAGTTGTGCTATTTTCTTTTTCAAATCTACTAGGACTTATGAAATATTTATATTTTCATTTTCTAACCCTTTTATAGCTTTAATCATTTTAAATATATTTATTTTATAATTACCATCAAAAAGACCAATGTATAAAATGTGGGATGACCTAATTGTATTGCTTATTGTGTCTGCTGACTTGCTCTTCCTTGGTGTGTTGTTTCTTCGTGTGCGTTGTAACTTTTTGTTGTGGCCCATCTTTATCAGAACTTTATCTGTGGGAATCCTTTGCTGTCTTGGGTGGGTGACATTTCCTGCACCTGGGTGGCCCAGCAAGGTAAGTATCTGACCTTGGCATGGGTCATGAAGTCATAGTTCATGAATCTGAGCCCCAAGAGGGGCTCTGCACTGATAGGCCAGAGCCTGCTTCAGATTCTCTGTCTCCCTCTCTCTCTGCCCTTCCCCTGTACAGGTACACAAGTGTGCTCATCCTCTCTCTCTCTCTCTCTCTCTCTCTCTCTCTCTCTCTCTCTCTCAATCTCTCTTGCCTGCTCTCAAAAATAAATAAGCATTTTTTTAAATTGTCACCACCCAAAACCACTTACATAATATCTCAGTTTGGCAGGTCCTAGAGGGCATGGGTAATACAAATGTTAATCCTATACCTACATGAGAGTAGATCTCTGATTATAACTTCTTAAGGGGGATTTTCCACACTGAGAGCAGAAGCCACACAGTTTTCCTTATTATCTCCTTAGGCTGGTGGACAGATTTTTCTAATACATGTTTTCACTGAGGATCTAGCTATTTGAGGGTCCTGGCTTCAGTGGCTGTCTCATTTGCAATTAACCCTCTCAGGGTGCCAAAGGCATGCATTTTATCTCCATGTGGCTGTTGAAACCCAATCCTCTTAGCAGTAGAAACTAAAAAGGAAAAGGAAGACTACATCACACTGTGGTTTTCAGTTCCCTCTTCTTTTTAACCCCAGAGATATCCTTTTAAACTCAGCAATGTCTTTAAAAGGATGTCTGATACACTCAATCAATACATTAAATGACTTGTAATTCAAAGATTTTCAGATTTTCTAATTTATTAAATTGCTAGAAATGTAAGTTCTCAGGAAAACTAGATCAAATATAAAACTATGTAGTAAATACAGTACTTTGTAGCTCTTCTTTTAAAAACACACACACACAAACCCCCACATAATCTTATCTGTGTGTGTAGGTATGTTCGTATGTCTAAAAATTGATATGCCAGACTCTAAGTGATTATTTTGTGAGAAAATAATGGGAAGTCAGGGACCAGATATAGGGGGACAAACTTTTATTCTTCAAATTTATGTGTTGCTTAAATGTTTTAAGAATGTTTTTATGTAATGTAAATACATTTTAAAAATTTCATCATGAATTTAATCAAAGACAGGCAACATATATACCACCAGTGGGACATCTTTGGAAGGGGAAAAGGAACATTTCCCCAACACTTTAGCTAGGTGATAAAGGCTTTTGCATTTCTATGAGCCAGATATGTTTTAGCTGTAATAAAGGGAAAAAGCATTTATTTACCAGCATTCTGTTTAGGGCATATACTTCCTTTGTTTAGAAGAATATCTTAATATGTATTTGGGGTAGAAGATGAATCTCACCCCACCAACCATCACACATGCCCTTGAACAGGAGGTGACACTGCTCTGCATAATAGCACAAGGGCAATTTGGATCTCCTGAGAGAACCCAGAGGAAGTCCTCACGTGTCAAACAGGTATCCAGAATGCCTCCTAAAGTGGCTTGAGGATCTAGAATAATGCAATAGTTCTTAAACCTTAGCGTAAATCAGAATCACCTGGAGTGCTCCTGGAACACTCGAAATGTGAGGTAAAACCAGAGGTACAGATGAATGGTGGCAAAGCCTGGGACAAGGGGCAGGGTGACTACCAAGCATCTAAGGAGAGATGGAACTCTTCTCTGTCTTGATCTTGGCGATGCTTATGTCATGGCATGAGTGTATTAAAACTCTAAAAGATGCATGCTAGGGGCGCATGGGTGGCTCAGTCAGTTAAGTGTCCAACTCCTGATTTCTGCTCGGTCATGATCTCACAGTTTGGGAGTTCGAGCCTCAGGTTGGGCTCTGCGTGCACAGTGTAGAGCCTGCTTGAGATTCCCTTTCTCCCTCTCTCTGTCCCTCTCTGCCTCTCTCTCTCTCAAATAAATAAACTTAAAAAAAAGGAATGCATGCTGAAAGAGTTGGATTTTACAGTATGTAACTTGTATTGTCATAAAAATCGGCATAAAATACACACACACACACACACACACACACACACACACACACACATTATGGGCTGTACCTGCAGAGTTCTGTGGAGGGGCTTGAGAATATGCATTTCTAAGAAGCTCCCAGGTGGCATTGTTGCCATTGCACTGGCCCTATTTTGAGAACCATGGGTCTGGTCCAGGGTAGCTAAGCATTATTATTATTGTTGTTGTTGTTATATTTTTTTGCATGTGCTGTTCCCTCTGCCTGGAATGCTGTTCCCCCAGATATCCTCAAGATTAATTCCCTCACTTGTTTCAGGTCCATACTCAAAATTCATCTTCTCAGAGAGGTCTTTCTCTTTTTTTATGTTTTATTTATTTTGGGGAGAGAAAGCACAAGTGGGGGAGGGGTAGAGAGAGGTGGGGGAACAGAGGATCAGAAGTGGGCTCTGCATTGACAGCAGAGAGCCTGATGCGGGACTCAAACTCATGAAGCGTGAGATCATGACCTGAGCTGAAGTTGGATGTTCAACTGACTGAGCCACCAGGTGTCCCTCAGTGAGGCCTTTCTGACCATTGTATCTAAACCTGTACCCTCACTTCTAACATATATCCCCTTCCTGTTTTATTTTCCTCCATAGCTTATTAGCCCCCAGTATACCATATGTTATACTTATTTTTCTTATTAATTGTCTGCCCCAACTAGAATAAAACCTCCATGAGGACAGGGATTTTTGCCTGTTCTTTCCCTGCCTCCAGTGTCTACAATGGTACTCACCCTATAGCCACACTCAGTAAATGTCCTGAATTAATGGTGAAATAATTATGACAACACTAATAAAATTCACCTGCCTCCATTTGGGATCCTCAGAATACAGCATTTGATCTTCATGCCTCCCCACATTGAAAGAAAACCCCCTTAAAATATAATGTAACACTGAGAAAAATTGGCTTTGGGGTCAAAGAGTAAGAGAGTTGTACTTTAGCTCTGTACTGAGCATTGTTGAACAATGCATCTAGGGTTTGTGAGCTTGGTTTTGTCGGCTATAAAACGGGGTTGGTACTACCTCTCTCTTTAAATGGGCTAATGTGTGTAGTATTATACAGGGAATGGCACATAGCTAGTACTCAGCAGTTGGTAATGATTGTTCTTTATTATTATTATTATTATTATTATTATTATTATTATTACTGAGAGAGAGAGAGAGTGAGCACATGAATGGGGGGCAGGGCCAGAGGCAGAGAGAGAGAGATTCGTAAGCAGGCGCCACACTGAGCTTGATCAGCTGGGCTCGATCCCCCATCCCTGGAATCATGACCTGAGCCAAAATCAAGAGTCGGACGCTTAACCAACTGAGCCACCCAGGTGCCCAAGTAGTGACTATTCTTAACCTCCCTCCAGCACCTGGGGCTAGAACTGGTTCAAAGTGCCTGGGCTAACTGGACCTCCCAGGACATGTTCTCAGCTGTTCTCAGCTTCAGGGCAGGGGTTCATCAAAGATGGGTTCAAAACAGAGAACATATTACTCCTCCTCCATAAACATCTATAGAGGAGTCTCCTTTCTCTTCAATACTATTGAGCAAGACACTTGCCTTCTCTGAGCCTCGGTTTCCTCACCTGTACAATGGGGTTAATTGCTGCTGCCAAGATTGAGTCTTGCAGACTCAGCAAAAGAGTGAAAGCAGCTAGCACCCAGTAAATCTCCCATCAACACTGGTGGGCCCAATGCTTGCTCACTCCAGCCACCTCCTTAGAGGTCCTGAGATCATCAGGAACGCTGTGAAAGCTGCATGGCAAGGGGGAGGGCAGAGCCCCCCTGGCCAGCTCGGAGGCCTTGATGGTTGCCTCCTCTGCCAAGCACTAGCTCCTAAAGGATGCTCCTGGCCCCAGAGAGATACGTGCTGCCCCCCACTCCCCACCCAACCAGGACAGTTGTGGAGCACGTCAGAATCACAGCTCTCCTCTTTTGAACTGTATCACTGGACTTCTGGAGCCTTCTGGAGGTGCAACACTGGTGCCTTGGGTAATTTAGACACCGCTGTACTGCTTGACCTTCTCGTCTCTGCCAAGTACCCACAGATTCCCAAATGAGCTCAAGGGGTGTTCCGTGAGCCCCCACCCCAACTTGTGTGGGGTCAGTATGTAGTGTAGGAGAGACTCCTCTGTAAATTGAGGAACAGTTGGCTGGCATCTTTTTCTGCGATTCCTGAGAGATTGGAAGCCAGTCCCCTCAAATCCCACACCTTCGTTTCTGCTATGGGGTTTGTCAATCCCAGAACTCACAGACCGAAGGAAGAGTCCAAAAACAAATGCCCAGCGCAAGAGGAAGAGAAATTGCTGGTTTTTCCTCACTTACAAGACTTTGCACTCAGTCCAGGGCCTTCAAGGGATGGATGGATGGATGGATGGATGGATGGATAGATAGATAGATAGATAGATAGATAGATAGATAGATAGATAAAATATGTTCTCTTCCTGACCCAAGTTGTGTAGAGTCTCTGGTGAACAGGAGGCAGTCAGCAAGGTATCAAATACCACGCAGGTGACTAAGAAATTATGGGGGGGGTGCGGCACATGCTCATGCGCTCTCCTGCCAGGCTCAGCCCACAGCAGCTGTGGTCCTTTCCCATAGAGAACTCTGCGGCAGCTGCTGAAAGCAGGATGCTGGGTTACTTTTCATGGTCCGTTGGACTTAGACATGTAGATATATAGAGTCACTGTTTTCCTTCACAGCTGAGACATGGCTGATGATGATGTTATTTCCCACACAGGCAGATTAAAATACTGGGGATAATGATGTAGTCTAGCAGCAGATCCAAGAGGCCCCTCAGGCTCTGGGACCCAGAACAAAGCAGGCTGGCAGAGGGGCCCTGGTGTGTTCCTCCAGCTCTTGGAGAGCGGTTTCCTTCCTAAAGCCTCTCCTGCTTCCTTGGACCACAGGAGGGTCTAGTGGTGGCTTTTCTACCCACAAAAGGAGAAGTAAAACCAAACGTGAAGTTACAGGTATATCCGGACCCTATGTCTTGGGACTTGTCTCTTCTTCCAAATGCTCATACACAGAATGCCTGCTGTTCACGCAGAGTGGTGAGAGGGAGTGGGTTCTGACTTGAATAATTTTCCACCCACTTCCTCCTGCCCTCTCCTTTCTCCTTATGCAATGCTTCCTCCCTCCCACCAAATTCTCCCTCCTCTACCCAGACATGCTGACCCACCCAGACCTGCACTCCCATCCGTGTCCTGGGTCCTGGTTCTCCTGTCTCCTCTGTATGCCCACCCCTACTCACAGTCCACACCACTGCTGGAAGGACTTCCTGAGGAATGCAAACATGGACATGAGCTCGGATGGGTGGCCAGGTGGTCTGAGAACTGGCTCACCTCTCTTACACACTCAAGTCTCTCGAGGCTCCAGCAATACTGCCCCCCCCACACACACACCTGCCCTGCTGTGTGCTGACCCCTTTGCCTGGTGTCCTCACTTCCCACTACTATTTTGCCTGGTTCTCTGTTGCTTGCCTTTCAAACCAAAGCTCAGAAGAGCCTTCTCCAACTCCCTCCTTTCCCCTTAGTCCAGCTTGGGTCTCTTTTCTTTGTACTAAACTGTGGTCTGCAGGCCAAATGGGGCCTGCCATCTGTTTCTATAAATAAAGCTTTACTGGAACTGAGCCACACCCATTCATTTCTATATTGTCTAGCTGCTTTCGTGCTGTAACAGCAGAATCACGTGGTTGCCACAGAGACTATATGTCTGGCAAAGCCTTAAAGTCTGGCCCTCCGCAAGAAAAGTTTACCCACCCTGTTCTAAAACCCTGCATCATAACACATTCTGCATCGTACCAAATCTCTCCCTTTTTACAGTCATCTCTGCACCGTGTTGGAAACTTCTGAAGTGGATGATCTCAGTCTATCCACTTTTCACCAGAGCAGGGTGGCTAACCGTCCAATGCTGACGTCACCCTGGTTGAGTTGGTATGCTGACTTCCTTACCTACCAGCTCTGTGAACCCGAGCAAGTTGCTTAACCTCTTTGGTCCTGTTTCCCCACAGATAAAATAGAGATAACAGCAATACTCACCTCAAAAGCTTGTTAAGAGTATTAAATGAGTTAAATGTAAATTTCTTATTATAGTGCCTAACACATGGACAATAGTATAGTACTATATAGTATAGTACAATAGTACTATATAAGTGCTGTTATTACTATTAGGATCATTGTTTTCAACCCCAGATGCTAGCAGATAGTAAGTCTTCAATGGATACATTTGAAGTTGAACTACTATCTTGGTTTACGTCTGCAGAAAGCCAGCAAATCAGAAAACCATCTAACGTCGACATCTCTAGCTTTTAATCCAAAACCATATTATCATTGCTTACTGTTCAATCCATAAGTACTGTCCTTCTCCTCTCTTTCCTTTGTTGTCACTGCTGACCAACACCAAATCCTGTCCATACTAACTCTAGGACATGTGCCAAATCATGTCTACACCTCCCCGTGGATGGTAGTCCATGGATGGATCCCCAGGATGGTAGTCATCCTGGTCTGAGTCCCGGTCATCTTTAGGCTACCTCAGTAGCTTCTGTATCAGTTAGCTTTTGCTGTATGACAAACCATCCAAACCTTAGTGGCTTAAAACAAAACCAGTTATTTAGCTCAGAATCTGTGGGTCAGCAACCTGGGCTGAGCTTATCTGAGGGGCTCTTCTGGTCTCTGCTAAGCTCATTTGTGTATGTAGTAAGCTGCTGGACTTGGCTGGAACTGGCTGGTCTAGGATGGCCTCAGCTGGGAGGCCATGTGGCCATCCTTCCTCCAACAGGTCAGCCCAGGCTCATTCACATAGCCATTGGATCAGGTTCTGAGAAAGCGTGTGTGGTCTCTTGAGCCCTAAGCTTGAGCATACTGTGACTTCCACCCCATTCCATGAACAAGGAAAGTAGCAAGGCCCACACAGTTTCAAACAGACTCCACCATTTGATGAGAAGAACTGAAAAGTCACACCACAAGAGGCATGGAGACTGGAGGGTGGAGAAGCGGGACAGTTGTGCCCATTTGTGCAAACCATAAACCATAGCCTCCTCACTGGGCTCCCCACTGTCTCTTTACTGTGACTCCAATCCAGGTTCTGCATAGGAGCCAGAGTGACCTTTCTAAAATGTAGATCAGATTGGGTCACAACGTTGCCTTCACACCCATGCCCCTAAAATTTCAATTTAGATAGCTCACCCTGGGGTACCTAGGTGACTCAGTTGGTTAGGCATTTGACTCCTGATTTTGGCTCAGGTCATGATCTCACATTGCAAGACCCACATGAGGCTCTGTGCTGACAGCATGGAAACTGCTTGAGATTCTCTTTCTGCCTCCCCCTGCTCACTATCTCTCTCTCCCTCTCTCTCTCTCTCAAAATAAATAAACTTTTAAAAAAAATTTAAATAAAATAAATACTTTACCCTGAGAGATGGCCACCCAATTTAAAGAGGCTCATCATCTTGCTTTATTCTCTTCCTAGCATGATTTCATTCTCCAAAGTATCCTTGTGTATTTTTCCATTGTTCCTCTCTGTCCACCCAAAATGGAAGCTCCGTGAGAACGGGGGCCTCCTTTATCTTGGTGGTAGGCTCAAAGTGTAAACTGGCTTCCAATTCATAGTAAATGTTCAATAAAGAATCGTGCAAAAGATGAGTCATGCCATGTGCCATTCTCTGCATTAGTAACTTACGCCCATTACCTCATGTATTCCAAGCAGCCAACCTGTGAGGTAAAAACCCTTAACCCAATTTTACAGTTGGAAAAATCAAAACTCAGAGAGGTTGGTTGATGTTCTTTTTTAAACTCTAAGTCATTCTTAGCAGTGGTTCTCAATTCTTCTCGGCTGCTTTACACTTACTTCTAATGGTGTATTTTCCTGTGGATGTGTCCTTTTTTGGTTTCATTCCATTTTGTATTTTAGAGCACAGAATTGATGGAATCCAACACTTGGTGCAGGATGATTTTTTCTTTGGAGGGAACGTTTTCTTCTTAACTTTGGAAAGTTGGCCTTTTAAAATAGAAATGTCCATATACTATTGATTTCATACACCGTCCACCCCCAGACTCGAGGCTGAGGCTGTCCACGACACGAGGCACATAACATGTGTTGGTAAGGAAGATGCATATTAGGATACCTTTGGTTCTTAAAAAGGTGAGTTCACTGGGGATCATCCTCACACCACAGATGGAAAAGCAGAGGGCAAGAGATGGGTGGAGACATGACCAAGGCTACCTGGTAACTGCTGCCACTTACTGGCAGATTATACCAGAAGCTAGGTCTCTCATGCCATATACGAGCCCTTCCATTCTCTGATGTTTCCTTCCTTTTCCAAAGCAAGTGGAGGAGATCAGCGTACCAAAGACAAGCACTAAGGTACTTTAAGTATTTTTCCTTTATCCTTCCCTTGAAATGACCCATTTCCTTGAAATTCCCTCCAGTGCCAAACAATGGACACTTCTATGTGACTAAAGTCCTTCAAAGTACTTTAGAGCTAATGGGTCCAAATTACGTTTCCATGCAATAGAGCATACTACCAATGTGTGTTAGGGACATTCTGCACATAGGGTCCTAAATTACATCATAACCTGTGGTTACTGCCAAACGTCCATGGTACCACACTATTGGAGCATCTTCGTACTACCACCACCCTTTTAATTCAAGACACCAACATCGTGAACCTGAGCTCAATGCTCACTCCTCACCATCACCCCCCAACACTTTATTCCCTTCCTTGTTCACTCCCCAAAATCAGGCAAAGCATCTCCATCCTGCCTTTGTTTACAGCTTTCCACTGGCTTTCTTCTCTGAGAATAAAGGTAAAATGTCTTGGTGTGGTTCTGGAAGCCAGGTAAGCTGGTCCTCCTCCATGTTGGAGCCACATTTCCCACTGTTGACCTCACTCTCTACTCTGAAGCTGCAGGAGACTTCTTTAGTCTTCACCACATGTGCTGCTTCTTCCTGACTCAGCCCTCCCTCTTCTCTGCTGTCATCTTGCCTTCCCAGCCTTCCCTTGACTACTCATCACCTAGAAAATTTCTAGTCAACCTTCTTTCCTCAGCTCAGTGTCACCCCCTCAGGGACATCTTCCCTGAATCCCCAGCTGCATCAGTCTCCCCAGTATATCTGCTCATTTCATGAAGAGTGCTTACCACAACTACGTGTTTATGCCCATGATTATCTGCTTGATGTCTGTCTCCTCCATTAAGCTGTAAGTTGTAAGCAGTTTGAGGGAAGCAACCATGAATCTTTTGTTGATAGGTGTATTTCCAGAGCCTAACACTAACACTCTAGCTGGAACACAGAAGAACTTTAATATTTCTGGATGGATGGAAGGAAGGAAGGAAGGAAGGAAGGAAGGAAGGAAGGAAGGAAGGAAAGGGAAGGGAAGGAGGGAGGGAGGAAGAAGGAAAGAAGATGCTCCTTTTGGGGCTTTCCAATCACTATAATCTATTGGTTTGACAGGAGTAATGGGTACATAGGCCAATCAGAATAAGGAGAATGGACAGGTCCCAGAGGAAGACAGTAATGTCCAGTGGTAACAGTAAGAGTCTAGAGTCATGTGCTCTCTGTGTTATCACTGAGCCTTGGCTCCAACATCCATAAAAAGGAGATGATGATGATGATGATGATGATGATTATCATCATCATCCCACAAGGAATCATTTTTTTTCTAAACATGCAGAGAACAGTATGAAAACCTTTCCTCAAGGTATCGTCAAGATCCTCCTAAGGTCCAAGGACAAACAGCAGCCAAGCTTTACAACACTTTGGGATGCTAATCCCATGCTTACTAAGGATTCTGTTCTCCTTGCCGCCTTCCCTCTCCTCCTCTGCCCCTTCTCCCCATCCCTTCCCCCTCCTCTCAGGTTCTTGCTTAGTAACAAAATCTGTCTAACAAATGGGTGTACCTTCAAAATCATTCTACATGTTCTCATCTTATTCAGTTCTCCCTCTCATTCCTAACTGCCCACACCATTGCCAATTAGGCACTTCCTTTCCCAAAAGGCTCTCTTACTCCCCAGGAGTGGGACAGAAATATCACTCCCATTTCAAAATCTAGAGCACCATTTTGCCACCTCCACCAAAGACACATATCAACACTCCTCTTCATTTTCCCTTTTCTCCTTCCCACATCCTTGCCCCATTTTACTTTGACATCATCCATTCCTTTCTGCTGCAATGAACTTCGGAATTCCAAACCAACATGGAAAAGGCAGACAAGCCATCTTAGCCATGTTGCTTCCCCTTACTGCACCCTGGTTTGCTTGTGTGCTACCAGAGCTGTAGGAAAAATGGAACTGGCTCCTCACATGGCAGTTACAAGGATAAAATGAGATAAGATGCATAAAGTGTCAAGTATGTTTGACACACAGTAGATGTTCAGTAAGTGTTGGTTCCCATTCCTTTCACTGTGTGGATATTTTCTAAAGTACAAGTCAGTAATTATGCCTGACAAATGAACAGAATATCTAAAATTAGGGCCCTTCAGCAGAACCTGTACAATCACCCATCTGTAGTTTCTGGCCAGCAACGGGATTCCATCCTGTGTCAGTGCCGGGCCATTCTCCCTATCTTCTCTCCTCTCAGAAAGATCCTTGGATGAGATTACAATCTTCCCAAGGAAAGGAATCTGGTCATGCTCAACTTTGTGCCTGGCCCAGTGCCTGACAGGTACTGCACTCTAAAAAGGTTTTCTGGGAACCAGCCCAAGGTTGACTGGTGCCTCTGCAGTTAGCTAGAAGGGATCATGACTCTAATTACAGACTTAGCAACCAGGCTATGTGGTTGTCTCCCAGGACAGGCAACAATTCCCTGTAAAAAGTTCTTTGCTACATCCTCAATGAAGAGTAACAAGGGAAGCTTAATGGGACAGTATTTAGAGTCTGGCAGAGAAGCCTACAAATATGAATCCCACAATCCACTGCATTCAGTCATTCCCAATAAGTCTTTTTTTCCATTAAAATCAGGCTTTAAGAAGACCACCTGTGCATGAATTTGTAAATAGGTATAACCTACCCCCTAGAAGCAAGATTCTGGCAGTCAGAATGGACCACACCAATCATCAGAACATAGCCGTCATCAAGTTCTTTTTTTTTTTTTAAGTCCCCAAATTAGATGTTGGCCACTTTATTTTTTTTTTCATATTTACCTGAGGGCCTTATACTTTTTTTAATATGAAATTTATTGTCAAATTGGTTTCCATACAACACCCAGTGCTCATCCCAACAGGTGCCCTCCTCAATGCCCATCACCCACTTTCCCCTCCCCTCCCCCACCCCCCCATCAACCCTCAGTTTATCCTCAGTTTCTAAGAGTCTCTTATGGTTTGGCTCCCTCCCTCTCTTTTTTTTTTTCCTTCCCCTCCCCCATGGTCTTCTGCTAAGTTTCCCAGGATCCACGTAAGAGTGAAAACATATGGTATCTTTCTCTGTATGACTTATTTTACTTAGCATAACACTCAAAGGGCTAGTATCCAAGATCTATAAAGAACTCACCAAACTCCACACCCAAAAAACAAATAATCCAGTGAAGAAATGGGCAGAAAACATGAATAGACACTTCTCTAAAGAAGACATCCAGATGGCCAACAGGCACATGAAAGATGCTCAACGTCACTCATCATCAGGGAAATACAAATCAAAACCACACTCAGATACCACCTCATGCCAGTCAGAGTAGCTAAAATGAACAAATCAGGAGACTATAGATGCTGGAGAGGATGTGGAGAAACAGGAACCCTCTTGCACCGTTGGTGGGGATGCAAACTGGTACAGCCACTCTGGAAAACAGTGTGGAGGTTCCTCAAAAAATTAAAAATACATCAAGTTCTTACCTGTCAGCCTCGACTGCATGTTAATCGAAGATCATGCTTGCAGAAACCTTAAACTGGTAAATTTAACAAACCAAACCAAAACTTTTCACTCTTACTAATATCATTTATTTCTTGTTGCCCTCCTTGGCCACTATCTTGTCAATCTGTGCATATGGTTTATTCGTTTTCCTAGTGCACGTGGAAACTGGACAACCAAAAGTTTCATTTGCAGCAAGGGTATTTCCTTTGGTATGTAATTCTGTCCCCTGCCCTCTACCGCCCCCCCCAACACACACATCTACCCCTCACCTTCTAAAGTCCGTGAGGATTTGAAAGCAGTCATTCCTACAAAAATGTGTTATTTACCAGAGCAAACCAAAGCAACTTCAGAGCCACAGATTGGGGAAAGCACATTGGGCTCCTCAAAAGTCCCATTAATGGGCACCAAAAAGAAGTTCATTAAAACAATGTAATATCCTTAATGTAGCTAATGTGCTCCCTCCTGTTCTAAACAAGATCATGAATAATAGATGAAGGGAGCTTCATCTGTTTTAATTAATTTGGTCTCAAAATTAATTCAATCCAGTACAAAATTAGCAGGCAATTAAGTCTCATTGGCCAACTGGACAAAAACATGCCAACGTCATTGGCTAGAGAAGCAAACTGGAAATGGACAAGGGGACATGGTCCACTCTTCCAAATTGGAATGACAAAAAGGAGTATCTATCACCCATTCCCCAGGAGACCACAACTTGGTCCCCTTTCTGGATCTCCTAACTGAGTAAAAAACCTCATCACTAGGAATTTTAGCTTTTATATGTTAGGAAATTCTAGGGGGAGGTTTCAAATGCATAGCAAGATTGCTTTTATTTAAGTTGTATTTTGTTCATGAAACCTCCAAATAATTTATGAGAATTTGTTACGCACTAAAGCATAGGATATAATAGCAATTATCAACTGCAATACTTGGGCACATGCAATAAACACATTTGGTTCTAAGAAATTATCACAGTTTGTTATGTACATGAGTTTAGCAGATTCTTGGTTCCATTATCCACTTGGCAATTACATATAGTGTTATAATAATAGTTTATCTTAAAATAGTGCATTTCTTCTCTGGATCTTGGCGTGCTTAATGAGCACTTTTTTCTTAACCCTCACAATGCCCTTTAGAATTGGGAAGATATAAATATCGTTAAAATTACTTTGGAAACAAAGATACCAGGGTACAGAGATGGGAACAGACAATCGCTGCATTATAAGTAGCTTCAAAAGACATCAATTCCAACCACCTATCTCGTACTTGAATGCTACCTGTGTTTTCTTGAACACCTCCAGTGATGGGGAACTCATTAGTGTAGTAAGATGCCCATTCCATCTCTAGAGAATAAGATTGTTAGATTGATCTAAATTTGTCTCCAGTAGATAAAGACTATTTTTACCCCCAAACAAGTTTGATTCCTTTTACATATGGCATCTATTCTCCAGAATTAGTCACCAACACCTCCTCCCCAACTCCTCCAGTCAAACCTCATGACATGGCTCTGAGCCCTTCACCATCCTAGACATTCTTCTTGGAATCAGCACCAGGGGACAGTGCAATAGCAGTGGTAACTATCAGCTTGGGAGCCAGGCAGACCTGGAGTTCAGTTCTAGGGATGTCACATCAGGAGTATCTGTGAACTGGCTACATGCGTAACCATTTGGACTTCAACATCCTCATCTATATAGTATATGGAGAAACTGCCTATCATGCAATATTGTTATGAAGATCAAATGAAATATTGTACAAAGAATTTTTATCGTGGAGTCCAGCATGACGAAGTGTTCAGTAAATAGTAACCAAATACTAATTACAGCTAATTCCTACAGAGCATATACTAAGCACTTTATACATTAACTCATTTTTACTTTATCGCAAGTCATGGCATTGTCATTACAGATGAAGCAACCAACGTACAGAGAGGTTAAGTACTTTGCCCAAAGTTGCACAGCCAGCAGGAGACTGGGCCAGAACATGAACCAGGACAGTCTAGCTCCAGAGTCTATATTTGGTAACTATGACTTTCTTAAATCGTGATCCCCTCTAAAACTGAATGCTTTTCAAGCATTGTGTGATCCAAGCAGAATAGCAGATTAGGACCTTCATCTTCTCCCAATACAGCTCAAGATTGTGTCATTGTTTCTTGTATGAGCTTTTATCCATTTAGACACGCTTCCCCTATAGGGTTCTCATTGTGACTTGTGCAGCCTTGATTCCCTGACTCTGTTTGTTCAGCTGCTTTGTGAATCCAAGGGTATAACTTTAGCTTTTAAAACATCTTCTCCTTATATTTGTTCCAGAATTCCAAGCTTCTGGCATCTTCTAGGATCCTGACCTTCTCATTCAACATATTCTCTCTCTTCCCAACTTCTCTGGTCCTTCACACATTTTATGAGAGTTCCTTTACCAGCTTCACCCTGGGCACAGATAAAAATATCAGTTCAGACAGGGCACTGTGCCATTAGGGTTCCTTTCCAACATGGCATCGATCTATTGATCAGCACCCTCTCAGTAGGGATCAGTCCTGCATGCAAATAGAACATGATTCATCTTTTCTTTAAGACCATGGCTTCTCCTCTGTTGTTGTTTAATCTTTTCCTTTTATATAAGATAATTCTGGTTAGTAAAGTCAGAGTAGTAATCGAACTCTAAAATTAAGTGATACCCCTTTTTTGGGTTTTCATTTGTCCATGTGTAAAATGGGGAGGAAATTTAATTTGTGATCTCCAAGAATACTCCCAGCTTAACACTCCAGGAAAATACTAAGGTGTGCCAAGTTTTCCATGGTGCATACCTTGCCTCCCTTTAAAGCCTGAAATCCCATCATTCTCCATTCACATGTTATGCTCCAGTCAACCAGAGAACTTGTACACTCTCATGATCAGTTTTGCTAGTAATTCTCACCACCATGATTTTCCACCTGCTGCTTCCTCTGCCTGCCCCCCCTTCACTTGTCCAGCTGGTGACATCCTGCTTTTTCCTCAAAACTAACTCAGGTCAACAAACAGGTCTGGAACAAGTGAATACCTATAAAAAAAAAGAACTTCCATAACCCATATGAAAATGTCATATGAAAAATTAACTCCTAAAAATCACAACCCTAAATATGAAACATAAAAATATTAAAATTCTAGAAGAAAACAGGGAAAAAAATCGGTGACCTTGGATTTATAGCTAAGACTTCTTAGCTATGACACCAAAAGCTTGATCCATTTTAAAAGTGATGAATTGGACATTAACACAATTAAAAACACTGTTTTCAAAAGATACTCTTAAGAGAATGAAAAGACAGGCTGTGCACTGGAAGAATGTGTTTGCAGATGACATTTTACATATAAACTCTCAAGTCCCACTGCCAAGTCAGTTTCTCTATATTCATTTCTTTAAAAATTATTGAGCACCTTCTATGTGTTGGGCACTTGGAACTGAATACAACAGATGAAGACCTCTGCCCACATGGAGTTTATATTCTAATAGAGGGAATTTATATTCTCAGGAAATGGCCAGCGTGACTCATGCTTGGCTTATCTCTTTCTCTCGAACCTCATCAGTATGTCCTGTCAGCTCATTCCTCAGAGCACATCCAGAATCTGAGCACTGCTCTCCATCTGCACAGTAACAACCCTGTCCAAGCCACCTGGATGAGCACAGTGGCCTTGTAACTGCCCACTTGTCTCTGTCTTTCCTCCTTTTGTGTTTCTCATAAGTAGCATCCAGAATGACCTTTTAAAACATAAGTCAGATCATGCCACACCTCTTCTCAAAATCCCCCAATGGCTCCCGCCCTCACTCAAAGTGAAAGAATCTTATGATAATACCTGATCAGGCCCAAGTCAATCTTTCCCCCTGCAACCTCGCAAATATCTTCCACAATCACTGTCCCCTCACTCTCTCTGATCAGCTGACCTTCTTGTTATTCTCAAATAGACCAAGCAAATAATCTGCCTCAAGACATTTGCACCTGCTTCTCCCTCTGCTTGAAATTCTTTCCTCCCAAATACCCACATGACTCATGCCGTCATTTCTCTCAGCTTTGTGTCCAAATGTTACCTTAACACTATGGCCTCCTCTGACCATTCTATATGAACTGAAAACTCAATTCCCCAATCTCTCCAGAGGATTCTCCATCCTCTTACCTGCTTCATTTTTCCCCACAGTATGTATCTTCACCTGACAATTTTGATTGATTAACTGATTCTGTTTACCCCAAGGAGCCATTAAGCTCCTGGAGAGCAGAGGTCTGCCTATTTTTTTCACAGCTGTATTCCTAGTGTCTAGAGTAGTGCTGGCATATGGAGACGCTTCACAAATATTTGCTGACTGACTGACTGAATGAATGAATGAATCGTTTTGAATGATAGGATATTTCTTTCTGTCTCTAGGAAGATACACACCAGAGTTGGGTTATAGGTACTCAACCCTAGGTTGCTTATGTAAATAAAAACACTAGAGTAGTTCTGAGAGTATAAGGAAGAGTCACAAGGATCTCAGAGACTGGGGCTGCCCCTTGCCAGGTGTGTGACCTTGGGCAAGCCACTTAACCTGCTAAGGCTCCGTTTCCTCCCCAGTTTCCACCTCCTTCAGAGCTGTTATGAAGATTGGAGATGTGCTCTGAGCACTAAGTATAGTGCCTCATATCATGGCAGCTATTATTAAGGGAAGCTCAAAGAGGAGGTGACAGTGGAGGGGGACATTTCAGTTTAAGGATGATGTGGGAAGAGCATCATTCAAGGCACACACTTGGTAAAGAGAATGGGAGGTTGTGGGAGCAGCATTGAGAGCCAGGCAGGACTCAGGATGGAGACAATTCTGAAAGCATGTGCCATCTGTCCCAGACACTCTCAGCTACCAGGTACAGAAGTAAGAGGGCTCAGAGTGAGGCTAAATGTAATAAATGTGAGATCTCAGGAGCTAATATACAGCCAGAAACAGATGATATTTAGCACTTGTGAATGAATTGGTATTTGAAGACTTATACTCAGACACCAGGTGTGATGGGCAAGAAAAAGGAGCTTTCACCAGAGCTTTTTCACTTTCAAAGACATCTCTCCCAGAATGGAATGACTAAAATCCAGCCCAGGGTTTCATCAAGCCCTCTGATCTTAGAAAGTATAATCTGTGATGTTGCGGCTTCTCAGGAGAATGAATGTTTCAATAAAGGGGCAACCTCTTCCCCTTTGTGGAAAGTTAAGATATATTCATTATCAGCTCTGAAGTTCAGACAGTCAGTAAAGATAGCATTTATAAGCAAGGGAAGTTCATCAGAGACCAGAAACCCTGCTTCTCCTAATGATTGTGTAGCAAACAATGATACAAGCTCATTGTTGGGTCTCCACAAAGTTGAGCCCTTTCTCTCTGCTCCCACTTGTAGAACAAGCCTGGCACATCATCCTACCATGAGAGGCATTTAATGGAAATTTTCCGTAAGTAAAAAACTCTTCCTCCTTCCTATTTCCTTCTGCATTTACTAATGTGCTATTAAGCATTCTCTACCATAAGCGTGTGTGTGCGCACACACACACACACACACACACACCCCTAGAATTCCACCATCAAGAATTTATCCTTTCGTGTTATGTTTGGCTGTCTTCCAGCCATGGTCCTTTAAGACGCACATATTCCAGAAGGGATAATAACACTGCAGTTTATGTATAGTTAGCAACTTAGAGTTTGGAGAGCACGTTCACTTCCTTTTTGTTTTTGGTCTTCAACCTGGTCTCCAGCTCCTCTTACCCAGTGCTAGAAGGCAAGCTGCTCCAGAAGTGTTTCTTGAATGAACGAATGAATGAATGAATGAATGGATGAAACTAATGGATGAACTGACACCATGACATTCACAAAATAGAAATTATTGTCTCCACTGGAACCAAAAGCCATCAAGGTAAATAAATTGCTCAGATTTCGGTGCGTCTGAGGTTTGGCCACTGGCCGAAGGTGACGAAAGGGCAAAACTGAGACACTATAGAAACCAGGGGTTTATTGTGAAGGAGTTGCATTTTGTAGATTGGTATCGTGGGCTTCCTGAAGGCCCCTTACCATAGTGGATTAAAGAGTAATTTATTTAGGAGCTATATGGTTTTGAGCACTGCAGAGTGGAAGAACATGTTTGGGTAGATACAGAACCCACAGCCCACTCCCCAAGTCATGGCAAATGCTGTAATTAAGAGGGTCTCTTTCTCTTAAAAAATTTTTTTAAATGTTTATTCACTTTTGAGAAAAAGAGATACAGAGCATGAGCAGGGGAGGGGCATAGAGAGAGGGAGACACAGAATCTGAAGCAGGCTCCAGGCTCCCAGCCATTCAGCACAGAGCCCGACGTGGGGCTTGAACCCACGAACCGCGAGATCATGACCTGAGCCAAAGTTGGATGCTTAACCAATTGAGCCACTCAGGCACCCCAAGAGGGCTCCTTTCATGTGGGTATTCCATATGACTTTGTTGCTGCAAAACCAAAAAAAAAAAAAAAAAAAAAAAAAGCTCTGGAAGCCTTATCAAATTTGCTGCCTCAGCTTCCCCTCCTGGGTCTTACAGGCACTAATAAAGAATATTAGGTTAATTAACAAGAGAATGGGAAAAGGCCAAGGGGAGTCAAGGGATTCTGCTCAACAAGGTGGAAAGTTTTAAAAGGTCATTAAGGAATAAGATGAATAAAGCAAATGTTGAAGAAATGAAACCAAGAGAACAGAAAGGGGCAGTCACAGGGTTGGTTCCAGCAGGGTGGAAATCTTTAGGTGGTTATTAAGAAATGGGACATAGGATGACTAAAACTGGGGCGCCTGGGTGGCTCAACTGGTTAAGCATCCAACTCTTGGTTTCAGCTCAGGTCATGATCTCATGGTTCATGAGTTCAAGCCCCACATCAGATTCCATGCTGACAGTGCAAAGCCTGCTTGGGATTCTCCCTCTCCCTCCCCCTCTGCCTCTCCCCTGCTTCTGCTGTCCCTCTCTCTCTTTCTCAAAATAAATAATACACTTTTAAAAGAAGAAAAGAAATGGGATGACTAAAATGGACCTTGCTGGAGCTAAAACAAAGGTTTTAACAGAGCATGACCTAAGGTTGGGAGGGCCATAGGAAGCCCCCATTAAAAGGTACCAAAGAGGGCACCTGGGTGGCTCAGTTGGTTGAGCGTCCGACTTCGGCTCAGGTCATGATCTCACACTTTGTGGGTTCGAGCCTTGCATCAGGTTCTGTGCTGACAGCTCAGAGCCTGGAGCCTCCCTCTCTCCAGGTTCTGTGTCTCCCTCTCTCTCTGTCTCTCCCTCACTCACTCTCTGTCTCACTCTGTCTCTCAAAAATAAATAAGTGTAAAAAAAAAAAAGGTACCAAATAACTCCACTCTCTATAACCCTGTTTGGAGAAATGTTAAAAGACAGAAGGCAGAGATTACAATGAGAAACATGACCAACAATGATTTGTGGCAGTGGTCAGGCAAGTTAATCAAGATAACAATTGACAAAAGGGTCCAGGTCCCTTGGTACAACCTCTCACTGGGGACCCAAAGTCTGTTGCACAACAGTGGGTAAAATGGTCAGTGGGTGGAGAAGAGAAGTTTCCAAGACCCTTTGATATGGCACCCCCATGAACTGGGACAGCAAATCCCATTGTGAAGCCCTGACTAGGGAAAACCTAAAAGTATGAGCATTGAAGCAATTACAAAAGCTGGATGTTTAAGTGGTTATTTATGTAATGTTGTGTCAACTTTACCCAAATGCCTTATGGAAATAGATATCACATCTGATTATGGCTACTTCCCCTACCTAATATTATAAAACCAAAATCTGTTGATGAGGTCCTAATGGAGGTTGAATTAATGGAAGTTGAATGGGGGTTGATGGAATTAAGGTAAAAGTTTGCAGAATTGGTATGTTTGAACAGACTTCATGTGAAGAGGCTGTGTTTCTGTTGCCTGATTATATTTTGTGAGGATGGACATTGTATCTCACTGGGAAACACCCCCCCTCTCTAGTATTGCAAAACAGAAGGCATGTAAATCTTCCCTTCAAGCAATATCAATTGGACATTCTAGATGGGAACCAGTAAGATTGCTTGAGCCCATGTAGTATAAAATAAAAACTGGAGCACTGGTAGGGACACATTGTCTGTACCATAGCCCTTTGTGAAGACTACACTGGGGCTTGACAAGGGGCTATGGGTGCCTCCCAGTGACAAATCCTTGGACTTAGGACTAAAGAATCTCCACTCCAAGCGGATTTACTACCACTGGACACTAGCTGAAGCCACCTCAGTAACTGAAGGACAAAGTAATCTTAAAATCTGAAATAGCCACGATATCTGGAATGATGTTGGAGAAATGTCCCATGGGGACAGCAGTACCCAGAAGACTTCCATAATAATATGGAAATGGTTTATACAGGATCTTGCTATTGGAAGGACACAAGGAAGTGATACTCATGAGCAGGACTATTCCCCTAGGACTGTCTCTGGAAATGTGTAAGGAGCCGTGGATTCCCTGTTACTTGGACAGCACTCTATAAACATCTCTCAATTGGCAAAGAGCTGCTTGATTTGTGTAGAGCACTTCCACAGTGAGCAAACAACATCCTGTTTGGAAGGCCACCACCTTGATGGAAGAAGAGAGAAACAAATCAGTTCAGCAGCTGGATTCCATGCTGTTTTCCTAGCAGTGAGGAAAGAACTGAACAGTGGCCAAAGTCCCTATGTTTGGGTTTCTACTGACTCATGGACAGTAGCCAATGGCCTGGCCGTATGATTAGATTTAAGGGCAGAGGAAGGCTGGTCAATTAAAGGGACACCTGAATGGGGCACAGCCCTATGGGAATTTGAGGCGCTCATTGTAGTAGGACATGTCAGTGCCTATCAGACCTCCTTCCAAATTTGAAAGATGACTAGAATTGACAAATGGATATCCCTGTGTGCTTGACAGAGGTGGCCACCTGGGCCCATGAGGTGAGTGGACATGGGGGACCCACAGAAGTGCAGAGATGGGATGAATCTAGCCATAGTCCTCTTGCACCCTCAGAGGCACAAAATGCCAGTAAGAACGGTTCTGTCTGCCAGAAAAAGAGACAGAGTACAGATGGCTATGTGGCAGATCCCCTGGTGGGAAAGCCCTAAACATAGCTGGCAAGTGGCACTGATGGCTAGTAGCTCTAAGAGGCTACCGGTGGATCCTAACAGGAATAGACACTGGCTCTGGACCAGGCTTTGCTTACCCAGGGGTGGATGTAAATGCTCAGAGTGCATTTATAAAAGAATCAGAACAGAAGATATTGCACCAATCTTGATGGCTGACAGTTGACAGTTTATAGCCTGTGATGTCCAACAATGAGCAGAGAGGCATCCTCTTGAGAGTACCAGCTTGATGGGGAATTAGAATGGGCGATTAAAACACGGGTGTTTAGGGGCACCTGGGGGGCTCAGTTGGTTAAGTGGCCAACTCTTGGTTTTGGCTCAGGTCATGATCTCTGGTTTCGTGAGTTTGAACCTCACATTGGGGTCCATGCTGACAGTGTGGAACCTGCTAGGGATTCTCTGTCTCCCTCTCTCTCTGCCCCTCCCCCACTCATGCTGTCTCTGTCTCTCTCAAAATAAATAAATAAATAAACTTTAAAAAGAAACACTGGTGTTTAAAATGGGGAGAGAAGGTATGAAGGACTGGAAGTGCCAGGAGAGGGTGTCCCTGGAGAGGACACAGAAACTCTGTGCCCTTTCCCCAGATCCTGCTCTATGCATCTCTTCCCTCTAGCTATTCCTGAGTTGCATCCTTTTATAACAAACCAGTGATCTAGTGAGTAAAATGTTTCTCTGCAATCTGTGAGCTGCTCCAGAAAATTAATCAAGCCCAGGGAAAAGGTCCTGGGAACCTCTGGTTTACAGTCAGTTGATCTGAAGTACAGGTAACAACCTGAGCTGGTGACAGACATCCTGAGTTGGAGGGTGTCGTTGGAACCTTCAGTATGTAGCTGGTCAGTCAGAAGCACGGGTGACAACTTGGGCTTATGACTGGTGTCTGAATACAGGGGGCAGTCTTGTAGGACTGAGCCCTTAACCTGTCATATCTTGTCTGTCTTCAGGTGGATAGTCAGAATTGAGTTGAATTGTTGGGTGCCCAGCTCGTGTTTGGAGAATCACTTGCTTCTGGTGTGTAAGGAAGCCCCCCTCACCAACCCCACACACACTGGCATTGGGCCCAAGAACACCCAGAAGAGTTGATGGCAGTTACGGGGTGGCATGGGGTAGAGTATTGGGTAGGAATTAGGGCTGAAAGATCTGGGATGACCGTTCACTTGACCTCATTTCCTTAACTTTCAAGATAGAGATAATAATATCTTAATATGCAAGGTTCTTATGGAGATTTAAACAAATAACTGTTATAATAGCATTTTGCAAAACAGTAAAGAGCCATGCAGATGATAATAAATAATGAGGAGGTGGTCAGAACCTGAGTAGCCTGTGGTTCAATTTAATCTCATTAAAAATCAATCTTAATACATTTCCTTATTAATCAAAGTGAACCTCTTTTCCACTCTCTGTGTCCTGACTCTCCCATCCCACCTCATTCTGCCATGACTTGGTCCCCTTGCATATCTGTTTCCAGGTGATTCTCTCTGGCAACTCCTTTATCCATTGCTTTGTATTCACTGCTTTCCTTGCAAACCTTGCTAATTTATTGTTGCAGATTTCATTTTCATTGAAAATTAATTATCAGAAAGAGCAAATTTTACAAAATGAGCTGCATGAGTGAGAAAGCCATATGAGGCAATCACATGCTTGCAGAAACAAATTTTTGCAAAAGAGCCTGGGGCAGCAAGGGCCAGTCACTGGACTCCAACTTGAGAAATAACATTGGTCCCAGGCTTACAGTCAAGGGTGTAATCTTCTGCCAATGCCACTGAACCATCCTGCCTCTTAGATATACTTACCTCAAGAGCAAAAGGCCCTGAACCACTGTCTGTTTGGAGCTAACAGGTACATTTCAGTCACATTTTCCCAAGACTCCAAGATTTACATCATACTACCCTGTAGGAGTCCCTGGTGGTCGTTCTTTCCCTGACCTGCCAGCACTTCCCATTATAACCGCCCAGCTTTCTAGACTGCAGACCTCTTAATTCTGTTAGACTCACAGAATTCCTACTCTAGGGGACCTTTTGGGTGGCTGGGAAACTGGGGCCCAGAGGAAGTATGGTTTGGCCCAAGTCACACAGGTAGAACCCTACAACCTGCATAAGGTGGAAAGGAAATTAAAAGACCACCTAATATGATCACCACCCTCCCCATGAGTAGCCTTAGCCTCTAGGATTCCTGCCAAGCCTCATTCATCCAGCCTCTATTTGAATACCTCTGGCAGTGGAGAACTCATCACAACCCTAGCCAACTCATTTTATCTTTGTTTACCTCTGACCGCTGGGAAGATGAGCTGGAGGCAATCACTTTCTCCCCTTCCCCTCCCTCCCTGTCCCCCAGTCTTGCCCATTCACTCCCGCTGTCCATGTTGAAGCCACACGAAGGAGACCCTCCCCACCCCCACCAGTAGAAGAGTCAGAACCAGAACCAGGTCTCCTGACTTCCATTTCCTGCTTGTCCCCTGACACTGTGCCACTCCTGCCATAAGAGGGACATGTGAGAAGGACACGCAGATCACTTCCAATAATATTTTTGACAGCACATTAATATTCCCCCATTTGTACGATGACTACCTTAGTCCACCATTCTCTCACTCATTTGTTGTATTTATTGAACATTTCCTCTGTACTAGGTACCATGCATTGACCATTAAAGAGCATAGGGGCCCTTGAAATCAAGAAGCTAAAAAAGAGTGGGGCGCCTGGGTGGCTCAGTCAGTTGAACATTTGACTCTTGATTTCAGCTCAGGTCATGATCCCAGTGCTTTCTTGTCTTCTGCCCCTTTCGCCCTCTCTCACGTGATCTCTCTCTCTCTCTCTCTCTCTCTCTCTCTCTCTCTCTCTCAAATAAAAAATAAATAAGTAAATTTTTAAAAAAGAAACTAAAAAAGGGTAACCAAAATTGAGGGTGGTAAGGGTTACACCAAGGGGGTTCTGCAAAATGCTGGGTGGGCACAGAGGAGAATGTGGCTAATTGGGAGGAACTTTACCAAAAACATCTTATTTATTTTTATATCCCACTGCTCGGCCTGCAGCACTCAACAGATGTCTGAATGAAAGAATGAGTGAATGAATGAAGCGATATTTTACTAAGCTTTGAATGATAAGGAATTGTCCCCAAGTTAGAGAAATAGCTTGCAAATTCTTTATAATGTTAAGAAAGGAATTTATTTAGGACACTGTCTTAGTTTCCTATGGCTGTCATAACAAAGTACCACAGTTCAGTACTCAGCTTAAAACAACCGAAATTTATTCTCCTGCATTTTGGAGGTTAGAAGTCAGAAATCAAGGTAGCAGCAGCATTGATTCCCTCTCAAGACTCCAAGGGAGGATATGTTCCCTGTCTTTCTCCCAGCTCCTGTGGTTGCTGGCAATCTCTGGTGTTCCTTGGCTATAGACACATCACTCCAATCTCTGCCCCAATCTCCACATGATGTTCTCCTTCTGCATGTATCCAAATTTCCCGCTTATAGGACATTAGTCATTGGATTAGGGCTCACCCTACTCCAGTATGACCTCATCTTAACTTGACTACGTCTGTAGAGATTCTATTTCCAAATAAGGTCACATTCATAGATAGGAGGAGTTAGGGCTCAGACAGATCTTTTGGGGGGGACACAATTCAACCCACAACAGACACCATCTATAAAAAAGGGAGATATTTTGCTTATAAAAACACTTATTCAGTGCCTGCTCTGAGATGAGCACTGTTCTAGATCTAGGAGACAAAGACAAAACAGGCAAGAAACCTGCTCTCAGGGAGCGTACATTCTAGAGGTGGTATTGGGGGAGCTACTAGCACTGACCATTAACCAACAGACACAAACAAGAAAATATGGATAGTGTTTGTGAAGGATGGACGTCATAAGCTGGTCAGGAGTGACTACTTTCTTTTTTTTTAATGTTTATTTATTTGTTTTTGAGAGAAACAGAGAGAAAATGGGGTAGGGGCAAAGAGAGAGAGGGAGACAGAGAATCCCAGGCAGGCTCCACACTACCAGCACAGAGCCTGATGCAGGGCTCAAACTCATGAGCTGTGAGATCATGGCCTGAGTCAAAACCAAGAGTCAGAGGCTTAACCGACTGAGCCATTCAGGCTCCCGAGGAGTGACTACTTTCAATGGGGTAGTCAGGGAAGTCTTCCCTGAAGAGGTGACATTTAAGATTAAGTCTAAATGAGAAGCAGGAATCAAGCAGAGAGCATGTCCTCACTTTTGAGGTCATCCTGAAATACCAAATAAGTGAAGAGAGCACCAATGTCTGCTCTGCTTCTCCCTGTGAGCCCACTGCTGCACTGTCTTGTTACCAAATGGCCACTCTTTTCCATATTCTCTCTTTCAAATTCAGAAAGAGCCAGTCAGATTGCTTAGTGCTCACACCAGGCCATGTCCTGAGGCCACCTTATATACCTGGTCCACTTTAACCTAGAACCACCATATTTATCCCAGGCTAGCTGCCCTCAGATCTGGATGTGAGGCAAGACCAGTTTCAGATAAAGCTAGACAAGGGCATTCCCAGGAACTCTGACCCCACCGTAAAATGCACAGGTGCTGCAGACAGGGCCCTGCCAGCAATGTGTCCACATTGAGGAATAGAGCAGCCACTGGGGATTTGGTTGTGAGCAACAAACAGCAACTCCAACTTCAGTGAAAATGAATTATTGGCAGAGTATGGGATAGAATGGAAATGGAAAACTTCAGAAATGGGTCTTTGGAAAGAATGGGAACCAAGGCAAATCTGGGTCTCTGGGAGTCAGGAACAAGCTGATGATCAGTTTGGGCAGTTGCTGGATTGGATTGAGTGGATGCCACTGTGTTTACAGTCAAACTCCAGGGAAAGAGCATTTGATTGGCTGAGCATGAGTCCTGTGCTCTCTCCTTCCCTGGAGGTACGGCTCCTTGACCCACAGTCTCACAGGCTGCATCCAATGGGCAAGCAAACATATCCATAATAAAATCTGAGTGCAATAACCAGAAAAAGAGGCAATGTTAATCAGGCAGGCAAAACCCACAGTTGTCTTTCACAGTTACCAGCAAATGCATTTCACTGGACAAGGTCTGGTTTAAGTAGAAGAGTTCACAAAAGCTCCATAGAAGTTTCTGGATTTACTGATTAGTTCTGTGGCTTTTTGCCTATTTATTTAAAAATTTTAAATTTCCAATAGTCATGCAGCAGTTCATTTTCTCCAAGAAGGCTTACACCAAAGAGCCAGCATACCTCCTTCCAGTCAAACAATCTGATAAGCAAGCACACTGGCATTTGAAAGGCCAGGTCTGCGAATGGTCCCTTTTTTCCCAAGAAGTAATTCATATTAGGGACCTGGTGAAAGATGGAAAGAAATAACATGGCCTGGTGCTGAATGAGTTTGAACCTTAATGCTGTCAGCAGGGTCTGGATGTGACGGGAGCTGATCTCAGATTAAACAGCTCCTTCAGGATAGAGGTGCTGGGCCTTGCTAAAGCCTGGAGAAATGGAATTGCCAGAAGTGGATTCTCTTTTTGCTTCTCAGGGGAAAATCCAAACGTTGGCCCCTCCTGGGGAAAATCTTCACAGTGGAAGAGAGGTGTTTCTATGTGGATGTCAAATCTAGGTGGTCCCTCTAGAGCTTGGCAGCTGGCCTGGACAGGGTCCCAGCCAGAGTGAGGTTCTCACCTCTTCTGATGAGGGTGGAGATGAGGGGGGCTCAGTTCCAATGTCTCCATCCATCCCAGGATTCTACCCCACTCCAGCACAGGGACAAGGAGACTTGAGAACTGCTTCTTAGGTATGCACATGCCTTGGGCACCAAGAAAAACCCTGTGGGCACCCAAGGCAGTGAAACCACATTTCCAGGAGCAGGAGATGCCTGCCTTCTATGCAGGAAGCACAGAGCATTAAAGAACATTGGCTCAGGGTCCACAGAACTAGATGGGGCTCCTGCCTCAGCCACGTACCAACTGGATGACCACTGTTTGTGCAGCTGCAAAATGAGAATAACAACAGGCCTGGCATCACAGGGTTGTTAGGTGAGGTAACTTAGGTGAAGGAATCAAAGTGCTAGAGATGATGCCTGATGTGTAGTCAGTGTTGGATGAACGGTAGAAGGCATGATTGCCATCATCGCCACCAAAGGAGGCGGAGCCAATGGTCATTCCCTCTACAACCCTGAGTTTTTATTTATTGAATCACACCCATCTCTCCTATTGATGAAGAAATAGGAGCTTGACTGACAGTCCACAAACAGGGTCTGATACTGGGAATAATTTTTGCTAACACCACCCATTCCGCAATCTGCTAGTCACATCCACTAACCCCTAATTAGGTGGTGTCTACATTTTTATGTGGAGCCTTACTAAGACCTCCAAGAAGGCTGAGATTCAACCCATCTGGGCTGATGCCCCACCCTGGAGACCAGCTTTCTTAACCCAGCCTCACTGCATCCTACTCTGCGTTAAAAAGACCATCTAGAGGGGTGCCTGGGTGCTCAGTTGGTTAAGCCTCCAACTTCAGCTCAGGTCATGATCTCATGGTTTGTTAGTCTGAGCCCTGCATCGGGCTCTGGGCTGACAGCTTGGAGCCTGGAGCCTGCTTCAGATTCTGTCTCCCTCTCTCTCTGCCCCTCCCCTGTGCTCTCTCTCTCTCTCTCTCTCTCAAAACTAAATAGACATTAAAAGGAAAAAAAAGACCATTTAGGGGTGGCTGACAGTAGGAGAAAATACCAACTTTGAGCTAGATATTTCTGGTTAAAGTCCCTTGGTAGCTATAGAGGCTTGGATCAAATGTTTCACCTCTCAGGCTTGCATTTGACTTTCAAAGGTATTGTAGGTTTTAGAATGAACCCATACAGTTGTGATTGGGGAGTGGGGTAGGGTGCTTCTTTCCTATACCAGATCCTTCCTTCCATGTGTGGAGAATCTCCTGGCCTTTCTCTTTCACTTACCCTTCCCAGAGAAAAAAGAAAGAGTGGTTTTTTTAATGTTTATTTATTTTTGATAGAGAGAGACAGAGCGTGAGCAGGGCAGGGGCAGCAAGAGAGGGAAACACAGAATCCAAAACAGGCTCCAGGCTCTGAGCTGTCAGCACAGAGCCAGATGCAGGGCTCGAACTCACAAAGTCGGACACCTAACTGACTGAGCCACTAGGCTCCCCAAGAAAGAGTGTCTTATCTACTGATGTGTTTATGAGTATGTGTGTACGTGAGTGTGTGTGTCGTGTGACTGTGTATATGTGTGTGAGTCAGTGTGTGTTTCTGGATGAGTGTGTATATATATGTGATTGAATATGAGTGAGTGAGCTTCTGGTGTGTATGTGGTATGGATGGGTGTATGCTGTGCACACGAGTGTGTGAGTGTGTATTGTGTGAGTGGGTATTGTGTGCACACGTGAATGTATGTGTTTGTAGTATGGCTGTGTGTCGTGCATGTGTGTGTGTGTGTGTGTGTGTGTGTGTGTGTGGAGAGAGAGAGAGATAGGGATTCTGCCTCTTACTTTTTTACTATGAGCTGCTGGAGGAAATTTCTATTTCCTCCACTTCCCAGTGCTGTAGATTTTACAAGGGTCAGAGCCCCACCAATGACACTCTGCCCTCATAAGGGCGTTAGGTCGGCCGTTGGTTGAGATTCCCACCATCTTGTACACTAAGCCATGAATTTGGGGGAAGAGACAAGAAGAAAAATTGAGGGAGCAAAATTAAGTGTGGAAACGAGCCACATTCTCTGGAATGCCCGGATGGTGACTAAAGTTTATGGTGATTTGTAGAGTATAGTTGAGCCTCGTTCTGAGCCACACACTTTGAATCCTGGTTTTGCTGGTGACTAGCCACAGGACCTCAGCAAGTGATTCTGCTGGCTCCAGAAGGGAACGTTGAGTGCGCCTCCCTCAAAAGTCCGTCTTCTGTAATCATCAGCATTTGAGTTAGAAGGCCCACGTGCTGGTCTCTGGATACCAACAGGAGGGAGCCAGGGATGCTAGGTCACTTCCACCATCCAGGAACAGGCGTGTGGAAGGTGTAAGATGTTCACCTAGTGCTTTAATTATGTTAATGCCTTGATCTGCATGTGGCTATCAGCTTCTTGTCTGTCTCCTTTCTATAAACCAGGCCAGACTATGAAGAGAAGATTTCATGTGTTCACTCAAAACAGATTTGTTTTTAATCTTTATAGAAAACTTGTACTAGGCATTGTTCGAAATGCTCGAGATACAGCATGAACAAAAAAATAAAATTCTTGTTCTCCTACAGCTTACAGTCTAACGAAGTAAAGCAATAAAAAAAAGTGGTGTGTTGATTTCAGAAAGAGAGAAAACGGAATGTCAGGTGGCAATAAAGTGACCAGCAGAAAAATAAAGCTGAGAAGACAGATAAGGTAGGAAAGCAAGGAGAGGGGAATGGGGACATGAAGGGTCCTTGCTATTGTATTTGTAAACCTTCATCAATAACCAAGCAAGCAAATGTCACAAAGATTTGGAAATAGCAATCACTGAAGTCCAGCTTCAGTCCCTCTGCAGCCCCGGGACTAAGCCCTGGCAAGGCCCCCGAGGGGTCTCCTGAAAATTGTAGGGCCTGAGGCTGGCACAGAGGGCATGCCAGGCAGGCTGAACACGGCGTCCAGCCCCTCAGGCCCAAGCTGGAAATAAGTCTCAGTCACAGAGCAGAGAAGGGATTCAGAGAGATCTCTGACACTCTCCAGGCCTGGACCTCTTGACTGTGGCTGCAGGTTGGAATCATTTTGGAAAGGTTTTAAAATATGGATGCCCCTCGCCCATCCCCCCAGTAACTCCAACTTGATTGGTCCAGGGTGGGGCCCCCAAAGTGTCTCCAAGTGCAGCCAGGGTAAGGCACCTCTGCCTGGGGGTGCCCTCGGGGCTCTGCTCTGATTGAGACCGGAAACAGGGACAGGACTGGACCCAGTGCTGGAGCATGGAGCTCTGAAGAGGAGACTCCGGAGAAGTTGAAAGCTTCTTTTCTTTCTTTCTTTCTTTTTTTTTCTGAAATACTGTCCTTGGCATAGGTATGAGGACTATTCCACCTCTTGGAGCTGCTCTCCCAAGAAGCTGAAGGAGCCAAGGAGAAACACCACGGTTCCCACCCAGTGACTCCTATACCTGAAGGACAACTACAAAGACTGAAGAGTCTGGAAAAAAGTAAGACCCCCTCCCCCAAATAGCCTGCTCTCCCCTCTAGTCCAGGCAAAGACAGGTCTCAGGCCATCACCCAGCTCACCCCAGTAGGAAATCTCAGAGAAATTGCAGGCCAACATCCAGCGAGAAAGCAAGCCCAGCCATTGCCTCAATGGCTGTCTGCCCCATTGGGTGTCCATGGATTTTAGGGGATCCTGGCCAAGTCTCTCCACTGAAGAAGACACAGTGAAAGAGCAAATGATAGGAGACAGACAGGCAGGTAGGTGACAATTAAAAAATATAAGAAAACAGGGTGTCCAGGCTGTTAAGCATCTGACTCTTGATTTCTGCTCAGGTTATGATCTCACAGTTTTGTGGGTTTGAGCCTGGTGTGGGTTTCTGCACTGATATTGTGGAGCTTCCTTGGGATTTTCCTTCTCTCTCTGCCCTTCCCCTGCCCACGCTCTTCTCTGTCTCTTTCAAAATAAATAAATAAACTTCAAATAAATAAAGCATGTACTGCATGATGCACTGAGCCAGGTTCTCCTTCAGATGCTTTCCATGCATCATCTTGCTCAGAACCCCGTCACTCTCAGACATGGGTATTGCAGTCTCTGGTTTACAGATGAGGAGACTGGGTCAGAGACGGCAGGTAAGTTGCCCGATGTCACACAGCTGGCAAAGAGCAGAGGCAGATCTTTCTAATTAGCTCTTTCTGCCCCCTAAGCAGTGACAGAGATGGGCGCTTGGCAGGCAACACCAGTGTGGAATCTCTGAGACTAAATTTGTGGGATGTCTCTGCTGGAATGTCCCTTATCCCCACCACCCTGGAGGTAGGCTCTGAGGGTCAGGGTCGCACAGCAACAGTGGGTGCAAACCCATCTGACCTGGGGGCAGGGGACAGTTTGCATCTGCCAGTCAAGCCCAGGGGAAGCCCTTTCCTTGCTTTGGCCAAGAAAACTTTGAAGGGTTAAGTTTTCAGTCTTAAGAGGCTCATCGGAGAAATTCCTTTCTCTAGCTAGACCGGTGAATTACAGAACAAAGTCAAACCAGTGGGCAGCCCTGCTGAGCGTGAAGCCAGGACTTGATTCAGGCTCCAAGGAGGAGCAGAGGGCACGCAGGGTGGCGAAAGGTGGTGGGGGAGGGGGGGGTGCGGCTAAAGGGAACAGCTTGTGCCCTGCTTCCTGGGAGTTGCCCTCAGACCGGGTTAGGAGGGCACCCCAACGCTGACAGCTTCTGCCTTACGGATCTGGGCCACAGTGTGATCTTTCCCCTTCCTAAGCGCATTTTTGACACACATTATATTTGTGTGTAATAAAAATTGAATGCTGGGGTGGATTTCCTTAGCTGCATGTGATCTTCTGACCTCGCCTGCCAGTTCTCAGCAGGTCCTAATTGCACAGCGTGGGGGATCATGCAGATGCACCCTTTGTCTCTGCTCTTCCGAGGTCACCAGCAGTCTGGGGCACCGCCCTGGCTCTTCTCAGGAGCCTTTGCACCAAACTCCCTCCCATGGAGATCCTAAGTGGATGCTCTGAGTCAGCAGGGGACGTCTTTCTGGCTGGAGGAGCCATCACCTCACCCATGAAGGTCCTTTATCATCACTAGACTGTCTAAAATTATCTGTTTACTGAGAGGAAAAGAAGAGAGCTCCCAATTTCCTCCTATCACACCTGCTTCTCCCGGTTGCCTCATTCGGAGACAAGTAATAAATCTCCCAGGATGTGCTCATAGTCATCAGACCCAGTCTGCCGGCTCTGTTTCCCTCCGTGTTGCCTTTCTCACGCTGTCTCGCACTCAGTCTCCAAGCCCCTGACTTCAGCCTCACCCCTCCACCTCGATGCACCAGCTGGCCACCTGCCCAGTTTCCCTTCTTTGGCTTTATTTCCTGTGCTCTCTCATCTCTTCCCTCTGGCAGAGCTCTGCACAGACTGATAATTCGGTAATAAAGCTTCAGTTTGGCGTATACAAGACAGTTACTCATGTTATCAGATTTGAGAGGGAGCCCCCTGAAGCGTGGGTTCCATTGCTTCTCATTCACCATCATAAATGGATACTTTGGAGTCCCGAAGACTTTTCAGTTCAATTGAATGAGTGCCTGGTTTACACCTATTATACATCTGTTATACACCTACTATGTGTACAGAGCTGGCCTGGGTGATCTAGGGGATGGACAGATGGCTTGGGTTGTTAGCATTTAAAGGGACCAGCAACAGGAATTTTTAATATGTAACTATGGGCCTCTGAGATTACATGGATGGTTCCTAGTTATCTGAAAACAGTCTTAGATCATAAGTTACCTATCTGGAAAAGCATTTTTATGTAACACTATATTAAGGTATTGTTTCACTCCTGACAAGTATCATTATCATGGTCACCATTTTATAAGAATAGGATCTCAGTGATAGGAAAGTAGAAAGCCCAACTGCCCTTATGATTCCCACATGGTTGGTCTACATCAGTACTAGAATGAACTTGAGACGTTGACACAGCTCCCCTGTTTTTTGCTCATACTTTTATCAACAGACATGATGGGGTTCCACTGTTGCTGTCCTTTTGTATGACCTTGATCTTGCCAAGGAACACTTAAAGCGACCCTAACTGAAGTGGCACCTGACACTTGTCCATCCTTAGTCTGACATCAGACAGGATGAGTCATTGGCAAAAGAACAAAAATGGGCCCAAAGCAAAAATTCATAAAAAAATTCTCCTGAAAAACAACAGCAACAACAACCACATTTTTAAATGATTGGGGCGCCTGGGTGGCTCAGTCAGTTAAGCTTCTGACTTCAGCTCAGGTCATGATCTCACAGTCCATGAATTCAGCTCCGTGTTGGGCTCTGTGCTGACATCTCAAATCCTGGATCCTGCTTCAGATTCTGTCTCCATCTCTCTCTTCCCCTCCCCTGCTCAATGCTCTGTCTGTCTCCCAAAAATAAATAAACATTTAAAAAAATAATTGTTGGGGGGCACCTGGGTGGCTCAGTCAGTTAAGCATCTGACTTCAGCTCAGGTCATGATCTCGCAGTTTGTGGATTCAAGCCCCACATCGGGCTCTGTGCTGAACGGCTCAGAGCCTGGAGCGTGCTTTGGATTCTGTGTCTCCCTCTCTCTCTGCCCTCCCATGTTCATGCTCTGTCTCTATCTCTCAATAATAAATAAACATTAAAAAAAATTAATACTTTTAAAAAAATAAATAATTTTTTTAAACGACATGATAAGAACAATATCAAGCACTTCTTAAGTATGAGGCATTCTGCCAGGGACTTGCCATATGACCGTTTACTTAATTCTCTTTACAAACACATGTTTGTTAGATATTGTATCATCTTCACATTTTCCAGATAAGAAAACTAGGTGGTTCAGTCGGTTAAGCGTCAGACTTCAGCTCAGGTCATGATCTCACAGTTCGTGGGTTCAAACCCCACGTAGAGCTCTGTGCTGACACCTCAGAGCCTGGAGCCTGCTTCGGATTCTGTGCCTCCCTCCCTCTCTGCCCCTCTCCCACTTGTGCTCTGTCTCTCTGTGTCTCTCAAAACTGAAGAAATGTTAAAACAATTTTTTTAAAAACCTGAGGTCTGAAGAAATTAAGTAACTCATCCAAGGCCACATAGCAGACAAGGGTAAACCAAGGTTTAAGTTTATTTTCACCAACCTCAGAGCACTGCAGTGCAAAGCTATGGTACCTCACTGCCACCGTCCTTACTCTTTGGAGGACAGGAGTTCTGTACTCAATCATTGGTGAAAAAAAATTTCTTGATGGATGATACATTGGCACTGGAATTATGGATGGGCTAACCATGGGTGCTCAGGTTTGCCGTATAGCTGGTAACAACCCTCTACTCTCTTTGATCTAATAGTGGAGGCATCAGCTCCATACCTGCATCCACACTGGCTGTTCTATCCTTTGTGATGACCTTCCTCCCAGCCATGGCCCTGCCAGCTTCTTACCCTTTCCTAAGAGTGACTATGTTGACTTACTACTACCCCTAGGGGGATCTTTTGTGAAAATGATGTGTCACTTGAAAACTCTGCACTACTAATAAAACTTGGATTTGCCCCAACACAGAAGCCTTATCTGGAAGATGTAGAAGGTTCTACTCAATCCTCCCCTCTGCCCCCAACCATGTCAACCAGCAGTAAAAACTTTCTATATGGCCCTGCCCTCAATGGGGAAGCATGATACAACAACAACAACAACAACAACAACAACAACAACAACAACCTCAGTTGGTTTCCAGAATGCCATAACGGTGACAGCAGTCTCAAATTCCTGAGCAAAATAATCAGGAGCTAAGCCCTGAACAAAATGAAGCATGAGCACTAAATAAGAAATAAAGAAGACTAAGAGAGGAAGTAAGATATACCACCTGGGCTGAGAGGAAGAGGTAGTTTACCAGAAATTTGGGAGAGGGCAGTGAGAGAGTCAGTTATTTTGGATAAATCTCAGAGGAAGGAACCACAGTTTTTGCCGTAGCTAGTGGTTGAAAGTTAGGAAGAAAAGGTGGTTCACAGAAGGGCCAAAATGATTTGAGGAGACCTCAGAGCAGAGAAGACTTGTGCCTTCTCTTCCAGTGTCTCTTGGAGAATCTGCAAACCTTGCAGAGAGGCTCTTCTCAGAAAAGCAATGGCAGAGGGAGAAGTCTTACTGGATGGGCGTAAGTGTGGGGCCCTGTATACTCCAATGGCAAGGACACTGAGAGTTTCAAAGCCATTAAGGAGAAAGCAGAAGTGCTGAGGGAGTGTAGCTGATGCAAAAAGGACTCAGAATCAGAAAGAGGATGTCACACTGAGCATGAACCACAGAAGCAAATGTCAATGTGTGACAGCAAAGACCTTGTTAAGACATTTCGTTCAAGGTCAGAGGATGGTCATGGATCAGATGTCCCATGTTCTTCTGGTGCCCATCGCCTGAGGGGAAGCAAAGGAAAAAGGAGAAGGCAAGCATCCAGAATTAATTGCATTTTTATCCCAAGGAGACTGAGTTTTAAACTAGACTTGGCTGAGCCTAGCTGGTTTTGGAAGATTAAGTTTTCCACCGTGCCTGGAACTGGGGACATGAGAGCTAAGACATTCTTTCCTATGGAGATAAAGCAGGTTAACATATTTTACAAACCTGAGTTTTGAAGACCTCCTTGACTATGAAAATTTATTCTCTAACCTTTGCTCATGGCATTGCCCGGAGGGCGGGGGCAGGGGGGCAGAGGTGGGGAGCCATGCAAACAAGCTCATTGCAACACTTCAGTTAAGTTTGCTTGGGTCTTGGAGCGCTGGAACAAAGTATGGCACCACTCCCCAAAGACATTAAATTTCCTCTAGTATTTGGAAGCAGGTCATGGCATTGGCAGCTACTTCCCTTCAACTTGCAACAGGATGTAACTACTGACGTCTTTCAATGCAGCCAACTCTTGGTTTTCATCTGTTTTCACTTACTCCATCGGAGAAGTTCTATTTTGCAAGTCCCTTTGGGAAACCTCACTGGTCATCCACACCTTCAAAATGATCAATAGTTTCATTGCCAAGCAAAATCTCACTTAGAGAGAAAAAATGGTACTCAGGGAGCAAAAAGAATACCACTGTTGCTTGGAAACACGTCCGGGTTAAGGGGAACCATTTTTCTCCCTCTCATAGCATCCCCACCTAGGTCCATAAAATAGTCACTTATGCCCCTCCTTCCACATTTTTCTTGATCTCCTTGATAGGAGAGGAGATGTCTAGCGTCCACTGGTCCACTTTTCTCTACAGAGTAGAGGATAATGTCCCCACCCAGGCTCATTTTTCTGTTTCTTTCTCTCTGGCATCCACCTACCCCAAACACACATTTTTTAAAGCTCCTGCAGGGGGACATCTCAATTCCAGATGGTTACTTTAATTCCAGGGGAGAGGAGGTTGTAGAAAGTCTGTTCAGACTACAAATGCAAGCCATGTCTTCATTCCAATGTCACCAGTAATAAAGCTGATATCTGATCTGCTCTGTTGAACTCTTGTGTACTTCTCTCAATTGTTCTAAGCTCAGAAGTTTGATAAAAGGACATAATTTATTGGCCCCCATGAGACCTAAAAGACCTTGTTTCATGCTTTTGCTTGTGGTAAATTGGGAAAATGGCCATAAATTCTTCTTTTCTTTTTATCCACATTCTCACGAGGTAGCTATTCTCATTGGTAATTGGAGTTTGGGTCCGTGCCTTGAATCTGGGCTCACCATGTGTCTTGTTTTGACCAGTGGTATAGGAGCAAAGGTCCCCCCTGAACACACACACACACACACACACACACACACACACACACACACACGGAAAGCACTTGGGCTTATTCCATCAGCTTGCTCTCTGGCTATTCTTAGATTCCACCCACCCTGTGAACAGGCCAGCCTTCTGGAGAGTAAGAGACCATGTGGAGAGAGGTCTCAAACATCCCAACTGTGGAGACCAGGCTGGCAATCGCAAACCAGTGGGTCCTGACCACACACCAGCATTAACGCAAGTGTATGAGTGAGCCCAAGAGAGATCCCTTAAGCCCAGTCCAGATCAGAAGACTCACCAACTCAGCCCTGCCCAAACTTCCAATCTACAAAACCATGAGCCAAATAAATGGTTGTTGTTGAAGCCACTGAACTGTGGAGTGGTTTGTCACACAGCAATTGAGAACAAACACAGTGAAGAAAGAAGCGGCAGGTGGCATCACCCCTCGCCCCTTTCTACATCGGTGTGCTTGAGTGTCGAACCCAGCCAATCAGCCTCAAAGAACTTCCTGTGTCCTCACCTGGAACCATCTTTTCCATACATTTTATCAAAAAACAGGGAAAGACTCTGAAGCCCTTCTCCAGGGAGGTTTACTGACTTCCAGAGAATATGTCTTGAAGCACCTGATGAACTTCTGGCAGTCAGTCCCACTTGTTACAGACTAAAGAATAGCCCTTCTCAGAATAATCAGATGGAGAAATTCCCGGTGGATGTTTTTGGCAAGTTGAGTGAGGCAACACAGAACTTAAACTCAACATACTCACCATTATGGACACTGCCCCAAAGCCCCAAGCTGTTCGACTATTTTCACTGCTCTGGACAAGCTGAGAGGCGGGAATTATCCAGTTTCCCAGTGCAGAAGAAATGCTTCTGTGGACTGTTGTCCACAGTGACCAAACCTTGTCACTTTCTCTGCAAGCAGAAATCTGTAGCCACCTGGAAACAGGGCTGAATGCTTTTGATGTTTACTATTGTATATACATACAGCCTTACAATTGAACTGGAGTCATGGTCCTTGCTTTCTGACATAGTATCAAGAATGTAGAGAACTGGCCAAAGCTGACTTCACTAACTCTAGGACAAAGGGGATCATACAACATAAATTAAATTCAAAGAGTCTTAGGAAATTCCAGGGCTCCTTGACACGCATCTGACCATGGCTGGCAAGGGAGCTGTGGGAACAATGGTTCCTTGGTTACTTACCTTTGTGAGTCACTGTTTGGAGTACTTATTGCCAAAGTTGAAATCGATCAGACAGCAAAAATGATGTCGTTGTACAAGGACAACTCCGAAATTTCTTTTTCTCATTTAGTCAAATAACAGCAGGCTTCTCGCTAAAATTAACATTTCATCAGAATTTAAATTTACATTTTTTATTCACTTGAAAAATTTGGATTTATTGCTTCTTTTTAAGAAAGTGGCCACTAACGTTTTGTAGGAGGAGAAAAATGAGAGAGAAATAATTCTTGGTAAAATTTCTTTTTAGAGTCTACCCATATGAAGGAAATCAAATTCCCATGCAATTAAATAAATCACAAGCCAAGTCTTGTTTGTATTTCCATGTATATCAAGACCGATAGCTTTCATCAGTTGATCAGAAATGAAAAGAAAGATTAAAAATAACTGTCATGAAGAAAGAGTGGGGCAGAGTATGGAAGAGAATTGTTAAGGAGTTAGGCGTTTTTTTTTTGTTGTTGTTGTTGTTGTTTTTTGCAACTTAATATAGATAGCATGATTTAGGGAGAATATAAATATGCCCGAGTTTTGTTAGTAAGAATGTGACTAATAATGCTTATCAAATAGGGGAGTTTAAAGATTTTGTGAGATCCGGTATATGCCTGGCGCACGGTAGGCGCTCCATAAATGCAGCACCCTGTCTGCTAATTCTGCGTTTAACACAAATTTGCAGGTTTCATCTACCATCACGTCATACGTTTTGCATATATATGTCTCAGCAGCCTTGGCCTGCTACATGCTAGCTTCTGGCAAGTTCCTTAAGTTTCTGACCTATGAAATAGATACCTGCAGCATGGAATTGTCTTAAGGATTAAATGAGAGTGTGTATTTAAAGTACTTGGAATAATGCCCTCTGTATAATAAACACTCGATACATGTTAACTTGATATAATACCTCTCCCGCTCATTATTAGTACATGCTAGCTTCCCGCCTCACCCTGTAGTCTCCCTCCTCCATGTTGTCATAGATACCATTTTATTCTTCTCTGCTTTTCTCAATCCTGCTCGTCCTTATCCTTAGGTCCCAATTCACAGTTGCCTGTCCTGGGCCACCATGGTGCTCTCCACATGCCCCTAGTCATCACAGTATGGTTCCTTGATCATCTGTCTGTCTCTCCAGCTAGCCCATGAACTTCTGAGGGAGAGGATGTGCTTTATTCATCTCTGCATTGCCAGGACCCAGCAAAGAGCCTGGCTCGCTGCAGCTGCTCAGTGAATATTTGTGCAAGCAAGAGAAAGAATAAACGCATGGCTTCTGTCTCTTTCCAAACAAGCCATAGCCCTTGTTTGATGTCTGTATTAATTGTTAGTATTTTAGTTTTAGTGGGAAAAGTGATACAAAGAAGTTGAAGCAAAAGGCAACGTCTCAGTTAAGAAGTCTAGGTGACTAGCTTCTGGCACAGCTGGACGCAAGTGCTGTCTCCCCTTCTTGCCTCTGCTTTCCTCTGTGTTGCTCTCATAGCGATGGGTATGGGCCATACTTCCTCTTGGTGGCAAGATGCCCACTGGTGACCTCAGACTCACATCCATCCAGCCAACTAGTCCCAAAGCAGAGTTTCTCCTTCCTAATAGTTCCATACATTTCCCCAAACTGCAATTCATTGGCCTGGTGCCCATCCTTGGAGAAAAGTAGGAGGAGCCCCACACACTCTAAAAAACAAATGGCTTCCCCATGGAAATTGCCAGAAGTTACCAGAAGAAGGGGAAACAGATGCCAAACAGGCAAAAACATACATGTCTAGCACAGGTTCCCCACCTGGTGTTCTAATCTTGCTTATAAAACTTCACCTGGGGACTTGGGTTTCCACCAACATTTATCACCTGCTTTCTTCAACGACAGTTTATGGATGGCCTCCCCATACAGTGTTAAAAACTCTGAGAAGACACTCCAACCACCTCAGTCCTGTGAGCCTTGGCCCAGAACCTGCTGCCCTGTGTCATAAATGCACAGCTTGTTGCTTATGGTCATCATTAGGGCTTTAGGGGTCCAAATACAAGATTCCCCTTCCCTACTCTGGCACAAGGAAGGCATCAACCAAGGAGTCAGGTGGTGGGGATCTGAAATGTCACCTTCACCACTGATCCCGCTGTGGGAGATCAAGGCTTACGTAAATAGCGACAGCTGGTTTCCTGATGCTGCATTGCAAAAGTAGGCAGACTGGCCTACCTGGTCACAAGCAGTGCTGAACACCTGCAGGCTCCCCCCATGCTGCTGCCCCAGTAAAACCTGAAGCACTGAGGAGGAGAGAGGGGGTGTTCCCTGCAGGCGTGTGGCATGAAGAGAAAAACAGGAAGGGGACCAGTCGGGGATGCCCAGTTCCTTCTGGGCATCTAACAGTCAGGTAAGTCTCTGCCCTCTGGAGAAGTGTTGTAAGTGAGAGAGACAGGAAGGCTGGGGTGTTACTCTAGCAGGTGCCCTTCCCCATGGAGTGGGAATTAAGTGTCCTCCTCCCCCACCCACCAGCTTGGTCTGGCTCATTGGTGCACTCCAGGGCTGTCACTCTGAAAATGAAATCTTTCCCTTTCCAGCCGTGCTCTCTTTGCAGGCAGTCAGAAGTAACTGACAGGGATGTTGTCACTCTTGGAAATGGGCAACCTATACACTTTGCACATCGCCATGAAGATGCCACCTCACATTCTACAAATGGTGGGATGGGGGGAGGGGGGGAGGGGGAAGAGGGGAGGGAAGGGGCAAGTAGCTGACCCATAAAACCAACCTGATGGCAGTTCCTTTTGTCTTCCAGAAAACAAAGTGTGCAAACTGCCAAAGGTTTTTGCTGACTCTTGGCTTCTCTGCTTTTACATCTAGTGCTATTGTTTGCCCTTGGGATTTATGGTAATTCTTCCTCCCTAAAAGATATCTCTGTAAGAATGCTCATAAATTTAGGGAGCATTGTTTCGATTTTCCTCACTAATTATTTTCCCTCTCAGTTACCCATCAGCAATTTTTAAAGTCAGAGGATGGTTTTTAGATAAAATGGAGTATAAGACACAGGATGCTGAGATTCTGTAGACACCTAATTAACAGTCATCAGGCAATAACATTGGCAGGAAACATACAATGCACAGAAGACCACTCTAGGTGCCACGGGAGACCCAGGGGAAATAGAAATGTGGTACCTGACCTTGAAGAGACTGGCCATTCCCAAGGCTGCTTGCCATGAATATGAAATGGCTTAGCAAAGCAAGCACATTTTAATACAGTAATTTTGTTAAGGAGATTTCCCACTACATCAGCCAGGGTCCTCTTGATGAGTACACAAGGGAGGCATTTCTTTCTGTTCCATGTACATGAAAAATCTAGGCTTCAACCAATAAACCATTTTGTTTTCACCCCCTGGACCATGCAAATTTTACCAACTAATCATGTTTTCCCTTTTTATTTTGGCTGCCAGGAAGCTCAAAGCAGATAGCCAATGCTCTTATAACAATTTTATAAGACCTTGGAGTCGGCATTTTACACATGAATCTTAGTTCAATTTGATTTTCTAACCCTCACTGCCCCTTATCCCTGATTTCTTCATCTAGTTATTATATCCTGTTCACTGTGTTACAGACGCCCCAGCTTCCACTGATCCACAGTTTCAGAAACCGGTCCCAGCTACCCTCCTGTTTCTCTGCTCAGGATTTCAGAAGATGTTCGTCATTATATACAGCTGATAGCTGCCCACCCTGGAAAATCAGTAAGGGGTGCCTGAGATGAGGTAGTTTAGTAGCACAGGTTAGGCACAGCCAAGAAGGATAGTTAGCGTCGCAGAAAGGGGTGGGTGTCATAAACAAGGACTTGCCTGGGTTGACGCAGGGGGACAGAAAAAAGTGGGGGCACCTGCACATGCCTCGGAACATGGGATCATAGGAATGTAAATGTCATGAATGCAAGGATGTGATTGGCACTCGGCAAAATCATGTTCATAAAATAATAGTTGTAAAAACAAAACATGTTCCATGAATAAATGCCCAAATAGGGATGGTGAATCAATAATCTGATTTTCTGTGAGATCCTCTCTAGCTGTCTGTTGCCCTTGGTGATGGGGCTGGAGAAGGCGGAGGAAATCCACTGGCTGCCAATGAGCATGGCTCTCCTATCAGGAGTCCTCAGCATGTTATGCTGGCCAATATATCTTTGTGGGACAGACCTATAGCATGTTCCTTCAGATCTTACAGTGCTGTAGGTTAGCACACAGGCTCCAGAGCCTTCATATCCCAGCTCCACAACTTGGCATCTGTGAGACCATAGACAAGTCACATAAACACTCTTGGCCTCAGTTTCTTCATCTGTACCCTGGGGATGATAATAGTAGCAACTGAACAGCACCGTTGTGATGACTGATTGAACTAAGATATGCACCTGTCCATACAACACATATTATGCCTGTTGGCCATTATTATTTCTACTCTGAGACCTGGTCAGCTATACCTGTATGGCAGTGCCACAGACTTGGAGTGGACAGACCTTGGGCACTGGGGGCAGGGTGAAAGGGGGCAGGGCAGGGTATGAGGACAAGCTGTAGAGGAAGGGGAGGAAGTCTGACATGGCAGCCAGAATAGGGTTCAAATGATGGTTTGGGAAGGACAGGTGTGTATCAGCAGAGCATGTATCCAGAAGATGCACCATAGTGTCCATAGGCTAGGATTCAAACATGAGATTGGGGGCTCCAGGCCAGAATGGAAAAGGTAAGACAGAGGCCCAGATCTGGAAGGTCTAGAACAGTAGGAAGAATTCTTGGTTCTTGGTTCTTTCCCAACCTTATGGGCAAAAAGGAAAAAAATCCCTGTTCCTCCCCAAAGTGAGTTCTAAAACATTACATTCACCTGCACATGCAGACCAAACACCTGAGGCCCAGCCTGGCATCCCCCACCCTTGCCCTCACCCCCAGATTCTGTTGTCAGATGTGACTTATAGCCATCTCCTGCCCTGCCCCCCTTGCCTCAAAAGCTGGCAAGACCTTCCTCACTGGGATCCCAGGAGTGTTCCTTTCTGTCTGCTCTGTGTTCTCCAAACAGCAAGTAGATGATCTTTTTAAATGTAAATTTAACCAAATCCTTAGAACTCTCACTGCCTTCTTTGGCCCTCAAGATTAAAGCAAACTTCTTTAATCTTCGAGGCCCTGAGTCATCTGGGCTCTGCTACCCTCATCTTCCACTCCATGCCTTCTCATGTCCTGTGATCTAGCCCCACCATTCTACTTCCCAAATGTGCCAGGATTTTACCATGTCGTGGCCCTTTGCACAGGCCCATTCCTTCTACTGAGAGCTCTCTGCCTTCCAGGTTTTCTGTGGCTGATGTGTCCTCACCATCTAGACCTCAGCTTGGGTGTAAGACTTCCTCTTACCACCTGTGCCAGCAGGGCACCCCACGCCCCCATCTCACCCCCTTCACTGCCCTGAAAACTACCAGGAATGCTTGGGCCCTCACCTGGTGGGAAGGAACAGCCTGTCCTGCTCATGGCTGCTCCCCCAGTTCCTGGAACAACGCCTGGCACATAGTTGGTGCTCAGCATGTCTTTGTTGAGTGAGCAACTTAATCAATCCATCAGGAAATACCCCAGGGCCCGGAATGGTTCTGAGCTTACACATGAGCATGGGGAAGGCAGGACAGAGACTAGAAGGCAGATAAGAGGTGAGAGGGAAAGTTCAACCAGATATTGCAAAGTCACTGGCTGGGAATGGGAAATCTAGGTGTGAGCCACGATAGACACAGTCGCTGGGATGGGGCAAGTCAAAATACAGAGGGCCCATTCGATCTAATCACCCTCTCAACAGACCTCTGGTGACCCCTATGTGAGTAAGGCACCAAGGGGCACAGAAATGAGAAAAATGTGGTCCCTGCCTTAAGGAAGCTCCTGGGTTAGCAGGAACACACACAGAGCTGTGGCCATGAGACAGTTAATACCCAGAGGACAACGGGGTGGGTACACAGACAGGAAGTGTCACCTCCACTCTACCTGGAGCCCAGGAGGGCTTCCCAGAGGAGGGGGAGCTCAAGCTGGGTCTTGATGGATCAGAAGGAGTTCCCAGAAAACACATTAGACCTGGTAGGGTAGAACCCGAGACCCTGTGAAGTCCACGAGGTCCATCCCTTCTGCTTCCCCACCTGACCCTCCTCCTCGCTAGTTCTGCGGATGGTCTCCCTCTCTCGATATTGCCTTTCAAATCATGTCTTTAATCCGCAACACCTTTGAAGCTCCCGAGACTAGCTCTCTTCCACTGTTCAAAGTAACTCCAGAAAATGCTACCTCTCAGCAGTGAGTGGTCACGCTGATCCATCACTGGAGGTCACACTGGTACATCCTTTGGGAGAGTGATTTAGAAAACTCTTCCACAAGTCTTTTCTTTTAAATGACCGTACCTTTATTATTTAAAAAAAAAAAAAAAATCCTGCTTTTGGAAATCTATCCCAAGGAAGAGATCCTAAATTTGGAAAGAAAAAAAAAAACCCTTTATGTGTAAGTGTTCACTATAGATACCAATAATGTCAAGAACAACCTGAAGTTCAGTTGTAAGGAAATAATATTTTAAATGGTTTCAGGCGGTGGAATATAATGCAGCCATGGCAAAGGGCATTTTCTTAGAGCATGAGAGCTCCAGCAAATACTGTGAAATAGAAAGTGAGATAAGATTTCAGGATTTGTGGGCAATGTGATAATAACTATGCAAAAAATTTGATGCCTTTGGCATCTTGGGACAGAAGCTGAAAACAGTCGAGGAGGGCCATGTGCTATGTGGCTGAGGCTTGTGGGTATTTGGGAATGACGACAAGGAAGCACAGGTCTGTTTAAAGCAGTGGTTCAATGTACTGTTAAAACCCAAACTGATGGGGTGCCTGGGTGGCTCAGCCAGTTGAGCATCTGACTTCAGTTTAGGTCATGATCTCGCAGTTTGTGAGTTCGAGCCCTGCCTCAGGCTCTTTGCTGACGGCTTAGAGTCTGGAGCCTGCTTCAGATTCTGTGTCTCCTGCTCTCTCTGCCCTTCCCCCACCTTTGATCTGTCTCTCTCTCTCCCTCAAGAATAAATAAACATTCAAAAAAAACTGAAAGAGGCACTTGCATTAAGTGGGTTTCAAGTGCCCACCCCACTGGTACAGCTTGTCTGCCCTCTCTCCCACACTCACCCCACTAGGAGAGTACGAGATCCGTCTGTCAGCACAGAGCCTGAGGCAGGGCTCGAACTCACAAACTGCGAGATCATGACCTAAACTGAAGTCAGATGCTTAACCAACTGAGCCACCCAGGCGCCCCATCAGTTTGGGTTTTAACAGTACATTGAACTGGCTCAGGTCCCCCAAGGCACAGAAGGAGACAGAGGCTGAGAGTCTGAAAACAACTGTAGCAACATAAGGGGATCTCAGACAGGAGCACGTGAGGGACACCCTCGCGGAAAGCAGCACCATCCACAGAAAGCACCGGATGGAGACCTGACTCTTGGTTTTTAAGCCGTACATATTTCACCTGTACAACTTGTTGAGTTTGGAGAGAAGTGGATGAAACCGGTGGACAATATGCTAAGAGAAAAAAGCCAAACACAGGGGAACACATAGTACATGATCCCACTTACGTGAGGCATGGAACATAGTCAAAATCATGGAAGCAGAGAGTGGAATGTGGGGTTGACAGGAATAGGGGGGAAGAGGCAATGGAGGAAGAATCAGAGAAACACAAAGTCTCAGGTACATAAGATAAATAAATACTAGAGGTCTACTGATCTACTAGACAGCATGGTGCCTATAGCTAACCAAACTGTAGATCTGATGTTAAGCATTTTTATAAGCGAATATATATGTATTCTTTTCTAAGAAGAACTTGGAGCACATTGCCTAAGCCGCAGCTGACCCATCTCACACCAATTAGAAGGTGTGAGAACTTTAGCCAGATGCTCCAATACCGAGCTGTGTGAAAATCCAGGAGAGGGTCAGCACAGGCCCAAAGACGCAGGATGCCACCCCATCTGAATTGGACCAGCCTCCAACCTTCCTGGTCAGGAACGCACACCTCTACTTTTTGTTTATGCTGTGCTCTGGACTAAGTCATTTTGTCATTTTTGCCCTTTCCAGTTCTGGATCTCTAGATAGATGATATTAGATAGATAGATAGATAGATAGATAGATAGATAGATAGAAAGAATGACAGATAGATGATAGATCAATAGATAACAGATAGAATGGTAGATGATAGAATGATAGATAGATAGATAGATAGATAGATAAAATGATGATAGATTGATGATGATGGGTAGATAGAATTTGAATTATTATAGTCAAAATAATGTTCCATAAATTGACAAAACCAATCAGAACATAAAAGGGTTCCCCTCACAGACTATGGTTTTAAAAATGCTTATTCATACTGGGTGGACTGTATCCAAAAGCCTAGATACGCAGGAGGGGAAAGGTGGCTAAAAAGCTATTAGGATGTTAACAGTGACTAACTTTGGATCATGCAACTGGGTGATTTGTTTTACTTTCTTTTTCCATTTTACTGAATTATACCAAATTTTCTTAATTCTCATGTATTACTTTCCTATTCTTAAAAGAAACCCTGCCTCTGGCACAGGTCACAAGTGACCTGGCAGGGTGGGGATGGGGGGAGTATCATGCAATCCCATAAGCAGTGCAAAGCGTTCGCATCACACAAGAGCTGCGCTCTGGCCACCCGCACGTCGATGTGGACACGTCTTCCCATCATGGTACGTGCTCTGCCTGGATGTGAATATGGTGTTCCTCCAGTGCCATAAGCTCGGAACCGTCTTCCTAGACGCCTCCATCTCAACACTTAGCTTCTACCAGTTCTACTGCACTCCTAGACCTGATCGGGAGCCAGGGCCGGCAGTAGGTGTCCTGATTGCCATTCCGGTCCTCCCCTCCATCCCTATTCCTAATAACTAGGCTGTTCCGCTGAGGAGCTGTGGCAGATTGATCGTGTCAATGGCCCAAACCAATGGCCTTCCTGGATCTCTGTGCCTTGCAATGGAGGCTGCCGGTCCCCTCTCCCCCCCACACACACATATCTGAAGACGGTGTCTCTTTCCTCATGCCCTTGAATCGGGCTCACCTTGCAAATTACTTTGGCCAGTAGAATGTGACAGATGTGACAGAGCACTAAGCCTAGGCCTTAAGAGCCCCTCATCTACAAGGCAAGGATAACCAAACCCACCTCAGGGTCATCCTACAGATTAAAGCAAATGTCACTTGCCACCTGCAAAACACCAAATGCAAAGCAGGTGCTTAATACCGGTTAGTTTCCTCTCCTTCATCTTTTTCTTCCTTCCATCAGGAAGGAAATAAATGGTCAGAAATAAATGGTCAGCCTATATTTATTATATTTAGGGCAAAGACCAAACAACCAAATTCAAAGGGAATGTAGGGTAGAAGAAAGATTCACAGGGTGTCCATTCCCCAGAACCTTGGTTTCCTTTTTGGGAATAGAAACAAATCGATATTTTGAAAAAAAAAATTGTGTCTAATTCTTCCCACTTTAGAGGCAGGAAAACTGATGCCCAAAAAGTAAAATGACTTGGACAAAGTCACACACAGAGTTAGAAGCAGACCTTGTATTAAAAGCCAGCATATTAATCAGCTACTGCTACATAACAAACATCCACAAATTGCAACAGCTTAAAACATCCGTCATGGGGCACCTGGGTGGCTCAGTCGGTTAAGTGTCCGACTTCAGCTCAGGTCATGATCTCACTGCTCATGAGTTCAAGTCCTGCGTTGGACACTATGCTGACAGCTCAGAGCCTGGAGCATGCTTTGAATTCTGTGTCTTCTCTCTCTCTGCCTTTCCCCTGCTTGCTCTCTCTCTCTCTCTCTCTCTCTCTCAAAAATAAATAAACATTAAAAAAATTAAAAACTGTCCTATGATGGAAGGATTGTTATCCCATTTTACAGAAGAAGAAACTGAGACAGAGAGTAATGTGCCTCATGTTAGACAGCAAGATGTCTACATTTCTCAAAAAATAATTCTGACAGAGCAAATGACCCAGTCTTCAGAAAAATTCAGATAGCATCCAAAATCACTTCTATGAATCCCAAAGACAGTTATTAAATCTCTATGGCCAGTATATGTTACCAAGTTCTCACAACCGCCCTATGAGGTGTTATGTTATTCTCATTTTCATCAGGGGAAATTAAGGCTCAGAGATTTGAACTAGTTCACCCCACTCCCTAGACCATGGAAAAAGAGGGATGGGAACTCACAGCTGTCTAGGTCCATCAGAGAGTAGAGTCTCAATTGAGAGATGAGGCTCTTGAATTCTTACTTACCTTCCCTCCAGGTCCCTCACTCCTCATCAAAGACCCAGATCCATCAGAGCCTCCCCAGAGCCTAGTCCAGAGACCCCAGAAGGCAGGTCCTGTGTTCTCATCCTGTTTTCCCCACCCAAAATTATTCCTGTTTCTCCAGGGGTCTGGAGGAGGCTGTGACAGGGACAAGTCCTCCTTCCTCTTGGCCCCCTCAGCCTCTCCCCAAAAACCCAGATTCAGCTTGCCTTTTCATGCCTAAAAGAGGTCCTTCTCCTAAAACCCCAGGGCTCTAGAAATTTTACGAGCAGAGCAAAGCTTAAGGATGAAATATTCCACTCTCATTTTACAGACAGGAAACTCTGAAGCTTTGGGATAATGCCCACCCTCTGACCTCTGGCCCTCCATCCTTACTTCTGTTGTGTTAGGTTTTGCTGCTCTGATTGTTGTTTATACCACACACGTGAGGACCAAATTTGTCCTGTATGTTCCCTCGTAGCCGCTTTTGTATCTTGGCTTTCAGTCATAACATCAAATAATCAGACAGTGAAGCCAGAGGGGCCCTCAAGAATTCACAGGGCAGAACACCGAGGAGCTGAGTGGAGAGAATAGTGAAAAACTTCCCAAGGCCCACCACCCTCTATAATAGTCCCAAAGCCCACCACCCTCTATAATAGTGGGAATAGTGGAGGGATGGAGGGAGGCACGGACCCCGTGGGGAAAGACGGGCCCTCTTCCTACTCTCAACAAACTTCTGTTGGCCTCTCTTCTAGAGTTGTTCAATAACTGGATGGAGTAGCAGCTGGATGGAGTAGAGACCATCATCAGTACAAGGTGAGCAGACCAGCTCTGAAACTGACAGCTGGAGCCAATGAACTCAACGAGGTAAGACAGGTGGAGCAGAGGATCACACAGATGCAGAGTGAATGAAATTAAAATAATAATAGCAATAGCTAAAATGTGTTGTGTTCCCAACAGCTGACATGTACCAACTACTTTAATCCTCACAACAATCTCTGAGGGGAGTATTACTACTGTCCCTATTTTACAGGTAAGAAAACCAAGGCCACAGAGATAAAGTACTTTGCCCAAAGTCACACAGCCAATGGGTGGCAGAGCCAGGATTCAAGCCCAGACTCTCTGGCTCCAGAGGGTATGCCCATGACCCTTGCACCATGCAAGCCTTAGGTGATGCTTCTCTTTTGGATGGTCAGATCCTTGAGGTCAGTGGCCAAAACGTCTCAGTCACTTGTCTTAGTCCGTCCAGGCTGCTATAACAAAATACCACAGATCAGGTGCCTTATAAACCACAGAAATTTCTTTCTCACAGTCCTGGAGGCTGGAAGTCCAAGATCAGGCTGCCAGAATGGTCACAGACCGGTGACCTCACATTATATAGAAGGGGCGGGCTAGGTCCATAGGGCCCCTTTTATAAAGGCATTAATCCCACTCACGAGGGCCCTGTCCCCATGACCTAACCACCACCCAAAGGCCCCCACCTCCTAATACCTTCACATTGGACATTGGGATTTCAACGTATGAATTAAGGGGTGGGAAGGGACATGAGCATTCAGACCCCACACCATAACGCAGTTCTATCCCCAGGGCCCAGGAGGGGACCCAGAACTGAAAATTCATTGACTTGATTTAAATTGAATTGGAAACCTTGGATCACATGGCCAGGAGAAAGCTGGCTTCATTGGGTGACCCAGAGGAAGTGGCTTTATCTCGAGGACTGCATCTATAAATGGGGATAATATACCAACACCCTGGTGTCACTGCAATTGCTACTTGAGACCGTCTTTGAGGAGAACTCTCCAGTGCCTAGCACATCGTAAGCAGTCAACAGTGGTAACGATTGTTATTAATGGGGGCAGGGGAAGCAAGACAAGAAAACAAAGCCCAGTGGTACCAGCCAGACCCTGCACGTGCTCAGAAGAGGCCGAGACAGAGATGTGGAAAAAATGAGACCACATCTTCTCAGACAGTGGGGAAACACTTTGACTGAGCCCTAAGTCAAAAGGCATTTTTTATGAAAAAAAATAAATGAAATAAAATAAAATGAAATAAAATAAAATAAAAAAGCATTTTAAGCAGTCAGTTCTTAGACGCAGACCCTCACACAAGTCTCCTGGCCCACGCAGTGTCTGCACCAGAGGACCCCTGTTCTGGGGTCCAAGGACACCTGGATTCAGGGCCTGGCTCTGCCAGAGTGACCTTGGACAAGCCAGCTTCTCTGGGCCTCAGATTTCTCGTCTATAAAATAAAGGGTTTGAATTAAACCACCTCCAGGCCTCCTTCCAGCTTTAAATAATAATCATGCAAAATGACCAGAAACAGAATGTCTTGCAGGCCATCTGGCTGGTTGGTGGGGAAACCAGGGTTTTATGAGTCGGGGGTGGGGACCAGGCTCTAGGTGGCAATGACGGCTCTGGCTCGTGTGTTATGCCGGTAACTCACAGTTCATGTGGCATTTCGCCACTCGTAGCAGGCACTCTGCGTAGGTTCTCATTTCGTCTGCACGGCAGGCCCCCGGAACGTGGTCAGACGCGCTCTGTTCAAGAAGCGCCTTCCAAGAGCACGTCAGGAGTTCGCGCACGAGCAAGTCACACGCGGCCTGACCATTGGGCTTAAGGAAGCAGGAGCTCGTCTTCCCACAAAACAAGGAGCCTAGAAGCGGGCGGTGGCGGTCGGGGCAGTGGCAGCCGGGCGGGCGTCCCTGCGATCCTCGGGCGTTCTCTCCAACCCTCCTAAAACGACCCGGACACCCCTTCTGCAGTCAGGCAGGATGTAGGGGAGATGGGTGCTGGTGACACCAGCCACCTTTCCCGGGAGAGCAAGGCCTCCCCAGAAGTTCTCCCACCAGCACCCTTTGCCCTCACCTGTCGTTGCCAACGCCATGTCACCTGGCCAGTCCTAGCTGCAGAGTCCTTTTCTCTGCCTGTTTCGGTGCTGGGGCTGTCATGACAAAGTACCACAGACTGGGTGGCTTACACAACAGTCCAGAGGCTAGACGTCCGAGATCAAGGTGTCCACAGATTTGCTTCCTTCTGAGAGCTGTGAGGGAGGGGTGTGCCCTCTGCGGCTTTGGGAGGTGGCCCGCTGCCTCTCCCTGTGTCATCTTGCATCACCTCTTCTCCGTGCATCTGTGTCCAGATTTCCGAGGTCCACCCTAACGGCCTTTTTAACTGGACTGCTCCCATGAGACTCTACTCCAAAGAAAGTCACGTTCTGGGGCACCTGGGTGGCTCAGTCGGTTAAGCGTCTTTGACTCAGCTCATGATCTCACAGCTGGTGAGTTTGAGCCCCATATCGGGCTCTGTGTTGACAGCTTGGAGCCTGCTTCAAATTCTCTGTCTGCCTCTCTCTCTCTCTCTCTCTCTCTCTCTCTCTGCCACTCCCCTGCTCTCTCTCTCTCTCTCTCAAAATTAAATTAACATTAAAAAAAAGAAAGTCTCATTCTAAGGCATTGGGGTTAAGATTTCAACACATGAATTGGGGGGTGGGGGCACAGTTCAACCCATAACACTGTCTCTAGAGCAGAGACGGCAGGGGATTGGCCAATGAGCAGTGTCTGTCCCTGAGAGTTAAGGGATTTACTCAAAAGTATTAAGTGGCAATGTTAGGATTCAAATTCAGGTCTTGACTGGAAGTTTGGGGGTCCCCTATGGAGACTTCCTGCCCCTCATTTAGCCCCTGGTTCACAGGAGACAGTATTGTACAATAGCTGAGAGAACAAACTAGATTCAGATTCCTTGGGTGAAAATCTACACTTGCTGTGTGACCTTAAGCAAGCCACTAAACCTCTCTGGCTTCCATGAAAGAGGAGACTGATTCAAGATTTAACAAATATGACCTGAGTCCCCTTCTATTTCTGAGGCACTGTTCTCAGTGCTGACAGTGAGATTACAGAAATAAAAGTACCTATTGAATAGTGCTGTTTTGAAGATTTGATGAGACAGTCCGGGTAAATAAAATCCTTAGTTCTACAGTGTTTAGCACTAGCAAGCAATCAGGAAATGGTATTATTACCATCAAAGTAATTGTTATTAGCCACTCTTCCTCTGTCTGTTCCTGGGCTCTCTGCAATTGTACTCTATAGTGCAGTCACTACACGTATCAGCCCTATGGATGTAGGTCAGCCATGGACAGTGTGGCTGGCGGGCACAGAAGTCTGGAGAAGGAAGCCACTTTCCCCTTGATGCCCCACAGAGCAGGAAAGATGGGGAGGCCAGAACCAGGAGCCTCCAGCAAAGTTCCGGAAAAGTGAGCCAGAGCAAGAAGGAGCCTGGGCCCCTCTGGGAAGATAGTAATAGGAAATAAACAATTTCCTCCAAAACACTGATTGCAGAATATGATGTTTCAACAGGAAGAGTTAAGGTCTGTATCAAAGTGGGAAAGGCAGGACCAAATGGCCAGGACCTTGGACAGATTGGAGGGAAAAAGCCAACATGTAGCATTGGCCTACTAAGTGTCAGACACTTTATGGACTTTTGTCTCCTCGGGTCCCTGTGACAACCAAGAGAGGCAAATGGCCTAACAATTAAAAGTGGAGAGATAACAGGATGATTGGAAAAAAACTCAGGTGTGAATCCAGCTCAGCTGTTTGCTTCTAAATCCCGTGCTGTCTCTGGCAAATCACTTAACTTCTCTGAGTTGGTTTCCTTATTTATTAAGAGCGGTGAGTGCCCAACATAACATAACGAATGGAAAATACCAAAGTAAGAGCCATCACTACTGGTGTGATTTCTTCCTGTCCTTATTCTTACTGCTGCTGCCACCCCAACTATTAAGTAGACTGTGGTGCCAAAGGAAATTTTGGAAAATCCTGACTCACTCTGCTAAAAGGCTTCTTGGCCATTTGTGTGTGATGACCCATCCTTCATCTCTGAACATATGGAATGGGCCCATGGATACCGGGAGACCTTAAGTCATTTTGTTCCCAAGGGATAATTTATATAAGTTATAGCAAGCGATTTGGGAGAAAAAAATGTAATAAAGAAAGCCCTGCCCCCCAGGGGCACAAATGATAAGGTTCCTATGGTCAGCTGACCTCTCCCCACCCCCCAACACCCCACTCAGAATGGGGAGGGGACTACAGTCTGCTCAGATGGACACTCACCAGCCAAGGGCTGCTGATATAGCTTTTTACTTAATACTCTCTTGAGTAAAAAACAAAGACTGTGTTTTAAATTTTTTAAAAAACTTTCTAATAAATATCTATCTCTTGGTGTTCAAGACCCTTTGTGCAACATCTTCTGTAAAGAATAAATGTTGTGACAGGCAAGGAGAATTTTTGCCCACAACTCTGCTAAAACATAACTCTCCCCATTTTCTATACAAAGAAAGCCAATGTAGGCAACGTGCCAATACACAACAACCCTGGATTTTGAGGTCACGTCTGTCCATCCTCAGAGGCTATGTGAGCCCCTCGTCCATTTCCTTCCTTTAGACAGAGAATCTGTACATTCAGCAGCTTCGGGGCCCAGGACAGGAGTCTCTGCCTTGAAGGGCAAGTCTCGGCCAGCGCGTGAGAATAATAGCAATTGCTTCTGGGCAAATGCAAAGCTCCCAAGTCCAGTCCCTGTGCTAACCTTTTATGAGATTTACTTAATCTTCAACAACGCCTTGAGCTGGATACTATTAACATCTCCAGTCTGTAGAGGAATTTGAGATTAAAGAGGTCAAGTGACAGGTCAAAGGTCATTCCATTTTGACGACTAAACAGTGGAGCCAGGACTCAAACCTGGGCAGAGTGACATGGAGACCCTCCTCCTAACCAGCGCATATGGCAGTCTCTGACCTTAACACACTTCTCAGGTGCCAGGGGAGGCCTGTACAGAGATTGGCAAGACCTGTCTCCCCGAGACTTTTCATCAGTGACCCACCCCGACCAACACAGCAATCACTGATGAGTGTTCCTTGACTTTTAGAGGGTACAGGCCCTGAAGCAAGAGAAACCAGGAAAGGGAGTGAGCCAGGGAAGGAGGGCAACCAAAATGCCACTGAACTGGCCACTGCTAAGGACAACAGATCTATCCACCTTACAGGACCATCTTCCCATCAGCCATATCAAATGCATCTTGAGATGGTCTATCCTGGGGTGGAGGGGCAAGGAGGGGAGAGAAGAGAGAAAAACTTCTATCTCCACTCCTATATCCCATTGTGCAAGAGTTCACCCCAAGGGGGCTCATAAGCAACACCCCCAGTTCTAAAGGTGCCTGATACTTGAACTTCAACAGGGAAGCTGTAGGGCAAGAAACAAGAGGCTCACAGCATTGGACATAAGTGAGGTGCAATCAGGTTGTGTCTACCTGAATGTGGTCAAAATCCATATAGCAGGAGGAGCTAGGGTCCAACGCAAAATGAAAATACAAGGACCCTTGTTCAAATATTGTTAAAAATTTGAAGGCAGCTACGCAAAACATTAAACCAAGCATGGAGCCCCTCTACGCACAAGGCTCTTAACCCCTCCTAGTATCCATATGTCCGTTCTATTTGTTCAGTGGTGAAAAATGGATTATCACATGTAGATTGCCAAGAAGTCTTCTAGCAGAATGAGTCAAGACTAACTAAAGTCTCCTGTCCCACTACCCAGATCTAGCTGGTAGACTCTACTAGAACAGCTGGAAGAAGGCCCTGAAGACAGGTAGACAGGTGAAGTCGAGAGCATCTGAAGTGGCTTCTGAGATGGGTCCGGTGCAGAAGCTGCCAAGGGATATCATCAGATAAGCTCAGAAAAACAAGACTGAGCCAGAATGGGCTGGGACGTGGAGGAACCAGTTTCTATCTTGTGGGTTAGGGAGCGTGATGACAGAAATAGCGGTCTGTGACAGTAGCCGCATGGTTGTATGTGTGTGTGTCTCTCTCAAAAATAAGCATTTAAATAATGATAATGAATGAATGAATGAATGAATGAATGAATGAAGTCTGGGTAAGTAGAGATAACCAAATTGGGAGGGAGGCGGTCATGAGGATGACATCAGGCAGGGAGGGCTTTAAGGAGACAATGAGACACTGTCTGGGGAGAGAAAAAAAAAGAAGGAAGGAAATCAGCGTCTTTCATTTTTGTTCTCTCCAAGTACCAGGTGAAATTTGGTGCCCCAGCTGCCAGTGGAAGTCTCTGCCACGGAAGCCAACTAGCAAAGTCCTTATCTGTGTACAGCAGACAAGAATGCCTTCCATTTGTGTCTGGAACCAGAACATCCCTAAAGTCACATGCCATTGCTTCGTACTATGGTACTCTTTCCCCATTTCCCAGGGAGGCAGGGATCTCTTACCCTCCCATTGCCATCCCGACCCTCCATCCACGTTGTGCCAGGCACAGCACTCTAGTGTCTTCCTGTGAAGCTCCGGGTTCTGCACCACCCACTCTCCTTCCATCATTCATGGCCGGGGGTCTTTGTACCTCTGGGATTGGTCCTCATCCCTCCACTGCCTCCACTCTGCATCACTTGCTCAGACTTGACATTCAACACTGCCACCTGATACTGTTATCAGATTTCCAAGTTCCCTCCAGCATGAGTTAGGAGCTCCCCAGCCCACCCCAAGCTATACTCTCTTAAATTGACACCCTCAGAACCCCTGCTCTATAGCACTGTACTTCTGGGGCTCACCCTGGTCTCATGAACTAGCTGTCTCCAGTTCAATAAAATGATGGCCTTGGAGCACCTGGGTGGCTCAGTCAGTTAAGTGTCTGACTTTGGCTTAGGTCACTATCTCATGGTTTGTGAGTTCAAGCCCCGCCTCAGGCTCTGTGCTGACGGCTCAGAGCCTGGAGCCTGCTGCAGATTCTGTCTCCCTCTCTCTCGGTCCCTCCCCCATTCATGTTCTGTCTCTGTCTCTCTCAAAAATAAATAAACATTAAAAAAAAGTTTAAAGGGGAACCTGGCTGGCTCAGTCAGTTAAGCCTCTGACTTCTGCTCAGGTCATGATCTCACGCTTTGAGGGTTCAAGCCCCACATCGGGCTCTGTGTTGACAGCTCAGAGCCTGGAGCCTGCTTCAGATTCTGTGTCTCCCTCTCTCTTGGACCCTCCCCTGCTTGCACTCTGTTTCTGTCTCTCTCAAAAATAAATATTTTTTTTAAAAAAATGATGTCCTTAAACTTCAGGTTCAAGTAAGCCGGTCCCAAAGAGGGGAGGACACACAGGTATAATCCCATCTCTGTATAATTCTACACTTTAGATTTAGATTATATTCATCTGACTCAGAATCCTGAGGTCTGGTCGAGACCACTGGAACCAGGGGCAGGTGAGAGTCCTGTGATTCCCAAGCCACAGCATTCCCCACCATACCTACCCCATTCTGGTGGCCTAGTCTAGACTAGCTCTCCCTGGATCCACACTCCAGTTTGTTGGCTGACCTACATTATATCCCAGCGCTGGAAATCTGGGACTCAGCACACCTATTCCTATATAAATGCTCACATCATTTCCTAGTGTTTGTTGGTCTCCTCCTCCTGGGTCCCAGATCTGCCCTTTCCTGTGCCTCAGGCTGCCGACTGAGCAGCCCCACCCCAGGGACCAGGCACCAGTAACTTCCCCCAAAGCCCATATGCTTCTCGTAAGGTCAGCTCCAGCCTGTTACTGCTCTACACCTTGCTGTCCACCCATTCAGCTACTTCAACAAGCCCCACTACCAGAATTGGGTCTAACATGGATACAGCCCCTCGGACCCTATGTCTGGTTGTCCCAACTATCCCTTCCAGAGCCTGACTCTGTGGCCAGGACAGTTTCCCAGCCCCCACAGTGCACGGTCCCAGCCCCCTCTACCACTGTGGGGGCCCAGGGTGCCAAGCCGCCAGCGAGCTAAACTCTAATCTGCCCAAACATGAGCAACCACCTTCCTGCCCCAAATGCTCTATTCATCATGCCCACACCAAGCACAGAAATCCAGACCAGAAAGAGAGAGAGAGAGAGAGAGAGAGAGAGAGAGAGAGAGAGAGAGAGAAAGTTAATCCAAGTAGGGACTTCCACCAGCTCCACCAGCATCACTCATTTGGGCTTTATCCACTCATCCATTTCTTCATATTGAACGAATATTTGTTGACCAAGATCTATATGCCAGACTGGAACATTGCAATGAACAAGGGGCCAAGGATCTGTTTTTATCACACTTAGAATCTAGTGGGGACAGGGCACCTGGGGAACTCGGTCAGTTAAGCGTCTGAGTCTTTGTTCTGGCTCTGGTCACAATCTCACAGTTCATGGGTTTGAGCCCCACAACGGGCTCCACACTGACAGAGCAGAACCTGCTAGAGATTCTCTCTCCCTCTCTCTCTGCTTCCCGCCCCCCTTGCATTCTCTCTCTCTCTCTCTTTCTCTCAAAATAAATGAATAAAAATTTAAAAATAAGGGGCTCCTGGGTGGCTCAGTCAGTTGGGCGTCCAATTTCAGCTCAATCATATTTCACAGTTCATGGGTTTGAACCCCATGTTGGGCTCTGTGCTGACAGCTCAGAGCCTGGAGCTTGCTTTGGATTCTCTGTCTCCTTTTTTCTCTGTGTCCCTCCCCGATTTGTGCTCTTTCTCTGTCTCTCGAAAATAAATAAATAAACTTAAAAAATAAAAAGATTAAAAAATAAAAAGAATCTAGTGGGGGGAACAGACTTCAGAGGGTCAGATGAGGCACCCCAGGACCCTTGCACTGGTGGTGGAAATGCACAACCATGGTTCACAGAACAGAGGCACCTGTGACAAGCCCTCCACTTTTCTCAAATGAACATGACAAGGAGATTGAAACTACTCTCCGAGTCACAAAGTCTTTGGCATTATTTCTGACTGTCCTTAACATTGGGACAAGCCCTAATTTTATGATTCAAATAAAAATAAAAAGCAACCTACCACCTTCTGAATTACCATCATCAGTGCTATTAATAGCTCTCAGCTCCTTGAAAAGGAAGAAAGAAAAAAAAACAGAAGAGAATTCTCTGGATAGATAAATGCCAAGTATTGTTTCATGATTGCAGTTCACATTACAGAGAGGAGCCAGGAAGCAGAAGTCAGGTGCCTTTGGGATTTCACAGCCTGGAGACCCCATGCATTTTTCTAATTCAAATAGGATAAGCCTCAGAGGCCTTTAATGCAAGATGGTTTTTAAGTGTTTCCAAGCTTCCTGAGAGAGATAAAAACCACCTTCTTCATCAGAATTATTCAACTGTGGCACCACTGCTTAGCATGGGGATGGAAGGAGCTTGAATTTCTCCCGTGGCCTCACCCACCCACCCGTTCTGACCCTCTTTTCTCCCAGAGTGATTTGCTTTTGACTAAAGCCAACCTGAGCTCCCTCTCCCTTCCTTTCTTGGCCTCTCCCCATCCTGCCTTCCCAGGACCCATCCCCCATGCCTCAAATCCCTGTGCCACCTGCCTCCCCTCAACCCCCCTCCAGAGTGGCCTCGTGCTCTGAGACGCAGGACAGATGACAAAAACTCTCCATCCCTCAGTTTCCTGAGAGTACAAGGAGAATAATGATCATATCTCCCTGAGGGGGTGTTGCAAGGGTGCAATGAGCGAGTCCAGATCAGGCCCTTGGACCGTGCTGGCTTGTCTGAGTCACATATGAGGGTTAGGTGCTCTTTATAATAATAGCCGCCACACATGCTTTTCAGGATTTGTGTGGAAACCAAATGCGGGAATGCTTGGGACAGTATGCTTTGTACTCCAAGGGCTAAGAGAAGCCTCTGACTCTGAGGTCAGTGACTGGGTGTCAGGGACAAAGGAGCAGAAGAATAGAAGCTGTCCTCAGAGATGGTCCCCTGAGGATGAGGACTGGGCCCATTTTTAATCACTACTGTTTCCCCAAAGCAGTGTTGGGTCTGGCATGGAGTTGAGACCTAGTAGCTATTGTGCAAAAGAAGGAAGGAAGGAAGGGAGGGAGGAGGAAAGGGAGGGAGGGAGGGAGGGAGGGAGGAAGGAAGGGAAGAGGAAAGGAAGGGAGAGAAGGAGGGAGGAAGGAATGGAAAGGAGGAAGGCTTTTGCATGAAAATGGGGGAGATGGAGCAGCTGAGGCCAGAGAATGTTGTAGGGCACTTAGTGCCACGTGCAGCTCTTCATGGGGACGCAGGTGAGGGATATCTCTATGGGACAGGCAGCCCAGGGGGGAAGACAGGAGGTAGGCAGAGCAACCAGGGAAACAGGGGCATGAGCTTGACCGAGTCACAGTCAGAACTGGGTTGGTCACAAGTTATATCTGTGAGTGCGTAAACTCACTTCAGTTTTATATACCCATACTTTATTTTAACAAGCCTCCTTTCCTACTTGACAGTAAGAAAATTAAATTTAGTCCAATTCAGTCCACACAGCCCTGTGTAGTCATTGTCTAGTCACTTTTGTGTTAAGATTTATGTTGGGTAAGTGTTCGACCTGATATGGGTGCTCATATTATTATCACTATCAGTAATAAGAAAGTGAACTGTAAGAGGGCAGGGATGCGGGCAGATGTGTTAACCGCTGTATGCACAGCACCTGGAACACTCACCAGTTCACAGTGTTCAATAAATATTTGTGGGATGGATGACAGCCCGGCTCAAAGCCTCTAACCGGATGCACACTCTGCTCCCCGCTGTGAGGGGCCCCCCGTGCTGCCCATTCCTCCACGGCAAGAGGAGAGGGACTCAAGATGCCACCAGCTGCTGCGTCTATCATATGGCACATTCGATGATCCCTGGGTCCCCAGCAGTGTCTTCCATGCAGCCTCCCGCCTCTGGTAACCGTATCAACATGGCGCCCTTCCTTTCCCAGAAGTGCTGGTTCTTCGTTCCACCAGGGGGCATCTTGGGATGCTGAGCCAGCCCTGGCCCTACGGAATTACATGCCTCACTCCAGGCCCTTACAAACAGCATCAGTCACCTCTTGCCACAACATAGCTGTGTAATAAATGACCCAAACTCACTGGCCGGCAGCAATAAGCATTCTCATGACATGCACGGGTCTGTGGGCCAGCTGGAAGTTTCTCCTTCAGGCTTCAGGTCTGTGGGGCAGTTGGCAGGGTATTACTCCCCATGTCTCTTATTTTTCTGGAAGAGCAAGGTACTTAGGGCACCCACACCCCTGTAGCTAACAACACAAGCCTCAGAGCCACCACCCCGACCTTGCTGGAGGAGAAGATCACACTCCAGCTCCCACAGGAGGACTGCAGGGTCACCGGGCACAGGGCATGGAGACAGGACGGGTGGCATGTTGGGAACAGTAATGCACCTGCCACAGCAGCCCTGCCATCCACATGGTGGGAATGTGGTCAGCCCTGGGTGCTGACCTCTCTCTCAGCTGCATCCTTCCCTGTAGCTTGACCCCCAGCTAATGCGGGATCTCCAGGGGGAGCCTCCAGCCCTCACTTGGGCTCCAGGCAGGAAGCAAGCAACAGACCAGGCTTTGGTCTCTGCTCTTCACAGGGAGACAGGTGGCCTCCCAACCATCTCCCTGTTAAGTTAGGAGGGCAAGATGTCCTCTCCCAAACAGTACCCCCCTCCTTCACCTTCCTCGGAGGGAAGATGGGACAAACCAGCCATTCTCATGCTCCACAGGGACTCTTTTGAGGTTAGTCTTGGGCAAGCTGGAACCTTTGTTTTTAGTGATCTGGGTGGAAATAGAAAAAAAAAATGGCACAACTCATGGTTCAAATTATTGCCACAAGGAAATACAGGCTATTCCACGACTTTGTGTAGGAAGTGGGGCTCCAGAGGATGGTAAGAGAACACAAAGAAGGCAGGATGGAGTTGAATAAGAGTGGGGGGGGGCAGGGAATAATGCCCTCCCGCAGGGCTTCAGGGAGGCTTCAATAAGGAGAGGTAGGTGTTCAATAAATATTTGTTTGCTTTGGTTACACTTCGCTCCAGCTCTAGGAAAAGAACTCTGGCCAGAAACACCGCTGGGTGACTTTATAGCAAAATAGCAGCAGCAAGGAATGTGGCCTGAGAATGATAATGTGCCAGTGGATGGGGGAAATGCAACCAAAAAAAGACATTATTCATCTTAAGCTTCTATAAGTGCCAACCTGGTCCAGGCACAGTTTTTAAGTGGCTTATACTCACACACTTATGCACATAAACAAACCCTATTATTATCCAAAGCAAATAATATACTAAACAGATTTCTCACGGATAGGAAATGGCACAAAACAAAGAAAAAGTAATAATGCCTAGAAAATGTGGTTAATAAAAGCACAAAGCTGGCCAACTTTTGCTCTTTAATTTCCACATTAAAATTATTACAAGGCATATGCATTAGGCGGGCTGTAGGCGTCAGCAGCATTTTATCCACCACATAAAGGATGAAATCTTTGCTTAACCCACAGGCAGCATCTCTTAGCACCAGGCCTAAATCCATCCTGTAGGGCACAAAGGCCAGGGGAAGAGATGAATTAAAGAGACTGGAATGTGGCCTGCCTCCTGCTGGAGGTGGCTAGGGGCATCAGGGTGTCTGATGCATTTTAGGAAATGAAAAGAGCTTGTGCAAAGGCACTGAGGTAGGACTAGAGCATTCAGGAACCAAAAGGCCAGTGTGGCCAAAACACTCAGTGGGAGAGGGAACAACCAGGGGAAGTGACATGGGAAATATCATTGGCCAGATTAATGCTGGGCCTTGGACTTCATGTTATTTACTGCTTGGTTGATGACAGGAGTTCATGCCAGCTCATATGGTGAGCAGACATGATTGGTTGTCATACACAGAGTCCAGTAAATAATCAAACTTTTCCAACTCATGTTAGTAGGCCTTCCTTCCTGTAGTTTTCTTTACTTACATGTGAAGAGGCCTCAAAAGCAGTACTCTGACGAAAAACAAACAAGAAAAATCTTACCCCAGCCCACTGGCATGGTGGATTCTTTACAAAAGCACAAGTCTCTTTTCTTATCTGACAACTGAGGGATTAAGGTCTATAGCAAGGACTCCATAGCTATTCACCAAATCCGTGTTCTTTTCACCCTGGGAGCACAGTTAGGCTAGATTGCCAGGCTCCTCTGCTGTTAGCTGGGGACATATGGCTGAGTCCTGCCCATGGGGTGTGGACAGGATTGATGTTTACCACATCTAGGGGTGGCCCATAGAAACTTCCCATGCAACCTGCATTTTCTCTACTCCTGTCTGCTGGCTGGACCTCAGGGTGCAGAGCGGCCATGGAAGCCAAGCCGCCTGTTGAAGATGGCGCAGCCACCATCAGCCTGGGTCCCTGGATAACTGTGTAGAGCACAGCCGATCACTATCTTCACCCTCCCTTTGATTCGACTTCCTGTGAGGGTAAGATACACTTCTATTTGGGGGCACCCGGGTGGCTTAGGCGGTTGAGCGTCTGACTTCGGCTCAGGTCACGATCTCACGGTTCGTGGGTTCGAGCCCCACATCAGGCTCTGCACTGACAGCTCAGGACCTGGAACCTGCTTCAGATTCTGTATCTCCCTCTCTGCCCCTCCCCTGCTCCCATTCTGTCTCCCTCTCTCTCTCTCTCTCTCTCTCTCTCTCTCTCTGTCTCTCTCTCAAAAATAAATAAACATTAAAAAAAGATGCACTTCTATTTTATAAGTCAACTGAGTTTTGGAGTGTAACTAACAGCAACTACCATTACCTTAATACAGCGCGCAATCTGGCATCTGGCTTATTTTCTGAAGGACAGTTTGGGTTAGCTTTCTCACCATGTGGGGTTGCAGAAAGCAAGACTCGTGATCCTGGAAATTCTCTTTCAGAAAGGAGATGCACTAAATGTGTTGCAACAGGCTAAAGTCACAGCCTGGCTACAGTCATGCAAGCTGGGATCCCAGCCACCCAGCAGTCCATCCCTGAATCCCCGGTTATATTTTTATAATCCGTGGCTGCGTGGCTGTTCGCCACTTCCTGAGCCAGTGAGGAAGCAGAGCAGAGATGTGGCCCCGGCTGCTCAAGAATCCATCAACTTTTTCATAAAGGCTTTCCGTTGGGGCTTATTTGTAGAGCCCACAGACCCATCAATCATTGGTATTCTGGGTGGGTCCCGCGAATGTCCTTCTAATCACTGACTTGCATGGACAGAAGGCACTTCAAGTGGGCATTAGGTCATGTTACAAGTCAACAGAGGTCTGGGATCGGCTGCTTCCTGGCCTTCATCTCACATTTGGAAGCTTCCGGCAACTAGGGAAGAAACTAGATAAAGGGCGATATTTTTCTATCTTTGCTTCTGGGTATTGAATCTTTTCCCTTTTGAGGAATCTTCTCCAAAGAGAAAAAAGCTGGGTGTAAGTTCCGTGATGGGCGGGTACAGGAGAAAAGTGAAGTGTGTGTGTGTATGCACGTGTGTGTGCCCATCAATGTGCAATGTGTCTATGTGATGCATGTGAGTGTGTGCATATGTGTGCGTGAACATGCCTCTGTGTGTCCATCAGTGTGCATGTGTGTGTCCATCTGTGTGCATGGACATGTCTGCATGTGTCCATCAGTGTGCGTGTTGGGTCTGTGTGTATCCATCTGTGTGTATATGTGTGTCCATGTGATGCACATGAGTGTGTCCATCTGTGTTTATAGGGATGGCTGTGTTTATCCGTCTGTGTGTGTACGTCTGTGTATGAGGGTGAGTGATGTGTGTATGTGCATACTGAAACAAACCTCTGTAACAATCACAATTCTAGGGGCGTCTGGGGGGCTCAGTCGGTTAAGTATCTGACTTCAGCTCAGGTCATGATCTCACACTCCATGAGTTTGAGCCCCGCGTCGGGCTCTGTGCCGGATTCTGTATCTCCCTCTCTCTCTGCCCCTCCCCCACTCACGCTCTGTCTCTATCAAAAAATGAATAAACATTAAAAAAATTAAAAAAAACAATCACAATTCTATTATTTGGAGTTGGCAGTAGCAAAGCTGAAAGTGTTTAGTAAAATCTTCTGTTATTGTCACCCAGGAGAGAGGAGGACAGTGACAGAGTGAGCTGTTGAATAGCCAGGGTAAAGATGGGCTCGACTGTTGAAAGCCCCGCAGAAGGAAGCCTGAATGGTGTAAGAAGCATGCGTGGACGGCAAGGTCAGGCAGGCCTGAGTTCAAGTCTAGGCTGCACCGTGTAGCCTGGACAAGTTACCCAACCTCTCCAACAAGGAATTTTCTCGCCTGTTAAGTGTGGATAACAGCAGCCATGCAGGGCTATTGGGAGCATCAAGTGGTATCATGGACACAAGCCTCCGGCAGAGTAGATGTTCAACAAATGGTCACCACCATGGCCTTAGAATCGATAGACCCCTGTGTGGCCCATTTATTGTCTAACTATTTCATGTGTGGATTTCTTTGGTTGGGGTTTTGGTTCAGCAACCACCTCAGTAATCTCCCACCTGCACCTAAGTCCCCAGAGCAAACCTCTAGAGCTGCACGGTCCAGTATGGTAGCCACTAGCTTCATGTGGCTGTTTATTTTTAAAGTTGAGTCAATTCAAATTAAATTAAGTTAAACTAGAAATTTAGCTCCTCAGCTGCGCTAGCTACATTTCATGTTCCCAGTAGCCTCACACAGCCAGTGGATACTGCGTGGAAGGTGCAGATGGAGAATATCTCCGCCATCGCAGAAAGCTCTCCTGGACAGTGCTGAGCTAGAAGGCGATACAGAGACTTATGAGCTATTTTCTGGTCACTCCAAAGGCCTAATGAAAACCATACATTTACCCACAAGGAGACTGCCCAGGTTAGCTAATGCACCTGGGAAATTGCTTGGCTGGAACTAGAGCAGGCTCGGTGAGAACACAATTAGTTTCCCCCCCTGCCAAAGACCAAATACGTGGTGGGCTGAGGAATGAGCCAGAGCTCCTGGCTCTGAGTTCGGACCCAGAGGGCTGGCTTTGCTATGGCTACAGTGGCCAAAGGGCAGGGGCAGTCACCGGGTCCGCTCCAGTCCCTGGAAGCCTCACAGTGGGGATATGCAGGAGTCTGGGGCTGTGAAGCTCCAGGTACAGGTGGCAGCCAAAGAGGCGGGACAGAGATGGGAACAGGGACCAAACCAGGTGTCGGAGACGTGGGAGGGAAGGCAGCACTGATCCCAAGCAGGAGCTGAAATCCCCAATCAAGAGCAGTTCAGTGTCCCCACCCCGTGTGTGGAGCACAGGCTCTTGAAGGCAAGAGGAAATGGATTTAGATATTACTTGTCAATGCCTAAAAATGCTCTTCTTAGAAGCTGTGCATTTGGCTCATGAAGGAGAAGAAACAAATTATATATTATTTTGTACATGCAGTTTATTTGGTGGGTGTGATAGACATTGCTAAGAACAATGGGATGTGTTCTTCCCTTTTTCCTAAGGGAATTCCAACTGTGTCCAGTGTGGTAATGTCCCTGGTTATAATTACTCATCTCCCATACTCACCTGAAGCTAGGTGTGGCCACGGGGCCCAGTTCCAACCAATGAGATTTAAAGATGGAGCCTCTGAGAAAGCTACAATTTCCTAATAAAAAGATATGCACTTTTTACCAGTTCACTCCTTTCATCCTTTGCATTTTTCATCTTTTCATCCTTTGCAAAAACCTCCCACTTGGAATTCAGATGTGAATCCGGATGTACAGCAGCCACCTTGTAACACTGAGGCTGGAAGCCACACCTTAAAAAAGGGAGACCAGGGAACTAAATGGACCCTGGGTCCGTGGTAAGTTTGAATTTGCTCTAAACGAACTAATTTTTGTAGTTGGCTCCCCTCTTGCTATGTGAGCACATGACCTCTTCTTGGTGTGTGGAGACAGAGAGAGGGACTAATCTCTCTTCTTCTTCTTATAAGGCCATCTTTCCTACTGAATTAGGACCCCATTCTTGTGACCTAATTACTTCCTAAAAGCCCTCTCTCCAGAGAGAGTCACATTGGGGATTAGCATTTCAACACATGACTTTGTAAGGACATAGTTCAGTCCACAGCATAAACCCTGAAATGTTGGCCAGCAAATAAAGGCTCTGTTGTTTCTAAATTCAGGATTTGATTGAATAGTGGCCCATCCTCCCCTTCCATCCATCCTCATACTTCTCAAGCAATCACACCACTGCCTTCATTTCATTTCATTTACTTGAAATTTCAGTTAGCCCTGTACAGCAGAAGTCTGCAAACATATTCTATAAAGGGCCAGATGATTGATATTTTAGACTTAGCAAACTACATAGTCTCCGTCACAACCCCTGAACTCTGTTGTTGTGACACAAGTGTAGACATAGACAACATGTGAATGAATATGCATTGCTGTGTTCCAAGAAAACTTCATTTACAGCAACAGGCAGTGGGCTAGATTTGACCACAAGCTGTAGTTTTCCAATCCATACTTTAGAGGCAACATGGCAAGGTAAAAGAGCATAGATTTTGAAATGAGACAAATTTAGGTTCTTATCCTGACTCCAAAACTATGATGCTGAACAATTTTGTTCATGCTTCCAAGCCTATTTTCTTAGATATTAAACGGGAATGTCCATCCCTGCTTTGGAGGGTGGCGTTTTAGATGTAAACCCGTGTCAAAGGCCCACACATAGTAGGCTTGCGCCAAATGGTCTCTGCTGTTGGTTTTTGTTAGCGGGTTTGGAGCTGCAGTTGTTGGGATCTACCTCAGCACAGGTGATAGCCTTGTCACATAACCCATGCTTCTCACCTTGGGCAGGTGCTATTCGACCCCTCTCTCTTTGTGAGGAAGACTTCACTCTCCACCCCGACTGTGTGTCTGTCATCTCTGCAGTGACACTGGCCCAGAAAAGAAGGAATTGCCAAAAGTTGCACTGGGCCAGTTGAGGAATGAAGGCTTGCACAACACTATGTAGATCTATCGTCATTGGCATAAGTAGAAGCTTCTCTCGTGGAGAAAAGAAGAGTCAGAGCATGTTTTGAGATGCCCTAAAGTCAGGAATAAGTGGTATATCAAGTCTGAGAGCTCAAGTCAGGGTTCACTGCTGAGAAATCAACAAGGCAGGACCAGGGGCAGTATTGCTGCCCTGTACCTAGTGTCCTGGCAGCTCTTTCCACCAAGTGTGAGGTCCACAGGCAAACACCTGGGCGATCTCTCCTTTGCCCCCTCACTCCAAGCCATAACAGACAGGGTGAAAACAGGTGGGGAGAGTCACTGACAAGATGCCACTTAGCAAGAGTGCCATTGGCGTTTGGAAGAAAGCCTGGATGATGTGTGTGTCAGGGAGCCTTGATCCCCTCTGCCAACAAACCCCAGCTTGAGTGTGTCTGGCACCAAGTCTCCCAAAGGAGAAGATGGTCCAAGGAAAGGGAGCAGAGAAAGGTGGAGAATGAGGCCAGAAGACGAGTGGGAAGCCAAAATGGGGACATATGGAGGTTAATTAAGGGAGCAGTGACACTCCCCAGTGGTGGAACAGCCAATCAATAATTCCCCCACATCTCCCCACAAAATCTCCCACTGAGTCTCCATTGCCCACTGATGCACGGAGTGAGTGGCCTCACCAGGGTACACGAAGAGACAATGAGGTCCTCACTGTGCTGAATGGAACAGCACAGGACAACTGAGCAGTCTGGGAACAGCAAGCATCTGGGACTCCACAGAAACCTGGGGGATTGGCTCTGGACTCCCTGGGGACTGGCAAGGGTTTCCATCATTTCCACTCTGGAGGGGCCAGGGACCCTGTTAAAGCGTGCAGTGCAAGACCGATGGGAAATCGTACATTTCGTCTTTGCCACAGCTGCTTTGGAGGGAGGGCTGGGAGCACCCAGAACTGAGACTCAGAACATAGCCGTGCAAACCCCGGCTCTGCACTTCCAGGCCGCTTGACCTTGACCAAGTTCCCCGACCTCTTGGAGTGTCATTTTCATCTTCCACGGTGCCTGGTTCCTAATCGCCCTCAACCACTCTCCAGCGACTTGCAAATGAGCCTGGTGCTAACAGCAGCCCTTATGCGAGATGGTGCACAGACTCGGCCGTGGGAAAGCAGGGACAGGGGAGAGGGGTGCCTCGTGTCTCTGAGGGAGGAGGAGCCCTGGGCCCAACGCACCATCTGTCCCAGGATCTCTAGGGTGGTCTGCATTTCCCGCCCCCCCCCCCCGCCCAAACATACATCTCTGTGTCATTCCATATAAAGGCATAGAATATAAGCTGGGGTCCTACTGAAAGTTGTTCACAGTTGGTAAAGTCAAAATGGACCCCACCGATAAACTGCTGTGTACCAGTCATGCATATAGGGCATTATCTATATACTATGAATAGAACCCGCCGAGGGGCGGGCAGACATTGTGGTCACCAGAATATCAATGCCTGCCCTTTGGAGGAAGACATACTCTGTTCTCCACTGTAGAGCCTCACTTACTACCATGTGACTTTAGAAACACCCCTTCCCTCTATGAGATTCAAGTTCCTCATCTATAAAATAGGTATAGGAACAGCCTGAGGGCTGACGTCAGGTTTGGACATAATAAATAAAGAGCACCTGTTTGGGTCAGTTTTCCCAGAAGCAGGCTCCAGGGCAAGGATTGGGAGTCATGTGTTTTTATTTAAAAGAAGGCATTTGGGGCTAGAGGGGAGCAGGACAGAGAGGGGAAGGAATCTCAAGGGCACATTTTAGGAGTCCCATCCTCGGCTTCATCCCCTGGGGAGATTTGGTGTATAAATAGCAGCTCAAACTTGGATGATGTTTGTCTGGAGGCAGACGAGCTGGGCATTTTATACCCACACAGTCCACTCCTGGCTACAAGCTTCTGGGAACAGGGGTGACAGACTCCCAGGCATGCTCGCTCTCCCTGTGGTCAGGAAGGCTCCAGTGCCCAAGGACAGTCTTCTGCAAGTGACAGGGGCCGGTGCCATCTAAAGAAACAGAGCATGCTATGGCTGGGAGATGGGACATGGAGCCATTCAAGGGATCCGCAGAGATGAGGCCAGGGGCCAGCACTGCCCACCATACTGCCTTGCACTGTTTTGTGGGAATCAAATTAAATAGCAACAGTATATATCTGGTTTTTTTCATCTTCTCACCTATGGGCGTGACAATACTGATAATTATCTACATGCCTCTTACCATGTGCCAGGCACTGTCCTGAGTGTATTAACTTATGAAGTTCTCACCCAACCCACTGCTATCCCCATTTTAAGATATGAAAACTAGGGCACAAAGAGGGTAAGTAGTTTGCCCAAGGTCATGCCACCAATTAGAGGCAGGATGGGTATTTGTGCTCAGAAAATGGGCCCCTAGCCCCAGCTCTTAAGCACCAGGCTACACTGCATTTGGGTGGAGCCAAGTCCCTGCTCTCACACGCTCTGTCCAATATGGGAGCTGCCAGCCACATGTGGCTCTATACAATTAAAGCGAAACCATTCAAATTAAATAAAATTAAAAATGCAGTCCCTCAGCCACCCCAGCCACCTTTCAAGCACTCAATAGTCACATGCAATTGGGGACTACAGTACGAGACAGTGCACACAGAGAACACTTCCAATAGAAAGTTCCATCCAACAGCACTGGAGAGAACAGAATCCTAGGGAGAAGGAGGGCAGGTGTTATGACTCCAGGATCCAAACTAAGACTAATGTGGCCCCTAGCCCCATGGTGACACTCTTAGCTGTATGATGTCAGCAAGCCTCCATTTCATTGCCCCTTAAAATGGGCATAGAAAAAAAGCATCTCCTTCTCTTGTGCTTATTGTGAGGACGAATTGGGGTCATGAACATTGAGTATCAAAGTCATCACAGAATAAACACCAGCTATGGTTCCTCCTGTTACATCTACTTCCTATTGATATTGTTATGCTCACTGTTACTACAGAGCTGGACGGAACCACCTAGGAGCTCACACCACATCATAGATGGAGAAACTGAGGCGCAGACGAGGAATTCAGCATGGTGGTGACAAAGGCAGGACTAGATTCTCTCTCCATTCCCTGGGTGGCCGTCTTTCTACCAGTCTGCGCTATAAAACAATTCTGCAGCCATTTCAGCTCTCCAGCTTCAAGCTTTGTCTATTGGATTTAAATATTCCATCTCTGACCAACCGTGAAACCATGGAAACTGAATGGCAAATTGAAAAGGCAGCAAACAAATTAGCTTGCAAAGCCCCACAAATGATATAATCGCTCCAGTATTTAAGCTGCAGATATTCTCTGCGTTTTAGCCAAGGCCTTTCTCAATTGCTTTTGTAAACCTGCACCGTGTGTCCCACGAGCAACATCACCCCCGCAGGATCGGGACCAGACTCTACATCCGTTCTCAACCCCAGAGATTCAGAGCCCAACTCAAAAGGTGAAGGCTGCCATTGACCCCGCGGGGCTCATTTAGTCTCCCTCCCTCTGCAGGAAGGCCAAGCCACATGAACAGATCTCCAGTTCTGACATCTCTGCCCTCTTCGGAAGGTCCAAGAATAAGCAAATAAGAGTGGCGTCCTGTGGGTGGAAAGAGAGAAGAATTGTTTGGAGTGGACCGAGTGGGAAATTGCAATGAAAATTGCCAGAAGCATGGCAGGCATCTGTGGTTGATTGCATTAACGGCCAGTTCTTCAGCCCGCACCGTACCCACACCTTTTGCCACTTATGCTTTCCCATTATGCTGAAACATGATTCTATGGCCTTGTGGAACTTTCATTGGCCAATAGAATATTAGCAAATGGGATGCAGCGTCTTGAAATGCTCTTGTGTAATTGAGCTTGCCACCTCCTGTGCCTCTGCCATTACCATGAGAACAAGCCTATTCACCCAGAAGGAAATAGAATCAATTGGATGAGAGCTGCCTCAGCTTAGCTTACCCAGACAAGCGTAGATCAAAGCAGGGCACGCAGTACTCTCACCCCTGCTGAGCCACAAAAGCATGAACAAGTCCAGCTGGGATCAATAAGGAGCCTATCCTAGACCAGCCAATCCATAACCAGTCTACAGATGCATGAGCTACAATAATAAATGATTGTTGTTTTAAGCCACTGAACATGGGTTGATTTGTTACACAGTAATAGCTAGCTGATACAGCATCCTTGATTCCTCTCTCCCTCACTTCCTATACCCAGTCCATCAGCAAGCTTCAAATAAACCTACCCACCTCTTTTCCAGTTCCACAGAATTATTTCTCAGGCACAGCACTAGAGCTGACTGTTACCTGGGTCTCTCATCTACACTCTTGCCTCTGTTCCATTCTCTACACAGAAGTCAGGATTCTTTTCTCAAAGCAAAATTGAGTTCTATCTCTCTAGACATGGAGTTGGGATATATCTGAGGATAAAACTCCTGTCTCCCCTGCTGACCTTCTCAGCTCTGCTCATGTCACTCCCTTGAAATCAGGCCAATCTTCCCTAGGTTCCCAGAACATGCCAAACTCCCTCCTACCTTGAGGCCTTTGGACCAGCTGCTTCCTTTGCTGGCAATGCTTCCCTCCCTTCTCTTAGCATGGCTGGCTCTTTCTCTTCCTTGCATCTCATCTTAAACTTCCCTTCCCCAACCAGATTCCTAAAGGGAGGCTCCTTCTATCTTCTCCATCTCAAACTAGTTACCTCTTTCTTAGAATTACTGGAACTGGTTGTTGATTTATTTGTCTGTCTGCTTACTTTATTCATTTACCCCAAATCATTTATTGAGCTCCTATTGTGTGCCAGGCTTTGTTCTAAGTGCTGGGGAGACAGCAGTGAAGAAGGAAGACCAGGTCCTAACCCTCACTGAGCTTTCCTTCTGGTGCGGGAGACAATGAACAGGGAACAAAGTGGCTCTCACATCTTGCTTTCGTTAGATGTCTGGTCAACATGCTAAACAGGGGATGTTTCATGGGTGTTAGTTGCTTGACTTCCCGGATTGGCTGCAGGGGAAACAGTGGGAAAGATAACAGGTATGTGCAGACCCAGAAGCTCCATGTCAGTTTCTTCTATACACCATTCAGTATCACCCCTTTGTAGTCACACACTTATTGGGTTGTGTTCTGCTTATTCTATTGTGCTCCTCTCATTAGACCCATACCCAAGCCCCAGTCACCTTGCCTTTACTGTTGTTTACTTCATTTGCATAGGGCTTTTCTCATTATTGTTTGAATACAGAATTCCATACCTAAGCAACAGAGCATGGGAGAGGAGCCTCCAGTCACCCTCTGCTCCTCTACCAAACCCCAGCTGTGTTCTTGGCTCCCCTCACCCGTGTGCTCAGACCTCTGCTGGGCTGCTGGCTCCCTTTTATTTTTTGTCCTTTCCTCCACAGGGTCATGATGATTTATACCAGTTCCCATGCATTCACGAACTTCCCACATTATATTTCTTCTTGCAAGACTTGATAACTTTCCCTTCTCCAATGTTATAAATTTACCTCCTGGTAAATACTACTCCACTCAAGATAGATAATGTAATTTTAGATAGTGGGAAGTGACATGAAGAAAATAGAGCAGGGGAGAAAATATAACTGACTAGATGCTGTGGGTGCTCCAGTATATGCTTGATAAATATCTGTTGAATTAATAAATTAATGAATTTATTAATTTGTTGTGAATAAATTAAGGCTCCTACAGCTATTCTCTGCCTTCCCAGGTCAAGCTTCCCCCAGCCCCTCAGAGAGTTGTATTGAATTAACTGGACCACTCTTCCTCCAGATACGGTCCAGGTGGAGATCCAGTATATCAGTATACAGACTATGCTGCTGTAATAAACTAGCTCCCAGTTTTAGCTGATTAAATAATGGTTTACTTCTTTCTTACCCAACAATGGAAGATTAGTGGTCCAGGCTGACAGGGCAGCTCTGCTCCACAAAGTCATGCAGGGGCCCAGGTCCTTCTGCCTTCTTGCTACACCAGCCCCTAGTATGTTGCCTTCACCTTCACGATCAAAGCTGGATCATTACCGTGCCCATGCTTTGCTCCACAGGAAGGAGGAGGTAAGCCATTTCTTTTTAAAAGAAGGACTAGCATGTTACACATTCCACTGGTGAAAAATTAACCAGATGACTACAGCTGGTGGCAAGGGAGTCTGGGTGGCCATGTACCAGGATAAAAGTGGGGGTATGCTCTTTCTAACAGACAGAAAGGGAGAATGGACACCGGGGGGCCTGTTAACAGCCTTGGCCACACCCAAACCTTGCTGAGGACCAAACCCTGGCAAAGCACCCCGATCCTACTGCTCCTTCTCTCTGAAATGTCCCATGTCTTCTTCTTTACCTATCAAACTCCTACTTTTCCTGTAAAGCTCAGCTAAATGACCCTCTCACAGTTCAGCCACTAAGAGCCATGTGTGCTGAGCCCCTGCCCTCTGAGGAGTCTTCTGTGAGATTCTGCAGGTAAAGCTCTAGCACAGTGCCTGGCACCTGCTACTTCATAGATGACTGAATGATTAATACATGCTCAATAAATGCTAACCACCACCATCACTGCTATTGTTCTTATTTTTATTCTTTTTCCAAAGTTTTTCTGGGAAGAGACCACAAGGTATAGTGGAACAAGCACAGGCTTGGGAGCCAGTAGACCTGTTTTTGAGTCCTGGGCTCACCACTTACTGTGGTGTGACCATGGACCTGGGGCTTAACCTCTCTAAGACTCAGTTTCTTTGTCTGTTCAGCGGGGATAATTCTAATAATAATAACCCTACTTTATAGGGTTAATATATTTACTAAATATTATCATCCGTATAAAATGCTTAGTATAATGTCTGCAAAGAGTGTTTCGATAAATAGTGGTTTTTGTTATACTGGCATCCTCATTCTTGTCACCAGAGAATGATGATCATGTATATCAAGGCATGAATTAGCTGCAGGATAACAGAACCTCATAACGATGGCAACAAAAGGTATGAGTTTATTCAGCTCCTGAATCAAGGAGCCCAGACATGGACAGGGCTAGAATAGAGGCTTGGGAATGCCTCACCTCTCCTGGCCACCAAAGACCACTGTACCTCCAACAACATGTGCATGTGTTCGAAACAAGAACGTGAGAACAAGAGGCTTGCCAGTCAAGTGTATTCCTTAGGAAAACTAAAGCTTTCCTTGATCCCTCATCCCACAGACCTCCCGGAAGGCTCAGTGCCAGCACTGCATCACATGGGCTGCCCTTAACCTGTCAGATGTCTGGAGAAGGGGTTTGTGAGCAGGGGCTGATTCAGCACCAGCAGTGACTATCCTAACAGATTGAAATGTGTTACTCAAAGACATGTTCAAGTTCTAACCCCTTAGTACCTGTGACTGTGATCTTCTTTGAACATAAGGGTTCAGCTGTGGTCACACTGGACAGTAGGGTGGGCCCTTCATCCAATTAGACCAGTGCCCATATAAGAAGAGAAACATGAAGGGGAAGGAAGCACATGGCAGCAGAGGCAGAAATTGGGATGATGCTGTCACAAAGCCAAGGAATGCCCAGAGCCGCCAGAAGCTGAAAGGAGAAAGGAAGAATCCTGCCCTAGGATGTGGTTCTGCCAACACTTTGATTTCTGATATCCAGCCTCCACAACTATGAGAGAAGAAATTGCTGCTGTATTCAGCCACCAGTCTGTGGTACCTATGACAAAAGCCCTGGGAAACCAACACGGGGATGCTGCTACATCAAGTAAATAAGTGGATCACATTGCATCAAATGCTAAAATTGAGGGTTGGGTTAAGCAGACTTAACTGAATCATTCATTCATTCATTCATTCATTCATTCACAAAACCCCAGCCTGACCTGAGCAGTTTGCCCAGGCTAATATTGCAGCTCCCTGAGTGCTGAGGGTGGGTTAGAGAGACTTCTTCAGATTGTGAACCCCTCATCTTGTCAATAACTCCTATTCTCAGGGTCTCCAGGGCCCCTTGCTCAAGAGCAGGTTCACCTGACCACATGACTAGTTGGTTGGCCGTGCACTGCTCAAGTGAACACGGAGAGAAGACTCGGCCCCAACTGGCCTCTGGGCCTACACTGGGCTGCACCACTGGGCAAGTGGCTGGTGATGGGTAAATGTGACCTGCAGCCGAAAGGACCCAAGATCCTTTCGCAGGAACTCCCTCTGAGGAGCTGCTGAAACAACAACCTTGGAAGACACATTCTAAGATCTGAGGCAGGGAGAGTCAGCTTACCTTACGAGTTGGGACAAAAGACATATTTTTATGTAAATAGATGGGCATGAACGCTGGGTTATAATGGTTTATCAGAATGCCTTCCCTGCTCTGCAAAATCTCTTTAATGACATCAGTGCTTCTCTCCCAAGGAGGATCCCTTCTCTTACATTTTTTTACAGTTTACTGAGCAAGCATGAGGCACTGTGACCCATGCATGATTACATTTCTGCCTCACCACACAGGAAAAAATAAGAAAGGTGCAATTTTAATCCTCACTTTATAGACAGAGAAACCAGAGAAATTGCCCAAGGCCAGTCAGCAAATGGCAAAGCTTGAACTCAAACTCAGAACCATCTGGTTCTGATTCATGAGCTCTTGACCACTAAAACAATTCTTGCCAGCCCAGAAATTGTGCTTAATTAACTCAGGGAACCAGTTTCTCCATTCACCTCTTGTGGAATTCAAATAAGATAGTTCTGCCATATTTCCCAAAATAATAATTAATCTTCTCACGCTTAAACCTGTTCCCCATAAACTTTCCTTAAAATATTATGCATTTCCTGGTTTATGTGGGCAAAAGACAAACAAATGGACAAATAGAAATATATATTTAAAAGAAAAAAACTGAAAAAAGGTAAAGAGGCACCTGGGTGGCTCAGTGAGTTTAGCATCTGCCTCTTGAATTTGGCTCAGGTCATGATCCCAGGGTCATGGGATCAAGCCCTGCCTTGGGCCCCACACTCAGTGTGCAGCCTGCTTGGATTCTCTCTCTCCCTCTCTCTGCCCTTCCCCCCTCTCCAAAATGAAATATTAATAACAATTTTTAAAAACCAAAAAAGAAAAAGAAAAAAAAACTAACCATGATATCTTTAAGATTCTTTATGTACTATTTTTTAGATTTAAAGACTAACTTGCATATAGCACAGTCAGATTTTAATCTGACTATATTATCAGCAATATCACTCCTGGTTTGTAGAAGAAAAAGCATGTGAGTGTCACAGTATTCCACGCAGAAGTAAATGTTTCCTAGTACTCCCACCCCCAAATCAATTAGGGAGTTTGGAGAATTCTGGGTTCAAACCCCAATCCCCCCATGTCAGGTGAAAAACTAATCTGGATTTAAGATAGGAGAGACTTTATTCAGAAACACTATTGCAGTAGAGAGAACATTTTGACTTCATGATCTTTAAGCATCTCAAAATCCAACAGAAGACTTCTTTTATAGGGAGAGGCTACAGTGCTAGGAAGGACTTTAGGGAAGGCTGGTGAGCAGTGAGGCTGAGCAGAAGGCATGACCTGGACAGGTCAGCAAGATTTTTCCTTGTGGTTGGCACCTCAGAACAAGCTGTTCTACACCTTGGTGCTTGCTTAAACTTGGGCACAGCCAAAGTTTAGGAGCCTGCAGGAAAGAAGTAAGCTTGACTAAAGTTTGGTCAGGTCACATCTATGGGTAATTGTGAGCATTTGGTCACCCACTTCTGAGCTGTATGACCTTGGGTAAGTCACTTTTCTGCCCTGAGATTTGGTTTCTTTTTTTCTTTTTTAATGCAGACAATATCTGATCCCTACCTCACAGCATAGTGAAAATTAGATGAAACGCTTTGCAAGGAATCTTGGATCGCTACTCCCCTAGGGCTTAGAAGGGTGCCCAATAACATAGTAAGTCCCTGTCCACATCAGCTGCTATCCTTACACAGCTTCATCAAGAGGACTGGGCCAGACCACATGCACTGATGTTTGTAAAGTGCTTCTTACACTGCATCAGAGCAAGGCTGTTCCCACACTCTCTGTGTTTGAGAACCCTTTACTGCTCTGTAATGACAACATCTCAGATACGGGCTTGGTAAATTTGTTCTTAGCTGCAAAGAAAAGGGATTAGAAAGTTCACTAAAAAAGTTATTATCCTTTCTGTTATTTTTTTTCATGCATCTGGTTAGGAAAATAAAGACTTTTTATCAGGACATTCTTCAGATGCATGAACTGAGCAAAATGCTCAAAATCCGAAAACTTCCCAGAGGGTCTTCAATTCTTAGAAATAAGATCTAGAAGATAGGAGTGGAGGAGGGGAAAGGAACAAGGTGGTTTGAAGAAAAAAAGGGGAGTCTAGCTAACCCATCTCTGCTTCCTAGCCCAGCACAGGATCTGGCAGATGGTAGGCAGTGAGGAATCATTTGTCCAAGAGAGCCATGAGCATACACTATGTCAGGCACTTTATATGAACCATCTTGTAAGACCCCACACTGAGCTCCAGAGCTCTGCATGACCCAGCACTGCCCCCTCTCATCTCATTTCCCTTCTCCCTGTGCTCCCTGTGGCCCCCTATAGCCACATCAGCCACCTGGCATGGCTGTTCCTCCCCAGGGCAGGCAGAGTCCTCCCTCATGCTGCTGCACTGGCTCCTCCCTTGACCTGAAATCTGCTCTCCTCCTCACTTGACTCAAGTGTCGGCTCCAATATTACCTTCCCAAAAAGGGCTCCCCAACCTCTGTGTAAAACAGCAGCCCTGCTATCCCTATATCCTCTTGCCATAAATTCCTTTTTGCTCACGGGACTTATTTCACTCAAGATGGTCTTTATAAATTTTGTCTTCCAAATTCTTGTCAAGTTCCCCTAAAATGTAAGCTCTGTAGGGGGCACCTGGGTGGCTGAGTTGATTAAGTGTCCGACCTCAGCTCAAGTCATGATCTCACGGTTCACAAGTTTGAGCCCCCTGTCGGGTTCTGTGCTGACAGCTCAGAACCTGGAGCCTGCTTCGGATTCTGTATCTCCCTCTCTCTGACCCTCCCGCTCCCCCCTGCTCAAAAATAAATAAACATTTTTCAAAAATTAGAATGTGAGCTACATGATGTCTATGACTTGGTCTTATTCACCACCAGCTCTCCATTGTCCAGAACAGCACCAGGCTCATAACATGTACTGATAAATATTGCTGTACTATCTCATTTAATTCAGCCAGGAAGTTGGATTGTGGCTTCCATTTGCCAGATGGGGGATGAAGATTCAGAGAAATGAAGCCACTGGTCCAGGGTTGCACAGCTAGGAGGCAACCTTCCTAGCAGCCTTGGCTGCTAGGCTTTGAAGACAATTTGAAGAGGCAGCCCTGGCTTTGAATCCACATCCATCAGCTTTCTCTGCCACCTGCTGCTTCCTTAGAAATAATGTTGTTCTAAGTGATTGAGTGCCCCTAGAAGACAAAAGCTCAACCTAAACCCTGCAGTGTGGATAGGCTATGAACTCCAGCTCATTAGGGTGCCAGCCACTCACATAACCCCAACCACACCTCCAGGATCTCATATCAGAAGATCCATTTGCTGGGTTCAAATGCAATGAGATGGTCTGCAATCCTCTCAAAACTATTTCTTTTAAGCAGTTGATAATGGGAACATTTATAAAGAAGATGCCCACTTTAAGGTTTTTTTTATTATTTTTATGTTTATTTATTTTTGAGAGAGAGAGGGAGACACAGAATCTGAAGCAGCCTCCAGGCTCTGAGCTGTCAGCACAGAGCCCATTGCGGGCTCAAACATACACACTGCGAGTTCATGACCTGAGCCAAAGTCAGCTGCTCAACCAGCTGAGCCACCCAGGCGCCCAAGATGATGCCCATTTTAACAGCACCTTAAGGCAGCAGACAGCAGGAGCAATGATCTACATGTTATCTGGTCTTTGCTAACCATCAGCTCAAACAGCCAAAATACTCTTTAATGGGAAGTCTCCATTAAAAGTCCAGGTGTAGGAGACAGGAAGAGGCTTTGGTTGTGCCAGGCAATAGCTAGACCCCCCCAAGCCCTAAGGAGGCAGCATGAGACCTGGCAAAGAACTCAGTTTTTGGAGCCAAATGAACATTACAGTCTCTCCTCCCACTTGCCACCTGCAAACTTAATGGGAAGAAGGGTGTCATTAACCTCTCTGAGTCTCATTTTCAACATCTGCAAAATGGGGGCTGGGAGACACAACAGTGGTACCCAAATCCACGGGTTACTGTGGAGAATAACCAGAAGTATGCATACAAAGTGCTTGTCACATTCCCTAGCAGATAGCAAGCATTTAATAAATGGTAGTTGACATGTTTCTCCTCAGTGCACCTGTTTCCCTGAAACAAGTTGCCCCAGCAGTGGGGTTTTGATTAACTTTTTATTAAAGAAGATACACAATTACCTCCAGGCTGGAATATACTTGGTCATTCTTTGAGAAACCATTCATTGATCACCTGCCTGGTGCCAGGCTCTGTACTCAGCTCTAAAAAGGACAGAGATGTATAAGACATGAACCCCCAAGAATAAGTCCCTGGTGAATATGTCCATATAGGTAATATTGCATTTTTGCCTTTTAAATTAAGTTTGTTTCCTTATGCTTAATTAGCATTATTTCTACTATGAGCTTAGCAATTGGTTCAATGGATGGTTGAGACTGTGGCTAATTATGGGGGTAAAAGTATTTTGGGAGTTTGAACTTTAGCACGTTCTTAACTATTTTATTCATTTGACAGATGTTTATTGGGCACCCCCTGTGTTCCAGACTCTGTTGTAAGTGTCAGGTATACAACACCGAACAGAGCAAATTCCTGCCCCCACAGAGTTCACATCTCGCTGGGAGTTGTGGTGGATTTAAGACACATCTAAAAATTCTTTGATCATTTTCCCATGAAGAGTTGGTGTCTATAGCCCTCATCTTGAAGCTGGTCCGACTTTAATGACTGGTTGATCAATAAAGAGGAAGTGATACAATGTGACTTAGGTCATAAGAGTCAACGTGGCATCTCCCTCATTCACTAGAACACTTCTGCTGGAGCCACTGTGCAAGAAGTCTGACAATCCTGAGGCTGCCATGCTGTGAAAAAGCCCAACTAGCTCACATGGAGAGGTCCTGAGTCTACAAGAAAAGACAGAGATGCCAGGTCAGATCCCAGCTGCTCCAGTCATCATCTTACAGCAACCACACGAAAGAACACAAGCCAGAACAACCTAGCTGAGCCTTTCCTAAATCCCTGACCCACACAGACAATGAGGATACTAAAATGATTGATGCTGTTTTGAGACACTAAGTTTTGGAGTGTTTTTTTTTTAATTATTTTTTTTTTCAACGTTTATTTATTTTTGGGACAGAGAGAGACAGAGCATGAACGGGGGAGGGGCAGAGAGAGAGGGAGACACAGAATCGGAAACAGGCTCCAGGCTCTGAGCCATCAGCCCAGAGCCTGATGCGGGGCTCGAACTCACGGACCGCGAGATCGTGACCTGGCTGAAGTCGGACGCTTAACCGACTGCGCCACCCAGGCACCCCATTGGAGTGGTTTTTGATGCATCAATAGATAAGCAGAATAGAGAGAAAACAATAACCAAATAAATATTTATTAAGTAGTGATAAACACCACTAAGAAAAGGAAAGCAGGGCAAGAGAGTAAATTGGCAGGGTGTCATCAGGGGAGGCATCCCTTGGTGGTGACAGTTGCACAGAGACCTAAGGGAAGGAGGCTCACGACTATTTACAGGAAGAGCATTGCCAAACAAGAGAACAGCAAGTACAAAGGCCCTGAGGCAGAAGTGTGCTTAACATGTTCAAGGTGAAACAAGAAGGAAAGTATAGCCAGGACACATAACAGAAGGAAGGAATAGAAGAAGGTGAGAAAAGAGAGGTGGCCAGGAGCCTGATCATATAGTATCATCGCAATAAAAGTTAATGATGGGCATTGAGGAGGACACCTGTTGGGATGAGCATTGGGTGTTGTATGGAAACCAATTTGACAATAAATTTCATATTAAAAAATAAATAATGAAAAAAATAAAAAATAAATAAAATAAAAATGAAGTATAAAAAAAAGTTAACACACACACAAAAACCTTGCTTACAAAGTATTGGGCATTATGCTAAGCACGTCATATAAACTATCTCATTTACTATCACAACATCCCTCAGAGTAGGTAATTTTATTAACACCATTTTACACATGAGGTAATGTGTAAGGTCGCTTGCCTGCAATCACAAGGTTGATGAGTGGCAGAGCCAGGATTTGAATCCAGGTGGTCTGTTTCCAGAACCCATGACTTCACCACTCTTCTTCAATGCTATGGTAAGGATTTTGAATCTTAGTCTAGGTTCAACAGAAAGCCAGTAAAAGCCCGCAGGGAGGTAAGGCTGCAGTTGTGCAGGAAAAGAAGAGTGTGCAGGCTAGAGATACAGCCTGATGTTGACAAGACCTGCTGATGGGTAGAAGCAAAAGAAGAATCAAGGACAACTCTCTACACGTTTTAATGTGAACAACTAGGTAAGCAGAAGTGCCCTTTAATGAGAAGGAGACTCTAAAGGAGGGGCAGATTCTCGAATCAGTACCTCTGGGGTAATGTTTAAATCTGAGTCATTTCTACATTGACCTGCCAGTCCCCAATCCAGTGCCTAACACACAGGAGGCACCAATCAACACTGCTCAGACAACTGGTCTACCAAGATTTGGGTTGACCTTGCCAGAGTGTAGTCTATGCAAAGGTTAAAAGATTTAAAAACACAACTTCTGTCTAAAATGATCAGACTACTTCAAACATCTTTGTCATTTATAACTTAGCATGAGTTATTTTTATCACATCCCCTCCTGGAACTATTTTTTAAGAGCAGGGGAAGAAGGAGGGCTGGTGAAGGGCTTGGATACTTAAATAAGATATGGGACCACAACCTCTAGAAGTTCCTGGACAAGCTCAAAAGCCTCCTGACCCCTTGTAGACCTCAAGGGGGTGTGCACAGCCCTGAACGTCAAATTATTGCCATTGACTGAGGGGCTACCCTGTTTGGGGCCCCATACCAAGTACTCATCATACATTATCTCATTTGATGCCAACAAGGTTGTGTGAAGGGAGCACTATTAATTACCTCCTTACAAGTGATACAACTATGCTTATAAAGAACAAATTAGTTGCTGAAGGTCTCACCACTTATAAGTGACAGAAGTAGTATTTAACCCAAGGTTTCCTCAAAGCTTAGTGCTTTTCCACTGTGCCACCCTATGAAACAGGCCTTCAAACTACAAAGTACTGTAAGAGGTCACTAACACCATGTCCTGAACCTGCCTCCCCCCTGCACACACTGATGACCGTAAGTCAGTGACTTTCCTTCCGCGTGCCTCCGTTTCCTCATCTTTAAAAGGGGGATATTAATGATAGTACCCAACCTCATCATGTTTTCTAAGGTTATAAAAACTAAGGCACTGGTGGCTGTTCTTGTTACAGTACCAACCATGACTGCACAGCCATCAGAGCAGGGGGAATGCAGAGTGTCAGAGAAAGAATTGTGTCCCCCTGACAAATTCCTATGTTGGAGCCTTAACCCCCACTGTGACTATATTCCATGATGGCCTTTAGCCCAGAAAAAGATCATAAAGGTGGGGCTCTCATCAATAGGACTAGTGCCCTCATAAGAAGAAACAACAGAGGGGAGCCTGGGTGGCTCAGTCAGTCAAGCGACTTTGGCTCAGGTCATGATCTCATGGTTTGAGTTAGAGCCCTGCATGGGGCTCTGTGCTGACAGCTCTGGAGCCTGTTTGGGATTCTCTGTCTCCCTCTCTCTCTGCCCCTCTCCCACACTCTCTCTTTCTCTCAAAAATAAATACACAAATATTAAAAAAAAAAAGGACTTCCCAGCCTCCAAGAACTATGACCTGCAGCCTTCAGTCATGGCACCCCAGCGGACTAAGACACAGGTGCAAGGCTTCCTCCCTCGCTGTCCAGACTTTTCCATCAGGGCTTCCTGCCTCCTGCTTTCCCAGGAACACTCGTGTATTCACTCCAGTCCTGCCCAACACAAAGCAAACAGCTCTGGAATTCAAAACAGCCTGCAGACCCACGGCCTTTTATTTTAATGATTCTAATTTATCTCCAGCATTATCAATAATAAATCAAACTAAGTAGAATTAAAACAACTTTCCCTGCGGCTGTGTCATGTTCTGTTGGAAAAGACGACCCCTTTCCAAAGTCTGCACTGATCCCTGGACACCGGAGTCTGCCATCAGGCAGCAGGCTCCTTGGGATGGCGCTCGGTGGCTTTCCTCCTGCACGTACACGGTTCTCAGGACACACGGGCGTCACCTTGTTTAAGCCCATGGAGTGGAATGAGTATGACCCCATTTTACTGGCGAGAAACTGAGACACGGAGGTGTTCTGTAACCTGCTCACAGTCATGGAACTGAGACACAAACCCCAAAGCTGCCAGCCTCTCTTGCATCCCCTGCCAGGAAGAGGTCACTCTGGACTACCCATGGTAGCCTGATGTTCTGGCAAAAGCTCAGGGTTTGGAGTGAGTAAGGCTAGATCTGGGTACCTCCTCTCTGCCTTTGATGAATAGGCAGGCGTTCAGGGATTACGGTATCTTGCTTAGTTTCCTCTTGCATCTTGAGAAGGGGCAGCTTGTATCGCCTACAGGGCTGCCATTTACAGGATTCCAGAGAGGACCACGCACAAAGAACGCATGAACAGCACCCCCTGGAGGCAAACACAGACTGAGTCCATCCCTCATAGAGCTGTAGGGAGATTTTGAATTAATAGCTGTAGAGCACATAGCAAAATGTCTGTCACTTAATCAATACTCACAATTATTATTATTTATCTATTAGGGTGTTTCTCTGGGTTCTTACCGATACTTATGAGCTGAACTTGAGGTGGAATGAGAGTGGCATTGACTGGTACTGCCTCCTGCTCAGCCAGTTGAATAATTGTAAATGATGGTCAATAGAGTGAAATGTTCTTGAAACCACAGAAACTTAAAAGCACATCATGTAGCCTGAAGACCTCGTCTGGAAAATGAGGAAGATGCAGTTAAAGAGGCTGTAGGGTCATCAAGGGTCACACTAGACCCCTGTGGCAGAATCAGGGTGAGAAGGTAGGTCTCTCGAGGCCCCGAAGGTCCCACACCACCTCCCTCTGTGACTTCACTCCCAGCAGAATGGCGGGCTGTGAGTCGTACTCTGCAGTTGAAATGGTGCTTTTGCAGAAGTTACTGCCCTTTGGTCCCTGTTGAGGGTTGAAATGTGACCCCCCTAAACACATGTTGGGGGTCCTCACTGCCAGTACCTGTGCACGTGATCTTATTTGAAAATCGTGTCTTTGCAGATGTAGTCAAGTTAAGGTGAGGTCCTACTGGATTTGGACCCATACAACTAGTTTCCTTGTAAGAAGGAGAGAAGAGGGGCACCTGAATGGCTCAGTCGGTTGAGCGTCTGACATTGGCTCAGGTCATGATCTCATGGTTTGTGGGTTCAAGCCCCATGTCAGGCTCTGTGCTGACGGCTCAGACCTGGACCCTGTTTCAGATTCTGTGTCTCCCTCTATCTCTACCCTTCCCCTGCTCATACTCTGTCTCTCTCTCTCTCTCAAAAATAAATAATAAAAATTTAAAAATTTAAAAATTTAAAAAATAATAAAATTTAAAGAAGGGGAGAAGATACCAGGACACATGGGGGGAAGACAGCCACATGACTGCAGAGGCAAAGACCAGAAGGATGCATCCACAAACAGGGAATGCCAAAGATTGCCAGCAACACCTGAAGCTAGGAGAAAGGCATCGAACAGACCGTCTCCTGGAACCTTCAGGGAATGCATGGCCCTGCTGCCCCCTTGATTTTCTGACTTTCAGCTTCCAGAACAGTGAGAGAGTAACTTTCTGTTGTTGGAAGCTGCCTAGTTCATGAGACTTTTGTTGACAGCAGCACCAGCAAATGAATACCATCCCCAAAGCAGATGTGGGAGGTAAGGCCCTCCCCGCTTTACAGGCAGAGCTGGAGTTCAGATGCAGCAGCGTTTGGCCAAGTCTCCTCCCCCATCTCTCCTCCAGTGCTCACCAGTCACCCTGGTCCCCTCTCCCAGAACACACCCGGGTCTTGGCACTTGTTCTGTTTTCTCGGGACGCCGCCCCCCACCACTCCTTTCAGACTGCTGCCTCCCCCCTCCCCCAGATGTTGGAGTTCCCCCAACCCAACCCTGTTACCACACAGCCTGTGTCCTACCCCCACATGTACATTCTCTCGCCCTCCTGTGTCACACTCGTCAGCACCTGGAATGACCTTGCTTATTGCTTGTTCACATGCTAAGTATCCCTCTCACGATGGGAACATTTCCTTCGTGAAGAGGCAGAATTCTGCCAGCCCCATTCATTGCGTCTCCTGAGATGGGAGCACATCATCAAAGCTTGGTAAACATCTGCCAAAAGATATGGGAAGAAACAGAGCTTTGAGATCAGACCTGTGTCCACAATTCAGCTCTGCCTTGGTCAGTCTGGTGATGTTACTTGTGTTGGGAAACCTCCCTGGTGCTCAGTTTCCTCATCTGTCCAATGACTAATAGCTGATATCTGCTGAGCTCTTCTCTGTGTGCCAGTTAAACGTCTCACTCTTAATTTCAGCTCAGGTCCTGATCTCTCAGTTCTGAGACTGAGCCCTGAATTGGGCTCAGCCTGCTTACGTGTCTCTGTCTCCTCTCTCCCTCTGCCCCTATGCTGCTCCCACACTAGCATGCTCTCTGTCTCTCTCTGTCTCTCTCTCTCTCTCTCTGTCTCTCTTTCTCTCTCTTGAACACACACACACACACACACACACACACATATACAAGAACAAAACAAAACACCCTCACAAAAGCCTATGCTGGAGGGATGGTTGTTAGGCTCATTTTATAGCAAGGGAAATGGAGAAGTGACTTGCCCAGCATTCACACGGTGGGCTGGGACCCCACTTATTGTTTGGCCAGAGTACCTGCACTTGTGTTTCATGCTTTGCTCTTCCAAGGATGCCTCCAAACATTGTTCACGTTAGGTGGTGGGGAGGACAAGGAGCCATACATGCCTGGCAGTGAGAGTGGCCCCTAGCATATAATTGGTGTTCAACCATTAGAAGCTGTGTTGGTTTCATTGTAACCTTTCTCACAACACCCAAATCCAACGTATCCTTCCTCCTTCACCGGTTCCTCGATGATCCGCCCTTTATTACATCCTACACTCCAGCCATGGAAGTTAACAGGTAACTTCTCAGGTGCCCAATATGGCCCAGGGAGCCTGGAAGGGCTTACTCTATGCTCCACAGAGTTCAGTTCCACTCAACAAACTCCGTCTGAACGCCAACCACACCTCCTCGCCTCCGCACCATGGCAATCAGGACACAGCGCCCAGAGCTTCAACCCCATCTGATCTGCCCCGCTTCTCTTTCCGAACCAAGTCAGCACGGCGGGCGGTGGGGGGAGAAGCCCCTCCCTGACAGTTCTGGCTGCCGCATGCTCCCTCTGGGAACAACTCATCTCATGGTCACATGGCTAGCTCTGGTCTGGGAGCCCGAAGGCACAGACTCTAATCCCCAGGAGGAAAGATGGGGTCATAGGAAACCAAGGGCTTTTGGTCAGAGACACATGGGTTAAAATCCAAATCTGCTTACTGGCCATATTGTTTTTGTAAGTTCCTCGACCTCTGTCAGCCTGTTTCTTCATTGGAAAATGGGATCCGTAATAATGCCTGCTTTTCGGGGCTTCTGAAGGATTACGTGTAACACACACACATGTAAGCACTCAGTAAACGGTGGCTGTTATTACCACTCTTATTACCAGTGATGTAATCTTGAGTAAGTCACTTAATCTCCTTGAGCTCTGGTTTCTCATCTATAAAACCAGGATAATAATTCTTGGTTTTTAAAGAGAAGTTTGGAGGAATCTAACGAAAAATGTATGTGAAAAGCCACATAGACCATGGAGTGGGTGACTGCTCAACGTTGTGAATGTACTTAATGCCACCTAATTATACACTTGAAAATGGTGAACATGGTAAATTTAATGCTGTGTCTACTCTACCATCATAAAAAAATAAATAAATAAACAATGACACACACACATCCATAGCGGTGGAGACTCCTGGGTCTGAAAATAGAGCCCACTCTGGCTAATTTAACAGAAAAGGAATTTATTAAAGAATGTCAGGACACCCATTTCTACGTGGGCCGGAGAATCACTCTCAGAGGCCACGTAGCCAGCACAACACCCATATCAAGGTACAGATCTTCTCTGGCAAAGACCCCACAATGTCACACAGGTGTGAGCTGCAGAGATGATCTGCCATAGGAGAGCAGGTTCCTCAAGATGGGAGCCCTAATAATGCCTGCTTTTTGGGCTGGCCAGCTGGACACATCATCTGCACCTGCCCCTGTTTCTCCATTTCAATCCCTTGCAAACCCAGGTTTCGTACAGACACCTGATTATCAGCATCAAGGTCATATTCCAGGGCCCTGGCTGCACGCAGACTGGGAGAGCAAGTCTCCAGGTCTGACCTTAAGAAGGCATGAACTCCCATGAAGGCAATTCCCCAAGTTTAGGGGATGCATATCAAGATGCTGAGCCACAAAACCCCCTTCAAGTCCACTTCAGGGTTTTAAAAGCCAAGCAGACCTGGGTTTTCTATGCGAGCCATAGAACTGTAGTAAATAACCCCTCTGATTCTGTTTTCTCAGCTGTAATAGAGAAATAGTATTATCTCCTTTCAGAGGCTTTTTTAAATACTGAAAGTAATGCATCTTAAATCTCAGCAGACAATAACTCCTTCCTAAACATAAACCCAACAAGTCCAGTTAAGCAACTAGACAAGAAAGCTGTTTGACAATGTGCCACTACGGACGGCAATCTCTGCCGTGGGTCACCGTCACCTCACAAACATCCTAGATACCTTCCTCACAGAGAGAAGGGCAATCCTGAGACCCCTCCAGACTTCCAGTTGAAGGATGCCTCGGCAGACCCCAGAGAGAACCCTCCCGCAGGGATGGACAAGAACAGCCCAGCCAAGGTGGGGACGGAGCAGGTGGCAGGCCCTTCTGTCGGCTGACACGCGTCCATACACTGCCTGGAAGCAGAGAGAATTCCAGATCGTGCCTCAGCAAAGTGACAAAGTGCTATCATAACCTTAATGAAGGGCCAGCGTTCATGCGGTCCAGTCTTGGGGGTGTCTCATATCAGTTCCTACCATCCAAAATATTTCCCATCTGCATCTGAATCTCTCAAAGAGCATTACACAGCCATGCTCTTTAAAACTCCTCCCCATCCCTCCCGGCCCCCAAGCCTCCATGCCCAGCAGTGGCCCCAAAGCCTCCTCTCCTATCCTGAGCTCTGTATGAGGACCCCCCAAATCAACTCACCCTGACATGGGGTCCCCATCTCCTACCCTTTCTCCTATTTATTTTCCTTTCCTTCTCCCAAGCATCTCATAAAGCTTTCCAAAGCTCTCAGCCCAGCTCCTCTGTTTTCTCCAGGTGAGCAACTAGATCACAATGTGTGTGTGTGTGTGTGTGTGTCTGTGTGTGTGCATATTCCTATGTGTCTGTGTGTGTGCATATTCCTGTGTGTGTGCATATTCCTGTGTGTGTTCATATTCCTGTGTCTGTGGGTATGCATATACCTGTGTGTGTGTGCATATTCATGTGTGTGCATGTTCCTGTGTGTGTTCATATTCCTGTGTCTGTGTGTGTGCATATTCCTGTGTGTGTGCATATTCCTGTGTGTGTTTGTGTGTGTGCATATACCTGTGTGTGTGCATATTCCTGTGTGTGTGCATATTCCTGTGTGTTCATATTCCTGTGTCTGTGTATATGCATATATCTATGTGTGTGCATATTCGTGTGTGTGCATGTTCCTGTGTGTGTTCATATTTCTGTGTGTGTTTGTGTGTGTGCACATACCTGTGTGTGTGTGCGTGTTCCTGTGTGTGCGCATGTTCCTGTGCGTGTGCATATTCCTGTATATGTGTGTGTCTGTGTACATATTCCTGTGTGTGTGTGTACATATTTCTGTGTATGTGTGCATGTTCCTGTGTGTGTTCATATTTCTGTGTGTGTGTGTGCATATTCCTGTGTGTGTCCATATCCCTGTGTGTGTCTGTGTGTGTGCATATACCTGTGTGTGTGCATATTCCTGTGTGTGTGCATCTTCCTGTGTCTGTGTGTATGCATATTCCTGTGTGTATGCATATACCTGTGTGTGTGCACATGCCTGTGTGTGTGTGCATATGCCTGTGCGTGCACATATTCCTGTGTGCGTGCATGTTCCTGTGTGTGTGCATCTTCCTGTGTCTGTGTGTATGCATATTCCTGTGTGTATGCATATACCTGTGTGTGTGCACATGCCTGTGTGTGTGTGCATATGCCTGTGCGTGCACATATTCCTGTGTGCGTGCATGTTCCTGTGTGTGTGCATATTCCTGTATATGTGTGTGTCTGTGTACATATTCCTGCGTGTGTGTGTGTGTGTGTGTGTGTACATATTTCTGTGTATGTGTGCATGTGTATGTGTGTGTGGCTGGGGCAGAGTTGCAACATAAGCCACCAGACAGTGCTAGATGTTTCCTTAGTACAGAGAGAAAGAGGGCATGACTATGCATCCGCTAACAATTTTGTCCCCATTATACACACTTGCATGATGATAAGTAATCTATGAGTGAAGTTTGCCAATGACAGGAGTCTGGCAACGACCTCGTGTTAGGGTTTACATGTCAGAATTCTCTACGGTAGATGGAGAAAATAGCCACAGTGCCTTCCAGCTTCTCCCATGAAGCAGAGGAGTCCGTTCCCCTCATCTTGATCTGGAATGGCCCTGTGGCTGAGTCTGGCCAACAGAATGGCAGCTGTGCCGTTGTGAGTCCTGAGCCTAAGTCTCAGAGGGCCATGCCGCTTTTGCTTTTGTGGCTTTGGCAACCTCGAGACATGGGTGAGCAAGTCCAGGGGAGCCTGCTGCGGGGAGAAGGGACAGTGGGCCACAAACACGCGTGGCCCTGCCGACAGCCGGCCAACCCCCAGAGACCGCCAACCAGCAGCCCAACGGCTGGCCACAGACACATGTGTGAAACCAGTCAGGACCAGAAGACATTAACTATCTGCTGGAGTCCAGCCCCAAATGCCAGTCCACAGAACCATGAGCTAATACACAACCGCTGTTTGAAGTCACTACAGTTTGGGGCAACCTGTCACATAGCAAAAACTAAATGATAACATAAGGAACCTTAAAACATCAGGGTTCCAGGCTCTAAAGGAGACATCTGAACCAGAGCCTGCCTGCCATGGAAAAGGCTCCCTACCCTCTGTGGGTGTGGGGTATTCACAGGTCTCCCAGGGGACCCCTCCTAGAGCTGTCCTGTCTGAACCTCCAGAAGTGGCAGGAATCTTCTATTTGCAGCTTCTACAACCCTGTACAAGCCAGTACAACCCTGGGTCAGTTTTATTTCCATCCCTCCTGCTTGCTATTTCCCATTATCACACAAACATATCAAAAAGGAAAAACGATTCATTTCTGCAAGTCAGCAAAGTGCTAGGCTTGGCAGTTGGTGAGGTGCTTTTGCAGGAAAGGCAGCTGCTGAGATTTCTGGCTTCCATGGGGTGCAGGACCGCAGGCTTCCTCTCCGATATGAGCAGCAGCCTGGGACCCATGGCAAGAAGCAGCCCCACCCTCACTTACAAACGTAAGGGCCTGGGAGTCAAGGAGATTTTATGGGATTCACCAGTGGCATGGTAGGGATGCAGTGAATCCCAGCTTCAGAAACTGCTCCCTCCATAAACTGCCAGGCTGATGCCTGAAATTCAGTCCCTTCATTGTGTAACGGAAAATGCTGTGACATTAAAATGTATACAGTCTGTACAACTAAGCCAGTGTCACCAAAGTTAAAAGGCAACAAACTGAGACATGTTTGCAAAGCGCATGACCTACAAAAGATCAATGTCTAGAATATATAAAGAATTTCTACAAGTCACTAACGAGGACAAACAACTCAGAACAATGATGGCTGAAGGCCATCAAACAATGATGTACAGACGTGTTCACTTGAATGGCTAATACACACATGACAAGGAGCTCAGCCTCATCGGGAGCCAGGGGGAGGTAAAAAATAAAATAAAATAAGCAATTATAAGACATAAACTCACTCCCTACCAGATTGGCAAAAGCCATTACAGAGAGGAGCACAATGTGGCATAGCCACTCTGGTGGGAAATTTAGTAACATTTAGTAAATTTGAAGATGCACCTACCCTAAGACCCAGGCATTCCACATCCCAGATTTAAAAAAACAAAAAACAAAAAAACTTCTTTAGAAAAGTGTCTACTCGTGTCTTCTGCCCATTTCTTCTCTAAAGAAGACATCCAGATGGCCAACAGGCACATGAAAAGATGCTCAACGTCAAAGAAATACAAATCAGAGAAATACAAATCAAAACCACACTGAGATACCACCTCACATCACTCAGAGTGGCTAAAATGAACAAATCAGGAGACTATAGATGCTGGAGAGGATGTGGAGAAACAGGAACCCTCTTGCGCTGTTGGTGGGAATGCAAACTGGTGCAGCTGCTCTGGAAATCAGTGCGGAGGCTCCTCAAAAAATTAAAACTAGATCTACCCTATGACCCAGCAATAGCACTGCTAGGAATTTACCCAAGGGATACAGGAGTGCTGATGCATAGGGGCCCTTGTACCCAAATGTTTATAGCAGCACTTTCAACAATAGCCAAATTATGGAAAGAGCCTAAATGTCCATCAACTGACAAATGGATACAGAGCATGTAGTTATATACACAATGGAATACTACTTGGCGATGAGAAAGAATGAAATCTGGCCATTTGTAGCAACGTGGAAGGAACTGGAGAGTGTTATGCTAAGTGAAATAAGTCAGGCAGAGAAAGACAGATACCATATGTTTTCACTCATATGTGCATCCTGAGAAACATAACAGAAGACCATGGGGGAGGGGAAGGGGAAAAAAGTTACAGAGAGGAAGGGAGGCAAACCATAAGAGACTCTTAAATACAGAGAACAAACTGAGGGTTGATGGGGGGGTGGGGGAGAGGGGAAAGTGGGTGATGGGCATTGAGGAGGGCACCTGTTGGGATGAGCACTGGGTGTTGTATGGAAACCAATCTGACAATAAATCATATATATATATATATATATATATATATATATATATATATACACTTTTTAATAATAAAAATTAAAAAATAAAAAATCTTCTCACACATGTGCACAGACACCATGTCCACAGGGACCCACAGAGGCACTGTGTATAGTAGCAAAAAAATTGGAAACCACCTAGATATCCATTTAGAGGGGAAATAATAAATAAATTATGGTCTATTCATACAATGGAATTCTATACCAGTCTTAAAATGAGTGGATTAAATTTGCATGTATCATCATGAATAAAGTATAGTGTTGATATAAAAAGCAAATTGTAGAAGGTTATTTAGTTTATGTAACATGTTAAAACCCCAGAACAGTCCTGGATATATTATAAAAGTATAAAATCATGGACTATCTTCCAGCATCAGAATAGGCTCACCTCTTAGAAGGTAGGAAGGGGACAGGGGCAGGAGAATGAGGGAGCTTCCAACCATATCTAGAGCATTTTATTTCTTTAGGAAAGAAAGAATCGAAAGAAATAGGCAAAATGCCAACACTCATTAAACTAGGTGATGGATACACAGCTGTTTGTAATTTTATTCTCAATACTTTTTGGTCATTCATTCATTCATCCCACAAGTATTTATTGATCACCTGCTGTGTGTCAGGCATTGTCCTAGGCACTGGGGACATGGCTGTGAACAAGACAATAGCACTGATCTTTCGGAGCTGACAGTAGTGAAATTGGGCAGACAATAAATAAATAAGCAAGATTCATTAAATGTTAGATGATGATAAGACAAATAAAGCAAGAAAGGTCAATACAGAATAGAGGTGTCAAGCAAATGGGGAAGAGGGCTGAAAGTGGAAAAGCCAGGAAAAATGTGGGTGGAAAAGAGATATAAGAATCAAAACCTGCAGGGAGAAGAAAGTGACTTGGGATCACTGGGGGAGAACCTTCTGGAAAGAATAGCAGGTATGAAGGTTCAAAGGTGGGAAAGTGCCTAGTGGGTCCACAGAGGAGAGGGAGGGGCAGGAGATGAGTCCAAAAGGCAATAGGGCAAGATGGGGACATCACATATCGTTTAGATATTCCATAATTTTTGACAGAGAAAGGAAGAAAGGGAAGAAAAGAGAGAGGGCTTTCCAAATGAAATCTGGTTGAATGCAAACAGAACTACAATTAAAAAATACACATTTAGGGGCGCCTGGGTGGCTCAGTTGGTTAAGCGTCTGACTTCAGCTCAGGTCACGATCTCACGGCTCGTGAGTTCGAGCCCCACGTCGGGCTCTGTGCTGACAGCTCGGAGCCTGGAGCCTGCTTCGGATTCTGTGTCTCCCTCTCTCTCTGCCCCTCCCCAGTTCGTGTACACTCTCTCTCAAAAATAAGTAAACTTAAAAAAAAGAAAATACAAATTTAAAAACTTGATGAAGTCCCCAAAGCTTTGAATGCACACTGAGCACAGTGACGTTTCAAGACGGGGATAGTACTAAAGTTCCCACCTGGCTGCAGACGGGAGTCACCTGGGAACTTTAAAACCACTGGATGCCCAGGTCTCACCAGAGCACTTAAGTCAGAATATCTGAAGTTGGAGTCAGGCATAGACATACATTAAAGATGCTTTGGGGACCCAGCATGCAGTGAAATTGAGGAACCACAGGGTTAGAGTACAGGGGGTCCCTAGCCTCATTGACAATGGAATCTCCTTGTTTTCATTTTATTTTTCACAGATTTTTCAAATCATGGAACTAGGTTTTCCAACAGAACATAGTTTCATGCAATGTGGCTCAGTTGTTTTGTTTTTGTTTTTAATTAAAAAAACCTGGTTTTTAAAAAGCAGCATATTCTTAGTCATTAAATAAAATCCAGGTAAAGCACTTAAAATAGTGCCTGGCATGTTATGAGATCGATGAATAAATAGTACTATTATTTTGTTGTTGTTGCTGTTGCTTATGCCCTAGCATGAAGGAGTTCATCCACTCCATTCCCGAGACTAGATCTTAATTAGGACATTAAAACATTTATTAAGAACATCAGTATAGTTCTAGAATATGCCGGGAACTTATATGTTTGCAGGTCAAAAGGCCCTGGTTTAAAGATGAAAAAACAAAGGGGTCACGTGGTGGCTCAGTCAGTTAAGCAGCCAACTTCAGCTCAGGTCATGATCTTGTGGTCCACGAGTTTGAGCCCCACATCGGGCTCTATGCTGACAGCTCAGAGCCTGGAGCCTGCTTCAGACTGTGTCTCCATCTCTCTGCTCTATCCCCACTTGCTCTCTCTCTCTCTCTCTCTCTCTCTCTCAAAAATAAGTAAACATTTTTAAATTTTTTCTTTAAAAAAGATAAAGAAACAAAGGCTCAGAATGGTAAAGCAACCAGCCCAAGGTCACACAGCTAGTTAGTGGTAAAACCCAGGCTACGTGCATGGCTCTTACCCGCCCCTAAAAATCTATGCTGACTTTATAAGATCTTTGTTCTTCTCTGCTATGTAAAGGTCATTTTGAATTTTATTCTCATGGAAAGAAACACAGAAATAAGAGAACCAGATGCTTTTCTCGGCTCCCCTGGAAGAATTAATCTCTCCTCACTCTGGGTTTTCACCAGCCTTTGTACATCCCTCCATGGTTCTTGGCACCTCACTTTACAGCCAGAGTTGGGATTCAACTGACAGTCAGGCAATGAGACAGCCCCCACTGTATACATCCAAGGGCCAAGGCTCTAAATCTAAATCACGCAGTGTATGGGCGACCATGCAAGGGCTGTGGATTTGCTGGGAATGTAAGACCCTGGTGAGAGGCATGTGGAGGCAGAAAGGCAGTGCATCCCAGTGGTTAAGAAGGGGAATCTGGAGGCAGACTCCCAGGGTTTGAATCCAGGTGCAGCCTTTGGTCGCTGTGTGACCAAGGAGGATTTTCTGGACTTCTCTGTGCCTCCATTTTCTTCTCTGTAAATTAGAGGTAATAACAGTACCTTCCGCACAGGGTAGAGAGGATTAATACATTCAAAGTTCCTAGAACACCTCCCAGCATACCATAAGCATTAAATAAATCTTAGCTGTTAGTGTCATGTTATGGTTAGAAACTGACCAGCCTAAATGCATAGAGACAGAAACAGATTCCTGGTTGCCAAGGTCTGGGAGGAGGGGGAAGAATGAGGAGTGACTGTTTAATGGATACCACGTGTCCTTTCGAGGTGATAAAATGTTTTCAAACCAGACAGTGATGGTGGTTGCACAACATTATGAATGCATTAAATGTCACTGAAATGTTCGCTATAAAGTGGCTAATTTTATGTTATGTGAATTTCACCTCAATTAAAAAAAAAGTTTGAAAAAAACTAGCCACCCTGTATTCCCATCCCAATTTACTACATTTTAACCAAATCTCTATTTACTCATCTGTCAAAAGTAATGATAAAAATACCTTGACCACAGACCACACATGAGAGGTAAATTAGGTAATTATGTAAAGTGGACCATGCGTAGAAGACACCTGGCACGCAGAAAATGCTAAGGAAATGGCACCAATTATTCTTTGAGTTTAAGGGCTAATGTAGTGAGCGCTTTGGAAATGACCGTTTCTGCCCTTCCGTGGACCGGATGGATGCTTGCTACCCTTTACCAAGGGACTGTCAAGCACCTGCAGGTCCTGTAAAAATTAAGTATGGAGCATTCTCCAAGATCAACCTTCCGAGATTGGTCTAGCAAATCCATGCACTACAAGTCAAAAGTTCTCACCCTTACCTGCTTTAGAATACACAGTCACTTATTTAGCAAATATTTGAAATGCACCTGTCAATTACAGTCAAACATATTACTCAGTAAAGGGATTTCTGTCTCCCTTTACTCAGATACCGGGAAACCACTCCTCCAACATTAAAAGTCACTGCTCCACCAACACCTTCGAAGGAAGCCACCAGCAGAAGGAACTTCTCACATGCTGTCTGCGTGCCGTGTTCAGTTTGGTTTAAAAAGAAGTCACCCAGGAATTTCTATAACACCTGTTCTGGCCTGGGGGAGGAGGACGGCTTTAATTAAAGAGACACGTGTCTACACTGTCCTTCTATAATCTGGTCAAATTGCAACAGAAGGATGGAAAGAAAAAAAAAACACACAGAGAAATATTTAAGATATAAATCACAAAGCCAACAAAAAAGGCAGAAATATTATAAATGGAAGACCAGGTGTGCTCTTTCCAAATTATGCTGAACTGAGCCCAAATCCCCAACGTCTCGTTTTGTCCCGGCTATCCAAACAGATGTCTTAGCCTTCAGAAAAATTACTAAAAATGGAAGTACAAATCCTCACTGAACTGCGGCTTTGCCCAAACCTCCTGCCGGCATTAAAACCACCAGCAACAGACGGAAGTTGAAGTAGAATGCCAGAATGTGTCGTGAAACTTTTCTTGCTCACCTACTATGTATCAGGAAACATGCTAAAAAAAAAAAAGTTAGCAATTTTGAGTTCCCTTAATCCTTAAAATAAGTCTGTGAGGTAGAACTTATTAGCCAGTTTTTTTCTTTCATGTTGTATTTATTTTTGAGAGAGCATACGCAGGGGAGGGGCAGAGAGAGGTGGGGACAGAGGATCTGAAGCGGGCTCTGAGCTGACAGCACAGAGCTCGATGTGGGGCTCGAACTCACAAACCATGAATTATGCCCTGAACCAAAGTCAGACCCTCAACCAACTGAGCCACCCAGGTGCCCCACCAGTTATTTTAATGTTCAAGAAAACAAGCTCAAAGCCCACAGCCCGGGGTTGGCCGCATGGGCGTGTGACCTGTACAGTCATACAGGGCCTGTGTTTGGCTTCATGATCTGTTGTCACTGTTCTCAAAAAAGTTTATTTATTTATCTTGAGAGAGAGAGAGAGAGAGAGAGAGAGAGAGCAAGTGTGCATGGGTGGGGAGGGGCAGAGGGAGAAGGAAAGAGAGAATCCCAAGCAGGATCCTCACTGTGAGCACAGAGCCCGACATGGGGCCCGATCCCACAAACCATGAGATCGTGACCTGAGCCGAAATCAAGAGGTGGGCGCTTAGCTGACTGAGCCACCCAGGCAGCCCTCAAATCCTTAATTTTTAAAGGAGAACCGTGCATTGTTACTTTGCACCAGGTCCGGCAAGTTCATCTCAGGTAACTGAGATCAGGTCCTGCCAGTGGACATGTGATCCACCACAACCTCATGCCTGTCCCGAGGCAATAGGACCGACCCCTGTGGTTGCTACTCTTTCTTTCATCTCACAGATCCAGGCTTGCAGTAAGGGTAAAAGGAGATGATGCAGTAACACCAACCATCTGACAATCTATAGTGTTCCAGGCACTCAGGAGGGGACTCTGGGGCAAGGCTATGGCCCCTGGGCCAAATCTGGCTCATTGCCTGAGTTTTCCAACCCACAAGCTAAGAGTGATTTTTACTGCTTTACATAATTGGACAGAAAAACTTGAAATAATATTTCACGACACATGAACATTATAGGAAATTCAAATCTCAGTGTCCGTATGAAAAGTTTTACTGGAAGAGAGCTATGCTCATTCATTTACAAATCACCTATGGTTGTTTTCAACTACTGTTGGATAGTTACAAAAGGGACCCTATGGCCCAATAGCCTAAAATATTTACTGTCTTACCCTTTACCGAAAAAGTTTGCCAACCCCTGTTCCAGATGTTTGGTGAGTGAATGAGTGAGCAAATGGTTTTAGATGATCAGCGTTAGTGTTACATTTGTACAAGGTTGGTACAACTTAGTAAAAAGTCCAAAACTCAGAAATAGTACCCAATCCCTCAGAATTACCCAAATGTTTTAGAAAGCATACCATTTAAATTCCAGATCTCTTGGGGCACCCGGGTGGCTCAGTTGGTTGAGCATCCAACTTCGGCTCAGGTCATGATCTCACGGTTTGTGAGTTTGAGCCCCATGTCAGGCTCTGTGCTGATAGCTCAGAGCCTGTAGCCTGCTTCGGATTCTGTCTCCCTCTCTCTGCCCCTCCTCTGCTCATGCTCTGTCTCTCTCTCTCTCTCAAACGTAACTAAACATTAAAAAGAAATTTTAATAAATAAGTAAATAAAATTCCAGATCTCTTCCATTTCCCATCTATGGTTTGTTGGTTGCAAAATGGCTCCAGTTCCCCTCCTCTCTACACCTGTGTCCCTTGTGATGTGACTTGGCATCTCCTCCCACAAAGGGGTGAATCTGTTTCCTTATTCTCCATGTCTGGGCTGGACTCGGGATTTCATTTAGCCAACAGAAGTGACAGAAGTGAGGGGGTACCAGTTTTGAGCCTAGGTTTCAAGAAGCCTCATGGGCTTTCCACTTGCTCTCTCGGAAGCCTGTCCAAAAGTCTCCCTGAGAGCAAGGCTGGGCTAGCCCACTGTGGAATGAGGGTCCCCCTGGAGCAGAGACAAGGCAGCTCAGTTGTCCCTGTTGAGGCGCCAGTGAGAGCCCACCCGCAGCAGCAAAGCCACATCACTGTACTTGCCCACAAACGTGGAATCCCCACCAAGCCCAGCCCAGATCAGCAGAACTTCCAGGTCAGTCCACAGACCTGTGCACTAAGTGTCTACCGCAGGATGCCCCTGTGCCTTCGGGAGTGTGTGTTACACAGCATTATCATGCCACCAGGTGACTGATGCACCGTCCCTTTTCTGTCTGCTCGTGTGCATTTCCCTTCTCCATCATCATCATCTGTAGAGGAGCTGCAGCGATGAACGCTTATCAAACCATAATAATAATAATAGCACTTAGAACTGCCTGGGACGTTTCCTATGTACCCATGTGCTAAACGTTTTCCCCAAATCTTCTTATTTAATGCTCACAATGGTGTTGGCAGTTCACATACTGTAGGCAGCTTCTAAGACAGCACCTAATGGTATCTGCTTCCTGGTATTCATGCCCCTGTGTAATCTTCTCCTCTGGAGCACTGGCCAGGCCTAGTGACTCACACAAAGATGATAGGATGTCACTTGTGAGACCCGGTTACAAGAAGACAATGGCTCCCATCATATTCCCCAACGCTTGCTCTCTCTAGCGCTCTCTCTAGCTCACTCTGATGGAAGCGGCAGCCATATTGTGGGCTGCCCTATGGAGAAGCTCATGGGGGAAGCAACTGAGGGTGGTCTCCCACCAACAGCCAGTGGGAAACAGGCTTTCAATCCAGCCACCCATGAGAAACTGGATCCTACCAACAACCACTTGATAATTAGCAGATTCTCCCTCAGTCTAGTCGTGAGATGGCCCTGACCTCAGCTGACACCTGCATGCAACCTCATGAGAAACCCTGAGTCGGAGGACGCAGACCCCTGACCCATAGCAACAGTGAAATAGTAAGCGTCTGCTGTTTCAAGCCGCTAAGTTTAGGGGTAATTTGTTACACAGATTAGATAACAAGAACACCATACGATGCTGCTTTACAGATGAGAAGACCAAAGCATAGAGGTTAAACCAACCTACCTACATTACATAGCTCCAGAGGCCACATTCATACCCACTGCTGGCTGCCTACTGCTGCCAGAGACATGAATTTTACTCCCCTCCCCTCACAGGCCCCTGTGCCTCTCGGCCTCATTTTCTGATCCTCAGGTTCTTGGCCGTGTTGCTTTGTCTGGTCTCCTGCTTCCTCTGCCCTGAGTTTTCTTTGTGTTTGTTTGTTGTCTCCAGTGGAGTCCTTGTCTCAACCATTCCTTCGCTCATCCTTTGTCCCCTACCCCCACCCCACCCTTCCTCTTTCCAGGCCCCTGTAACCTGAAGCATGGCATTTACAGGTAAGACAGCCTCCATGAAGGCTCTCAGCCGCCAGTGTTCAAAACCATCAACTAGAATGACAGCTAAATGGCACTTTAGAAATAAGCCAGTCAGGGGCGCCTGGGCTCTGTTGGTTAAGCATCCAACTTCGGCTCAGGTCATGATCTCACAGTTTGTGGGTTCCAGCCCCACACAGGGCTGTGTGCTGACAGCTCGGAACCTGGAACCTGCTTCAGATTCTGTGTCTCCCTCTCTCTCTGCCCCTCCCCTGCTCATGCTCTGTCTCTCTCTCAAAAATAAATAAACTTTAAAAAAAAAATTGAAATAAGCTAGTCAAACACCCCATCTCTGCAGTTCACATGGGGGAGAGCCTTATTACATGATGTTACATGACATGGTAATTATTTTCTTGTTCATTGACTTCTGTCTCCGATATCTGTAAGCTCCGAGAGGGCAAAGACCTTGACTTTTTTGCCACTGTCTTCTCTCACCCCACAGTAGGCAGGCAAAAATATACTCTCTGGATAAATGAAAATTGAATGAGGAAGAGGAGGGGAAATAAAGAGAGAGAACAAACACCTTCTACATGCCAGACCTTTTACCAACATGATCTCATGTAATGATCACAACCACTTTGAGACTCCCCATCCTGAAGGTGGGAAACACTGAGGCTCAGAGAAGTCGGTTAATTTACCTAAAGTTGTACAGCTGGTAAGTGACAAAGCAAAGACTTGGACCCATGTCTCCCTGGCCTCAGAGTCTATTCTCCCTGATCCACACGCTACTGTTTGTCACCCTGTGGATTCCTAGAATGGCACCCCCCAAACACCCTCCAATTAGAACCTACACGTCCGATGACCTGGCTTCCCAATGACTAGCCTCGGTGGCCAGAAATGTTACCTCAGCCCTTGCGTGACCTTTAGAGACATGGGTCAAATGTCTCAGTAGCACCCCTGGCTGGTCCCAAACAAGCAAATGTCATGGGGATACAGGACATAGGCTAAGGAGATATAGGAGCTGGGCTGCAATTCAGTTTGCCCAATTACTAACTGCATGACCTTGAGCAAGTTACCTAATGGTCTGTGCCTTGATTTCCTCATGGGGAAAATGGGGATAATACACAGACCTACACTCGGGGTTGATGGGATAATTAAGTGAATTAATATCTATGAGGTATCCAAAAGAGTCTGACACATAGTAAGTGCTCACTAAAAGTAAGGCACAAGAATTATCCTAGTTTCTCTTTGAACACCTGCCCCCACAATCCAGTTAAGCATGTCCTCCTTTCTGGATGAACAAACTCCCTCAGAAAATGTACATGACTTGCCCAGATTAGGCAACAAAGCCAGGAGAAATGAGACTCCACGCCCAGACCCCATTGTGCCCTCTCCTCCAATGGCTCCTGCTCACCTCCTCCCATGCTCCTTCCCAAATCTTCAGCCTCACGTTTCCAGGTTGTACTGAGTCATCCTTATGGTCACAGCCCAGAGTCTTTATGGGTCGTTCAGCCTTCCCTTCTGAAATGAGCCTTTCTGTAAGAGATCAGAGGAGGAGCTACAAGATGGGGCCCCAGATGAGGGGGCTGAGCAGGAGGCAAGGGAGAGAAGCAGTCAGGGGCTTCCAGCCAGCCCCTGTCCGTCTCTGGGGTGCTCAGTACTCACTCCCCGCAGAAGACTTATTAGCTGCAGAATGGAATGGGGAGCCCGCAGTAACGAGCCTTTAATTACAAAACTCTTTTACCTTATTGCTTTTGTGTGGCCCCGATGAAAATGAACAGTGGCAGTTTCTATTAGAAATGTTAATTACTTTCCTGGGTAATTAGACTCACTGGGTCCTGTGAGCACCTGACCTCACTTCATAACAGCAGAGGTGGGAGGAAGGGGGAAGAAATTGGTTGGGGGTGACAGGGGAGGTGGGGGAGGAAGCAAAAGTGTTTATAAATGCTGAGGAAAGCAAAACCATCCAAATTCGTTGAATGGACAATGAAGCTTCAGAGGCCCCAGAGGAAGGCTACTGGGGAGCCTGCGGGGGGTGGGGGGAGCTTTCCAGCACCCAGGACCTGTCACGACAATGAAAACGGTGGCAAATCTTTCGAAGTGCAGGGCCCGGCTGGACAGGCTCTCACTGAGCCTCCTCTTAAGGCTACTGAGCCCCCAGCCTGCTCAGAGACTTCCCCAAGGCCACACAGCAGGTGAGGCAGGGCTGGGACCAGAGTCTGCTAAGCATTTCCTCCTTCATTCCTTCTACGAGCATCTGCCGGCTGCTCCAGCCACCACTTTGGCTTGAACAACAGAACTGGCACGATTCCATTGCCCAAGGAGTTTAAGGACCAGGGACACAGACAGATAACGGCCCCCTTGCTGTTCACACACAGGGAGCACACAGGAGGCTGTGATGAAGAATTACTGGGCGGGAAGTCCTCAGCATGGATGGAGTGATCAGGGAGGGCTTCTCTAGGGAAGTGGCTTTTCCCTGACACCTGCAGGTTGGGAAGGGCTCTGCTATTTGCAGGGATGGGGTAAAAGAGTATATCACCTGGTGTTGTGGGTTGAGTAGGGTCCCCGCAAAATTCATGTCCACCCAGAACCTCAGAAGGGGACCCTACTGGAAATAAAGGTATTTGCAGATACAATGAGCTGAGAGCATAGTGGAGTAGGGCCCAAATCCAGTGACTGGCATCCTTAGAAGCAGAGGGAAACTGGTCACAGAGATCCAGACACACAGGGATGAGGCCATGCGATGATGGAGGCAGAGAGTGGGGGGATACAGGTGCACGTCAAAGAGTTTCAAGGATGACCAGCCACCATCAGAAGCTGGAAGAGGCAAAGAAGGATTCTGCTCTCCCCCTGCCCCCACCCAGGGACTTCAGGGGGAGCATGGCCCTGCTGATGCCTACAGTTTGAACTTCTAGAACTGAGAAGAATAAAGCCACCTGTCTTAAGCCGCCTGGTTTGTGGTACTTTCTCACAGCAGCCCTAAGAAACTAATATACCTGACTTCTATGACCCCCTATCTCTGACACTCTAGACTAAATTCCCAAAATAACATAGGATGAGGTCATGGAGTGAGCACTAGACAAGGGGTCCAGCTTTCTTACTAACCTGCCTTGTGACTTTGGGTAAGTCACTCCTTATCTTGAGCCTTACCTAAGTCAGGCAGAACTTGGGGCTCCCAGACACATGGTCAGGCACAAGCTGAATCACAATGGCCTTGGGGCAGCATGTTTAGTATACAGATTCCTGGGCCTGCCCCACATAGGCTTACAGAACCAGCTTTTCTGGGCAAGGCTGTGGAAACCAAATTTCTAACAAACTCCCCAGGAAAGCGATCCTGACGTGCCACCCAGTTTTTAGAATCTCTGGGTTCAAACACACACCCTAAGGGCCCTTCTAGAACAATGTGTGTGTTACTGTAAGGACTGTCCATTCTGGCCCTGGCCATGAGTCACATCTGCCCATCCATGCTGACCTAACTCACTGCAGATGTCTGTTAGGAAACCCAAGCATCCAAGGTACCCAGGAGATGCTTGTGTGAGGCAGGCTTGCTCCTTAGAGTCATTAAAGAAGCTGTTTACAGAGCCCTGCTCTTCTTTTAATTTGTTTGTCTTTTTGATTGTGTAATTGAATCCCAGCCGCGGGGCTCAACCGAGCCTTGCCAGGGAAGGCAGAAAGCCATCAATACCCAGGAGTGACTGACAGCCGTTTCCAAGGTGAGAGGCCCTCCAGGGCAGATGACAGGAAGGCTGGATTCTTGCCACGGTTCTCAGGTTAGACCGTGGGGGGCAGGGGGCAGGGGGCGCCTCGACTCTGCTGACCTGACAAGCTGAGGTTCAAATCCTAGCTCTGCCATCAGCCAGCTGTGTGGACCTGAGGCAAATTCCTAAACCCCTCTGTTCCTCAAATTCCTCGCCTGTGAACCCAAGGGTAGCACACCCACCCAGCAGCTTTGCCGGGAGAACGGCAAGACACAAGGCCCACAGGGGGCCCAGCACGTTGTGAGCGCCCAGCAAATCACAAGTGTCTTGTTATTGTTGCTATTTGATTAGTAGTATTAACAGTGGAGGGTTTGCACTGGAACCTAGGAGCTGGTCCGTTTGGCAGGGATGGCCCCTACCTGTTAGGGCTAGAAGAGGCTACGGAGAGGGCTGCCTTGTGTCGTGAGAAGAGCCAGAATTTGGAATCCCAATATCTCATTCCCTCTGTGTGGCCGTGGGAGAGTCACTTAAACCCTCTAAGCACCGATGACCTCATCTTGTAAGTAGAGCCCAGAATCCTGATCCCTCCATCAATTGCCACCATCAAATAAGACAACACATGTGAAATTGGGTAAACTCCTTATCTTTTTACTAATCCAAAGGAGAAATTACCATTATCGAGCCAGATTCATAAGCCTCTAGGGAGCTGCTGGCCTGGCCCAGAGCTCCTTTTCTGCAAAGGAGGAAGGCAAGGTCCAGAGAGGAGAGGGGTCTTGCTCAAGTTCACGCAGGTATTTTACCCTCGGTCCCCACATCTGCCTTCTGCCAGCATAAAATTCCAGTAGGCAGGTTCTCAGGAAGGATTCTCTGTGCTGGGGAGCCTGCCTGGGAAGTCAGGGGGCACACAGCTGGGGCTGACCAGGGGGCTTTCTGCCCAGAAGCCCTTCAACAGTGAGCACTGACCCAGCAGAAGCGTCCCTGTTCCTGGGTGATCAAGACAGACTGGGACCTTTCCACAGAGGGTCCTGGCAGGGGACAGGGGATGAGAAACACAGAAGGAGGGGGTTATTGCAAACCACCACTGAGAGACGTCTGTGGGAGGAAGCTTGAAGACAGGAAGGTGAGCAAGCCTCAAAGTCAAACCCATCTGGTTCTGAGTCCCCTTCTGCCACTGGCTGGCTGCGCACCATTAGGCAGGCAGAATAAATGAGAATTTTGCTATTTAAACACAGTGTTTCCTGCCAGGCTGGCTCTGGCTCCTGCTTCTTAGAAATGCTTCCTTCAGCCCTGGTGTTCAGCCCACTCCTTTGGATGAATCAGCCCTTTGTGGGCAAGAACAATGTCAGGCGGGCTCCTTCCTCTACAGCCAGCGGCCCAGCTGGGGAGTTGAAAGAATAGGGCTGGGTCTCCAGGAGATGAGTAGGGAGCGGGGGCAGTGAATCCTCAACCTCTGGAAGTCTCTGCAGGGAGGAAGCCCTAGGAGCAGAGCCAGGACCCTAGGAGCAAAGTCTAGGGAAAGCCGAGAGAGGGCTTCAACCCACGGGAAAAAAGAACTTGGTCAACGTGGGTTGTATAACACAGGCACCAGCTGCCTGGGAAGGTATTGAGCTCCCCCTCCACACTGGGACTTTGTTGGTGAAGGTGACCGGCCACTGGTGAGGATGGTGTCAGTGGGATTCCTGTATTCCGTGGACATGTGAATTGAATGAACCCCAAGGGCCCTTCCACACTCGGATTCTGGTTGGATGACTCTGAAGTCCCAGTGATGAGATTTGCAAGAGCAAAATTAGGTGAACGGCCAAGTCTTAACTCCACTTGTCAGTCGCATGAACTTGAGCAAGTTATTTAACCTCTCTGAGGCTGTTCCCTCATTTGAAATATGGGAACAGTCATATGCATTTTGAGTAACCAGGGTGGGAATTCAACTATGTACCACACACAGAGTACCTGAACAGCCTGGTACATGGTGAAGTCTGAGACAGCAAAGCACCCCAGCTGCCCTTCTAATCCCCATCAGCAGCCTCCCACTGGTTCCCCAGGTTTTCCAGGAGATGCACTCATTAGGCAGATTAGTGCACAAAACCCATCGTCACTCACATCTGTGGATGCCCAGGACTAAATACTGTCGCAGGATCTCTTCCCATTAAGCTCATGCCTCGCAGAGCCCAGGCTGTTTCACGGAGAAGGAGGTCTTAATGGTCAGGCCTGAAGAGAGGCTGTGACTGAGAGGAAGGAGGAAAACCTAGGTGTCAAGGATCGTGAAGAAGGTAGGCATGGTGTTTGAGCTAAAGATGCACATCCCTGAGTGCTGGTCTGCCCTGCTAGGTGGGAAGGCAACTTCCTTCTAGGTGCGATGCCAGAAGCCAAACACTCTAACCCCCAGGGCGCCAGCTGGCTGTCTCCTAAGCCTCCCCCACGCTCATGCTAACGGTGGGAGGGTTCCGCCCAGGCAAAGCAGTCAGGCCCAGAGTGACAGCACACGCACCTACCCTCTGCATGTGTGGGGTAAGTAGGGGTCTCCTGGTGGGACCTAAGGGGCCCCAGAGCATCCCCCCACTTTGGTCCCCAAAGCATCTCCCCTATTACTTTACCACCTATGCTTGGAACTTAGGGCTTCTCAGTTTTTTTTTTTTTTCAACGTTTATTTATTTTTGGGACAGAGAGAGACAGAGCATGAACGGGGGAGGGGCAGAGAGAGGGAGACACAGAATCGGAAACAGGCTCCAGGCTCTGAGCCATCAGCCCAGAGCCTGACGCAGGGCTCGAACTCACGGACCACGAGATCGTGACCTGGCTGAAGTCGGACGCTTAACCGACTGTGCCACCCAGGCGCCCCAGGGCTTCTCAGTTTTAAAGTGACTTTACTCCTGTCTCCGACAACTACGCATCTTCAGCCCTCAGTAAATCATAGCCACAATGGCCAAAACCATTTTCTGCAACTAAGAATTCCCAATTGGCTTGGAAATCACCTCTAGGTTAACCCAGCTACCCTGAGAAGCTGGGAAGGGGATAAATTTCATCCCTGTCAAGAGAAGAAATGCATAAAGTATCCAGAAGCCCTCCCCAACACACACACGCATACCACAATCACCACCACCAGAATCCATCTGGGAGCCACCAAATGCCCAGTTGGTCCATCCATTCAAGACGACGACATCCAACACTCATTTCACTCACCCGTGAGCAGCAGTGGCCAAGTGTGCAGGTCCTGTAGTATCTGACACTATTAAGCACTCTAAATGTTCTTTCTCTAAATGTCAAAGAAGTTCATGACAAACCTTCCAGCCAAAACAAAGAACAGATGCTTCCTCAGATGGACCAAATAAGGGAGGGTGAAGATGAGGATTCACTGGGCATCACCCCACCCATTTTACAGATGAGGAAGTTGAGGTGTTAAGAAGCAACTTGCTCATTATGGCCAACAGGTGGCAGAGCCAGCTTCCAATCCAAAACTGCCAAGCGCTGAAAGGTGTACTATTTTCATTACGTCGCACATGTCCTTCCCAGAAAGCCCAACTTCCCTTAGATCTGGACCCTGTGGAAGCAAAGTTGCTCCCTGAGGCCTGTGGCTGTCAAAATGTAACAATTTAACAAGAATCACCTGGGAGCCCGTTAACTGTGCCAAAGCTCCAGTGTGGTTGAGATCAGCTCTTCTCAAACTGTCTTGTGCACACATATCATCTGGGGGTCTTGTTAAAATGCAGATTCTAAGGCAGTGGCTCCGGGGTCAGGCTGAGACCTTGCATTTCTAACAAGTTCCCAGGTGATGTCGGTGCTGCTGCTCCTTGGACCTGATTTCTGAATTGCACGTCTAGTGAGTCTGCCTGAATCCTGGCATCACCACCTACCAGCAACATAACACCAGGCACGTTACTAAGCCTCTCTGTGCCTTGATGTCTTTATGTGTAAAATGTGCATCAGTACAGCAATACCCCACGGTGTTGCTCTTAGGATAAAAGATGATCTATGTGAGTCACTGAGCACAATGCCTGGTGCAGAGACAAGTCACGATAAAGTATGATTATTATTGGAGCAAGTAGCAGCAATAGTGAGTTTTGCGGTGCAGTGTAAGCTTTCAAAAAAAATTAATGCAAACCGTTAGTGTTGTATTTTCCCACTAGCTTACATCTATTCAGCTTTCCCGAGTCCTATAGCTTCCTCTAGAAATGAATTTTAGACTTCGTAGTAGCATGGCAGTTTACATTTGTATAATGCATTTTTGTATATGTTTGTGCTTAAGTTATCAATGTTAACTCGGTGCTGAAAACAACCGTGATTTATTGCTTCTCCCATCCCGTGGCTGTCTGAGTCTAACTGGGTGGCTGTTATACTGCCCGGGGAGTAGCTGAGGTCCCTCTGCATTCACCCCAGAGCTTAGCTGGGAGCGAAGGCTGGACCTTCGAAGGTGGCCTCTCGTCTTGCAGGGCACTGTCCACCTGGGCTCTCAACACCCAGCAGTCTCACCGACCTGCTCTCACAGCATGAGGCTGGCTTCCTGAGTGAGGTCCCTAGAGGAGAAGCTCCAAAGTGTAACTGCGTATCAATCCGTTACCTGCATCATGCTTCCCAGTGTCGCAGTGCATGGTCCCGCGATCGGCCCAAGTGAGCCGCGTGGGCACAGAATGCACGGGGCATGAACAGCGGGATGCATGGCTCATGGGGAGCCACCGATGCGAGGTCGACCACAATTAACCAACTGGGTTAGAAGCCCCTGGAAGACAGCCCCTCTGCCATGTGCACTGTTGTCTCCCCGGTCCTAGGAGATCGCTGGGCACATCTGATCCTGCAACCAGCTCCAGAGACCGTGAAAGTGCAGAGGCTTCCCCAGGACTCTCTGCTGCCCAGGACCTCCGGCTCCCGACCCGTCATTCTTTCCTGTCCACTGTCCCGCTAACCTTGTAGCATAAAGTTTTTCTGCCAGCCTCTCCTTACCCTGGATGTCTCTTGTCTCCAAGCTCCCTGGTGACGTAGTTAATTATTTATAAATGAACATTTAAATGCACCAGAATAAGTGCTATTTAAAGGAACCCTGTGGTGACTCACTGAGTAATTAAAATAATCATTTATTCCATAAGCATTTATCGGGTTCTCAGTTTGCACCAGGCACAGCAGGGGTGGAGATGGGGGGGACAAGAGGAGGGGTTATGGAGTTCGAAGCTGGGGCTGTTGCCCTCAGGGAGCTAAATCACTTATGCTTCCAAAAACAGATGTTTGTTAGGCATCTACTGTGTGTCCCAACTAAGTGCTGGGCTACAGAGGTGAACTCAGCACCATTTCTGCCCTCAGGATGGCACAGACTATCAAGGGGAAATGAGCCAGCAAGAAGTCCCCTACCATGTGGTCACTATGTGATAGGTGCATTTGGAACAGGTCCTCTCAGAGCAGAGAAGGGGTGAACTCTGCCTGGTGCAGAGACGGGGTGGGGGGGCGGTGAAGGTGGGGTGGGGGTGGTATTAAGGAAAGCTTCCCAGGCACAGGGACCCACAAAGTGTCCCTGGACACAGAAGAAATTGACCCAGTAGATAAAACCAGGGGAGGGTCTTGCAGGCTGAGACAAGAAGGCACTAGAGACAATACAAGTCACTGGGTGAGCGGGGGGGGGACAGAGGGTCTCCTGCATCCTGTGTGTGGGGCTGCTTTCCTAAGACCCACAGCCCAAGGCTTCTCCAGCCAAAGGGACCAGCAGCCTCCCCTGGTCTGATGGTGTTTCCCTTCACCCTTCAGGACTCTGGGCAAGGTCACATGCTTGCACAGACCTTCCCCTGGGACTAAAGCGGGTCCCTCCTTTACTATCTCTCTGCATTTATCTCCCTCATGGCGCTTAGTGCTGATTTTGTCTACTTGCTTCTTATCTGTGACCTGCACTCAGAATAACTTTGCGAAGGCAGGGACTTTGCTACCTCTCGCCATCCCTGCTGGAATGTATGTTGCACAGGACAAGGACTTGGTTTGTCTCATGTTGCACCCACGCACCTAAAGGAGTCCCTGACACCCAGTGCTTAAGGAATACATGAAGGTAAGGTCCCTGGCAGGAGGAACAGGCCATGTGACGCGGGGGAGTCAGTATTCAGAGCACTGTGACTTTAGAACAAGACTGCTTCTGTTCCCGTCTTGCCTCTGTCCCTTGCTCACTCAAGGACTGTGGGAAAGCAATTGCCCTCCCTCCCCCTTCCCCCCCCACCCGCCCCACCCCCAACGCCCCGCTCAGATCCCTCATTGCCAATGTCAGGCATCCTTTACCAACTCAGATTTCAGAACAGGGATTAAGGTTCCACTTCTGACAGAACTTGGGATGATGGCAGAGGCAGCCTTGTGAGTGTGCCCAGGGGTGAGGCCTGGCAAGAGCCCAGCCAATGGTTTACAGTCAACATCGTGACAAGGTGTGGCTTCAAGTCCAGCTGGACTTGGTTCCAATTCAGGGTCATAGCATCCAGGTTCCCAGGGGAGCTCACGAGTTTCCTCTGGGCTGACGGAGCATTGAGAACGGATACCTGGTCTATAACACACAGGGGCTAGTTGTTTGGCAGGTCTGTGGAGCCTCAGCCTAAGAGAGAAAGAGGGGCAAGAGAGATTTCTAACAGGCTCTGTGCTTTCATACATGCTAATCCCTCTCCAGGAAAAGACTTTCTTGCCCTACCATGGTGAGTGATGAGGGAGCATAAGGCAAGCTGACAGGCCGCAAACACCCCCCCCCCCACCTCCAGGTGGGATACGTGTGATATTCTTCCAGCCCTCCTGCTGCCCAAGAATAAAGGAAAGGGGGAAAACAAATGTTTAGCTGATATAGATCATAGAGTTCTGTAGGACCTGAGTCTCCATCTATTTACAAATATCTTAGTAAATCACAAGAAAAGGCAATCTTGTCAATAGCCTCGTCTCCAGAAACCTATAGACCCCGTTTCCTGGAGCCCCAGCATCACCCCTCCATAGTGATGTGGGAAACAAAGGCAGAAGGAAATGGCAGACAGAACCAAATTTCCTTATAACCTGCAGCCCATTGACAAATACTTGAGGCTGGCACAGTAAAACGTTTCTCCATTTCCCCACAAACTCCCTATGCCTTAATGCTAATGCTTTGCTAGAGGGAAAAACCACCTTAGCTTGACAACAGCTAGGCCTCCAGTATCCTGTGAGTCTTCTTTAGCATATGAAAATCTCACTAGAAACTTCCCCTGGACTTTACCTCCCCCAACTCCATAGTATATAACCAGTGTCTCCTCATGGTGCCCGCAGCTCCTCCTGCCCACGGTCTTGTCCCCATGCTTTAATAAAATCACCTTTTTGCATCAAAGATGTCTTCAAGAACTCTTTCCTGGCCATCAGCTCTGGGCCCCATGAACCCCACTATCACCCCAAAAACCTCATCAGTGAGCTCTTATCCACCCTTCAAAACCCCATTGAAATAGCCCCCCTTTCTCTGAAAACTGCTTTGCCTTCCCCATGCAAAGCTAATCATTCCTTCTTCTGTCCTATTGTGACTAGACATACTTCTGTGAATACTTTCTTATCTTCCCTATTCACCCTAGAACTTTCCAAGAGCGGAGAGTTGGCCTTATCTCTTGGTGGCTCCCGTGCCCAGCATGGCACGTCCTACGTACTTCTCCTGATAATCGCTACCCTTGATTAGGTTCACACTTGTTTCCAGACTTGGTGCTAAGAGCTCTATGTACATTGTTTAATTTATTCCTTACAATAGCCCAGTTGAGAAAACTGGATGACGGAAGCAGAATTCACTACATGTCCAATGAGTATGTGTTAGATAATGGGCAAATGAAGTAGTGACTGAGTGGAAGAATTAAGTAGTAAAGTCATTTTTATATTTTGGCTCTCTTTGTCTTCAGGACAGCAGACGATCTCTGAGACATCTTATTAGATTGAGATGTCCTACATCCTGTGTTTAGGATCCCCAGGTGCCCATGACGGGAGGGAGTTTGAATAAATAGTATCGAATAAAAATCCCTGATTAGGAGACATAATTTCCCAGCCCCTCCTTGGAATGAAAGACAGGCCTTAGACATCGTAGCCTTTGGGCAGATCATTATCTCTTGGTGGGGGGAAGTGTGCTGCTCATTCTGGAATCTCTTTCCCTCTATACTGCATGCCCCCGGGCCACCTGCCTGGTCCTCCAAACTTCTGTAGCACCAGTGCACACACGGTCCTTGGCTGGAGAGAACCTTCAACAGGAATAATACTGTGGCTGATGTCCTCAGAGATTGAAATGGATTTCCTCTTCTGCAGCTTTGGGCTGGAAGATGGCAGGCTTCTATAATTATGGCAGATTGGGGGCTGGGGTGTGAGGCCAAGAACTTGTGGGCCTCTGTCTCAGAGCCACCGTTCCAGGCGGTAGCATCAGTTAGGGGCCAGAGATACAAGGTGGTGAGCTCCGGAGCCTTGCATGGGCTCAGACCCCAAAGCTGCATGTTAACCATCCCAGGAGAGCAGAAGAGATGCCTTCTCATAGGTACCAGCTGGAGCCTGAGAAATGGTTTCAACATGAAAAACCGAGAGGGTGGATGTACATCATGTTAAGCCCTGCAGCAGACTTTTGCATTCATTTTAGATCGAGATTGTGTAACCCGTGTAACTGTTACAGAACCAGGCTGGAACGCTGGCGGAAAAACCAAGCAGCACACGGAGATCTTGGTGGGTTGGTGATTTATTTAATACCGGCGGGCTCAGAGGAGATGGTTTCTCCAAAGATCTGAGCGCCAAATGCAAATGGGAAACGTAATTTATAGTCGTCAGCTTCCACATCTGTGGGGGGTTTTGGGCGCACGGCAAGCAGCTCAAGAAGAACCTGGAAGAGGGGTCTCCAAGCTAGAGACCAGAGCTTGTTTTAGTCCCGTGGGCCATTTTATGGTGTAAAACTTTATTCATTTTCCCAACATAACATTCAGATTTTGGCATATCGCAAAGTCCTGCCAATTAAATCACCTCTAATAATAGCTGAGAGTTACTGGGCATTCATTGCAGTTAGACTCCACAGGCATGATCTGTTAGAAGGATCTCAACAAGGGCGCCTGGGTGGCTGGGTGGGTTGAGCGTCCGTCTTCGGTTCAGGCCATGTTCTTGCATTTGTGAGTTTGAGCCCCGTGTCGGGCTCTGTGCTGACAGCTCAGAGCCTGGAGCCTGCTTCAGATTCTGTGTCTCCCTTTCTGCCATTCCCCCACTCGCACTCTGTCTCTTTCTCAAAAATAAGTAAATATTTTTTTAAAAAATTTTAGGGGTGCCTGGGTGACTAGTTGGTTAAGCAGCCGACTTCAGCTCAGGTCATGAACACACGGTCCATGAGTTTGAACCCCATGTCGGGATCTGTGCTGACAAGTCCTGCTTTGGATTCTGTGTCTCCCTCTTTCTCTGCCCCTCCCCCACTAGTGCTCTGTCTCTCTCGCTCTCAAAAATAAACACACACACACAAATTTTAATAAAATAAAATAAAAAATGTTTAAAAAGGAAAGATCTCAACAATCCAAAGAGTACTAACAATTGTTAGTACTACTCTCATTTTATAGTTGAGGAACCAAAGTTCAAATGGCTCACATGTGGTGTCCCAAGCCTTGCTGATGGAGGGGAAAACTGATCCCAGGTCTGTGTGACTCCTGAGTTTCCATGATATTTGGCCAGAGTATGAGTCAAGCCCGGATTTGGTTGGCCCCACCATTTAACCGGTGGAGTTTAAAAGCCATGAATCTCAAGGGCGCCTGGGTGGCTCAGTTGGTTGAGCATCCCATCCAACTCTTGGTTTCAGCTCAGGTCATGATCTCACTGTTCATGAGTTTGAGCCCCGAATTGGGTTCTCTCAAGGGAGCCTGCTTGAGAGTCTCTGTCTCCCTCTCTCTCTCTGCCCCTCCCCGACTCACGCTCTCTCTCAAAATAAATAAATAAACTTAAAAAAAGTAAAAGTCAGGAATCTCAGAGTCACAGAATTATACCAGGGATCCTCAGCAAGTTCTAAGAATGCAGACGAAAGATCCCTCATGAGGGGAGCCATCCACAGCCAGGAGTCCGAGCAAACAACCTGTCCTCCCTGGTCAGGGAGGCAGGTGTCTACCTCTCCCATCCCTATCCGCGCCTGTTCTCTCTCAGGATTCAGCACGAGGGAACTCCCTTTCCTTCTGGAAATGCCTGGAGCTGCTGGCCCCAGCACCCAAAGTATCTGTTGATTATTGAAGATCCCAAAGTCACTACTGAAGCTCTTTTAGCACATTGCATCCCAGGATAATGATACTTCTCTGAACTTTAGTTCCTTTCTCCGTCAACTTGGGAATTTAGTCAGCTTTGGCAATGCCAGATCTTCCAGAACAGCCCTGTTCAACACAACTTCCTACAATGATGGAAATGTTCTTCTGTCCAATATGGCAGCCACTAGCCACATGTGGCTCTTGGCCCTCTACATGTGGTCTAATGTGACTGAGGAATTAAATTGTTAATTTTACACAAGTTGGATAGATTTCAGTTTATCACTTGCATTTTATTTCAAGTAGGCCCCACACCCAATGTGGAGCTTGAACTCATGACCCTGAGTCTCATGCCCTACTGACTGAGCCAGACATACCCCAAATAGATTTCAATTTAAATAGCCATGGGTGGCTAGTGGGTATCATATTGGATGCTACAGTTCTAGAATTAGTATTAAGATAATTTCTGGGTCCCACAAAATACAGGAGCCTATTCTGTATTACCAGTAATATCACTATAGTAACCAATAGGACACCCCAGGATGGCTTGAGGGGTTATTAACCCTTCCACACTTAGATCAGCCATCCAGCAAAGCCAGGGGAAGTGGGTTAGGTGGGTGGGGGACAGGTGTAAATATTCTAAAAACAAGCCAAAAAGCAATGCTCGCCATGTAAACAAGCTTCAAAACTAATTGCCTGGGGGTGCCTGGGTCGTTCAGTCAGTTGACCATCAGACTCTTGATTTCGGCTCCAGTCAAGATCTCATGGTTCATGGGATCAATGCCCGCCTCCAGCTCTGCATTGACAGCCTGGAGCCTGCTTGGGATTCTCTCTCTCTCTCTCTCTCTCTCTCTCTCTCTCTGCCCCTCCCCTGGTCTCTTTCACCTGCATGCACCTGCATGCTCTCTCTCTCAAAATAAACATTTTTTATAAAAAAGCTATTTCCTGGCTGGCATGCATGAGTACATGATGCCCTGAATCTTCCTCTATCAGCATTTTGTTGCCACCACCGTCTCTCACATTGGTTCACGTGTTTTTAATTTTCCATCTTAACAAAGCCATTAATTAGCACAGCAGCTCTCTGGAGGGAATATCATGATCCCCACTTCCTAGATCAGGACACTGACGCTCAGACAGTTCAATGGCTTCTTCGAACCAGATAAAACTGTCACTCCATACAATGAGGCTCAAGGCAACTGGCCTATCGTCCCACACTTGGAAATGATGGAAACCTGAATCTGTGACCTTCATTTGTCTTTTTTTTTTTTTACTGAAGTATCATTAACATAGAATGTTATATTCCTTTCAAGTGTACAACGTATTGACTCAACGATGCCATCCATTACTAGGTGCTCCCCCTGCAGGCCACACAACGTTATTGCAGTATTATTGAGTATACTCCCCATGCTGTGCTCTCCGTCACTGTGACTCACTGATTTTATTACTGGAAGTTTGTACTTCTTCATCCTCTTTATCTGTTTCACCCATCCCCTCACCTACCTTACCTCTGGTGACCACCAGTTTTTTCTCTGTGTTTAAGAGTCTGGTTTGGGGCTTCAAATGTCCATCCACCGAAGATGTGGTGTATACAAACAATGGAATATTACTCGGCGATTAAAAAGAATGAAATCTTGCCATTTGCAATAACATGCATAGAACTGGAGTGTATTACGCTAAGCAAAATAAGTCAGTCAGAGAAAGACAAATATCATAGGATTTCACTCCTATGTGGACTTTAAGAAACTAAACAGATGAACATAGGAGAAGGGAAGCAAAAATAAGATAAAAACAGAGACAAACCATAGGAGACTCGTAAATACAGAGAACAAACTGAGGGCTGCTGGAGGGGAGGTGGGTGGGGGATGGGCTAAATGGGTGATGGGCATTAAGGAGGGCACCTATTGGGATGGGCACTGGGTGTTTTATGTAAGGGATGAATCACTGGGTTCTACTCCTGAAACCAAGACTACACTGTATGTTAACCAACTTGGATTTAAATTTTAAAAATAAATTTAAAAAAAAGAATCTGGTTTGGAGCTTGTTTTTTTGTTTGTTTGTTTCTTTGTTCATTTTCTTTGTTTTTTAAATCCTACGGTATTTGTCTTTCTCTGTCTGACTTATTTCACTGAGCATAATACCCTCCAGGCCCATCTACACTGTTGCAAATGGCAAGACCCTTTTAGGCTGTCTATACCTTTGTGGCCTGCGGGTATTTACTGAACACACAAAGCAGAGAAAGGAGCTCTGGGCCTGAGCAAAGAGCAGATGGAGCCTGGATTGACAGAAGGGAGAGAGTGTGGGCACATCACACGTGGTACTGTCGGGACCCTTTGTGGGGCTCTGTTCAACTTCACTGTGCTGTGTGACCTACAGCACATCTCTCCACCTCTCTGGGCTTTGGTTACCTTCTCTGGACAACCCAGGTGGGGTACACCAAGTGTCTCTAGGGACTCAGATGCTTAGGACTTGAGAAATTAATGGAGTGCTTGCTGCTTGCTGTATGCCTAGCACCACATTCCAGGGATATCCAGGGAGGCAGGACTTCCAGAAACTTTGTCAGTCGGTCTTCACCATCTTCAAAGTCACCTAACCTGTGGAAATGTGTGTAGAGGGGACAGACAAGGACCTGGATTCGCCATCCTAGGCCTGCCAATTCAAGCTGTGTGACCTTGAGCAGGTCACATAACCTCTCTGAACCTTAGTTAAGTCCATTATAAAGCAGGGAAACCACCACCCACCTCAGAGATCGGGGTGAGGACCACACGAGACAACTAAGCAGTGCGTGTCAGTGATATTTGTACCATGAATGTTACTTCTTTCCCCTTCCTTTTCTCAGCCAACTGAGAGAGAGAGAGTACCCACTGTCTGCCAAGAAGCTTCTCTCATCAGTCAAGACTCACTGCAGATTACTACCCAGCCCATCTCCATCCCTGATCTGTGTCTCCAAGTCCTGCTGGATGCCCCCAACATACCAAACCTGTCTGGCATGACAGGAGACAGAGATAAGAAAAAGAAACTCAGGTCACAGTGACTGGGAGTGAGGCCCTTCTCTCCAGGATCAGATCCTTGGCCAAAAGTTCCCCCTTCTGAGCCCAGACAGGCTGGAAAGCTGCTCTTCTGAAGGTTCCACCCAAAGATCCCACTCATATATCATCCTTCAAGCAGGAACAGCTCCCACAGCTACAAGAGAAAGACATCTGTCCCTCTCCTTCCCACCAACACCCAGAATGAGCCTAATTAGACCGTATCTTCTTTCAACTGCCACTGTGATCAATGCCATGAAAGTGTTCAAACAGGGTGGCTCCAAACACAGATGCCAGAAATGCCACACATTCCCTAACCCCAGGACCCGGGTGCTTTGGCCGGTGTCAAGAGACTGGAATCACACTGCAAAGACCTGTAGAGGGCAGAGGAAGATGAGATTTTTCTGGAAGGAAGTAAACATTTTCTCAAAATGGGCTAAGAGCCAAGCTAACTTTTGAAATTTTATTCCTGAATTTTGGATCTCTGATGAGAAATTATATCAGTCAGGGTCTTGGCAGGAAACAGAAACTCATTCAGCTGGTGTGTTTGAAGAGACATTTAATGAAGGGACGAGGGTGGGCACACAGGGGTGGGCAGGATTCGGAGAACCCACAGGGCATGTTGAGAGACCCAGGGACCAACCATAGCAGAAGCCAGGACCAGCCCTGAACCCAAAAGGACAGGGAGAGGAAAAGTTACTGTCAGAGTCCATTTAATTGCTAGACCCTGCAAAAGGGGCCACCTATACCCACTATAAAACCACAGCAGAGCAGAGAGGAGAAGGGTACACTCAACCAGACCCCAAACTCCTCCCTTCCCAGTGTCCAGCTGCCCCCCTGGCCAAACCCAATCAGAAGCCAAAGGTCAAGAGCCCTGCAGATGCAGCCCAGAGTAACAGGGTCCTGAGGCACAGAGCAGGACAGGGAAGCAGTGAAGATGTACATCAACAGATGCAGAGTATCCAAAGCAGAAGAAAAAGCTTGTGGTACCATGTGTCAACACTTGCGCATGGAAGCTAAGTAACACCGAACAAAATTCCCTTCTTTTCCTTGACCTCAGTATCTGTGTCTATAAATGGCATATTGTACAATTTAGAAAATTAGAAACCATGTTTACAGAGCACTTGGCATGGAAGAGTCAGATACTCAGTGACGTGGAGATGGTTGGAAACTCACAGGCCCTGGGCTCAGATACCTGGGTTTCCTATCCTGGCTCTATCAGTCCCCTGTCGTGTGACTTTGGGAAAGCAACTTATCTGAACAAGCGCATCACCTTCTAAACAGGTGTTGTAAGAACACCTGCTTCAAAGGGTGATGTATGTAAAGTGTTTAGCACAGTGCCTAACACAGAGAGTGCCAATCAATTGTTGACATTGCTTTTCTCGTTGATAAAAATTGAGGAAAAAGTACCTTTCAGGTATGGCTGGAGGCATGTATTTCCCTCCTCTTGACTTTGCAGGGGCTGCTGAACTTGAATTTCAGTGGTCTCCATTCGGCAGAGCCTCTTTCATGCTTGTGATTCTTTCCAAGCTCAGACTCACAAGCCTCAGGAAAGACAGACCTTCCCACAGACTTGGCTCCCACCCTCCACAATCCGGCTGCTCCTCTACCCAGAGAGGAGAGCTACACTCAGCTGACAGATCGTGGAAGGAGGCCCAGCTAGAGGAAAGCACGCTTGTCCCCCCTCCGTGTCCTACGACAGAGATGATGATTTCCCTAAATCACGATGAAGCTGGAGACACGGCCCAGAAAACCTGGGCTTTGACAATCCTTTTCCAGTTGAAGGAATCGGTGTGCTCTGACCCAGGCTCACATCTCAGCTGTGAGCAGCCAGAGGACTGGGGTGTCCTTACCCAACTTGCTGCCCCAGCACCTGGCACAGGGCCTTGGTGATACACTTGACCACCCACAATGTGCCAGACCCTGGTTGTACTTCAACAGACGAAGCAGACACATCATGGCCTCGTGATGCTTGCACACTGGCAGGAGAGTGAGGAATTTTACAAGTACGATTTTTACAAATGATACAGCGTTATGGAAGGTAATATAGGAGATCTCTGCTGATTAAGATACACAAGGTTGCAAAGGACCATTTTCCCCATGATTAACAGAAAAAAAATCAGATAAACTAGATAGCCTATGTTTCTTTAAAATCACCAGAGTGGTGGATGCAACAACGTTTAAATGAACCAAATTCCAGAGAGAGACAAGCACTTAATCACTGAGGAAACAGCACCCGCCATCCTCATACCTGGTGTCTGTGACCCAATCTGGGTATGGCAGGCAGAGCACGAGGCTTGCCATATAGGCAGAGGAACTTTGCTGAAACAAGGATAAACCAGCACACTTTTGGCAACAATGTGGGCTGGCATGACAGATTGGAATCTAGAAGAGTCCAAATGCAATAATAAATCTCTTGGGCAAACAGTTCTCTCCCACATGAATTGTGCTGAATAAGCAGCTGTGGGGGTGGAACTGGAAAGCAGGCATGGATATTGCCATTTTGTACAGTGCTTGGGATGAATCTAGAGATGACCTAAAACTAACTAAGGCTGTAAACCAAAACCCTGCTAGCCCTGATCCTAATAAGATCAAAGAACCAGTCTCTCAGCATGGAAAGTTCAATATCGGGACAAAAGACGAAGAGAGAACTCTGCTGTCTCCTTTGGACCACAAGTAAACTAAATTAAACTAATTGGGTTTCATGTCAGCCCAGCTCAGCTTCATCATTATGGGATCTGAATGATCACCTCTCACCCTAGCTTCCCAACAGGGAAAAGGGAAATGTCCTCCCTATTTAAAAAAAAAAAAAAAAAGTTGTCTAATTCACTCTTTACTGTTCTTTTAATTAAAATGTCCAAAATATAATAGAAAATTACAAAACAGTGTGAAAAGGCAAGAACATGTGGCCTATAATCAAGAGAAAAGATAGCCAGATAGATAGGCCCACAGAAGACCCAGACACAGAAAGGAGCAAACTAAGGACCCTAAAATAATTGTTATAAACACGTTAGAGATGTTTACAAGAAAATACATGCAGAATGAGTGGACTGGTAGGGAATTTTAGAAGCTAAAGGAGACATTTATAAAAAGAACAAATTGGAAATTCTAGATCTTGAAAATACAATATCTAAAATGGGGAATTCAGGGAATGGGCTTAACAGCAAAACTGGACTTGGCAGAAGAAACAACCAGTGAGCTCGAAGAGCAGTCAATGTAAATACCCACACTGAAGCACAGACAGAAGAAAATATGGAGGAGAGGGTGCGAGAGAGAGAGAGAGAGACTTGTAAAATGACATCTAATGATCTAACATATGTATAATTGAAAAAGTAAAGTAGAAATACTATCAGAATACGTAACCCATATGCATGCTCCCATCTTAGGTCTTTAAATGTGTTGTTCCCCAAGGGGTGCCTGGGTGGCTCAGTCGGTTAAGCATCCGACTTCAGCTCAGGTCACAATCTTGCGGTTCGTGAGTTGAAGCCCCACATTGGGCTCTGTGCTGTCAGTTCAGAGCCTGGAGCCTGCTTCAGATTCTGTGTCTCCTTCTCTCTCTGCCCCTCCCCCACTTGTGCTCTGTCTCACTCTGTCTCTCAAAAATAAATAAATAAATAAATAAATAAATAAATAAATAAATAAATAAATAAATATTTTGTTCCCTGTGCTTAGGGCTCAGAAATCCACATAGATCATTTCATCACATCCCTCAGGGTTTTGCTCAAATGTTTCCATCAGTGAGGTGTCCCCTGACCACCCTATAAAAAAATCTACATTCACCTACTCTCCCATTCATAGCTGGAATTTCTCCTCCCCCTACTTGCTTATTTTCTTTAGCTCCTGTTACCATTAACAAACTATATATTTTATTTATCTTGTTAGTTACTTCTCTCATCTGCTTGAATATATGTTTCCTGAGGGCAAGTGTTTTCATCTGTTTTGTTCACTGTTGAATTTCCAACACCTAGAACATAATAGGTACTCAATAAATATTACTGATAAAATAATAGTGAGATTTAAGCCTACTCAAATTTGAAAGAAGGCATAAAGAAAGAGCTTTGGGCTGTAAGTGTAAAGATGAGTGTATTAGACAGGTCTCCCTTAAATGTAAGTGACAGAGATCTAACTCAAAATGGCCTTAGCAAAATAGATAATGTACTGGGTTGTGTGACTCAAAGGTATATAATTTCATGCTTTAGGCATGACTACATCTAGTTGCTGAAATGATATTGCGAGAAATGGTCTATCTTTGTCTCTGGTTCTGCTTTCCCCTGTCTGAGTTTCACTCTCAACCAGGCTTTCTCCAGCAGGCAGTAAAGAAGGACCCAGAAACTCCAGTTCTGTGTGCTTTTAACTTAACCACTCAATGAGAAGAAACCTTTTTCCCTAGTAGTTCCAGGAAAAATCCCAGTGCTTTGCTTGTTGGCAAGGCTTGAGTCATAGTCATTTCTGAACAAACTCACTGTGGTCAGGGAGATAGAGAGCACCGATTACTCAGGTCTTGGTCATGTGACCACCCTTGGAATTGGGGCATGGGCTCCTGCCTATCAAACCATATGGCCTGAGAACAGGGGCAACTCCAAGGAAAATCAATATGCAATCCCTTGAAGAAAGAAGAAATGCAGGGTAGATAAAAGCACATGTCTATTTATGTAAGCATCATCTTGAGTGCAGGATAGGGCAAGCAAGAGTGTACCAAGAGAATGTTTGAGGCCAGGGAGACCGTGAAGCATTCCAGGAAAAAAAAAAAATAAGTTCTATTCAGTTGGAAAAAGCAAGGAAGGAGTGGTTGGAAAAGGAGGAGTTAGTTAAACAGAGGCTTAACCTTGCAGAGCCTTTTAAACCAAATCTAGAAGTTTTGATTTAATACTAAAAGCAAAGGGAAGCCTTTGAAACATTCCAAGCAGGAGATTTAAATGTTAACCTGTTTTAAAGACATCCCATTAACTACCCTACTTAGAATGGATCAGACAGGAATAAGACTGGAGCCAGCCACCTATTAGATGTGACCACTGTCCAGAAGAGGAAGATGATGGAGATCTATGAAGGGGACAATGGGGACAGAGAAAGTAACAATATTTGAGAGACAATTTGGAGATACAACTCAAACATTCTCTAAACTGATTAGGATTTATCAATGGCTTTCAAAGACTTGCCTGGAACATCACTCAGCTGTCTGCCACTTCTCTGCTCTTCCTCCAGGGTTATAAGAAGTCCTAGTAGGAAGGTAATGTTCCCATTTCCTTCCCTTCCTCTCTCCTCTGCTAACCTCACTCCAGGGCAGATCCAGGCAAGTTTTTCCAGCAGTGAGCCCCTGCTGTGAAATCACATGTACGTGAGCTGTATAAATCTGTGTGGATAATAAAGGTAAGTGAAGAGAGCTCATGCTGGCACCACCTGGGGCAAGCACATTGCCCTAGAGTCAAACAGAGCCAGGTTTTATTCCTGCCTTTGCCACTTATTAGCTGTGTGCCCTTGAGCAAGTTACTTAACCTCTCTGAACCTCAACTTCCTCATGTGGAAAATGAATATAGGACATTAGCTCACAGAGCAGTTATGAGATTTAAATGATTTTGTGCGTCTGAAGGCCAAGAATAGCGCCTGCCACACAAAGTGAACTCCACTGGGATGCGTTCCGTTTCCCTCCCCATCCTTCTTCCTTAGGTGCCTAAGGACCTATTTTCACCCATTTCCCTTTTTTGACAGCCATCCTTCATCATGCCCCAGTTTTATGCTATAATTTTGATAAATTAAGTTTAAATACTTGAGAGTCATCTAATTCACTGTGTACAGCTTCAATGACAATTACTAAATGTCCCAAGCCTCTTGGCAGGACACTACGGCTGTTGTGTAGCCTCGGGGTATTGATTAGGTCCTACCGGACCACGAGTTCATATGTCTGGGCTAATAAGGAGGAAATGGCACTTGGCAAATAGAAGTTAATATACCTCTTTAATTGTTTGGGGCACTGGTTAGACTCCTAGACATTAAAAAATTACTTTCATTCCCCCAGAAACAGGCAGCTCCCCATTACCCACTTATACACAGTACCTACTCAGTGTTAGTCATCCCCACTGCAGCTGGTAGTTACAAAGTTCAGGGGAAATGAGAAAAAAAATAACTCAAAACCCTTGGGTATGAGTATAACCTGTGACTTGCTTCCAGCCAGTGGAATATAGCAAAAGTGATACGTGTTTATATACAACTGTTTCTGTGATTATGTTGCATTAGATTAGCACCCATCTTGGTGGAATCTCTCACTCTTCTGCTGGTTTTGAGCAAGCAAACAGCCGTTTTAGGGCATGCCATGTGTCAAGGGACTATAGGCAGGCTCTAGGAGCTAAACGCAGCCTTTACCAAGAGCCATCAAGAAACAGAAGCCCAAGTCTCATAGCTGAAAACACTGAAATCTACCAAGAGCTGTACTAGTTTGGAAGTGAATCCTTCCTCCATCAAGCATCCAAATGAGAACCCAGCCCTGCTATGACCTTCATTACAATCTCCCAAAAGACCCACCTGAGCCATGTCCAGACTCCTAACCCATAGAAACTGTGAGATCATAAATGTGAGTTGTTTTAAGCCACAAGTTTAATAGTAATACTGTTACACAGCCATAGAAAACTGATATATATGGTAAGTGCTAAATGAATGGATTAACATCCCAGAGAATGAAAACTTAGGGAAAATTTCTGATCAGAAAAGGCAGACCAAGACCACTTGATTGAACACAGAAATATTTATTCTAAACTCTATTTATGCAGAGGACTGGCTAATTATGCTGAGCGCTGGTGGGGATGGTTCATTAGTCAGGATAGACCAACTGCTATAACAACTTCAAGACATTAATGAGGTTTATCACACAATAATGGCTTATCTCTTCCTCACACCAGAATCCAGTGTAGGCTGTAGAGGGATAGGAAGGGAATTAACCTCTGTCCGCTCCATGCAGCCATTCAGGGACCCAGGCTCCTGCATCTCATGGCTTCCCCATCCCCTAGGCCTCAGGGCCTTCCCCTGGTCCTTCCAGCTGGCAGACAAGAGAAGAGAGAGCACATGAGAAGCATAGGGTGTCTTTTTAGTGAGAGGCAAGCTTAGGAAATGGACAAGTCACTTCTGTCCTCATTCCTTGGCCACAACTCAGTCACATGGTTTCACCTGACTGCAAGGGATGCTGGGAAATGTCATCCAGCTTCTGCCCACAAGGAAAATGGAAGGCTCTGGTGAACCCATACTAGTCCCTGCTCCAGAAGAGAACAGTGAAGATACCAGAATACTTAAGCACAGCCTTGCCCCCAAGTGATTCATAATATACTGAAAACAAGCAAGTAGAAGCTAATTATAACACACAGTCCAATATGAAACATTCTTGAGAGAGACAGAGAGACCTAGACAGAGACAGAGATTGAGAGAAACAGAGGCAGCTTGATGTAATAGAGACTCAGCTCTGCCTTTTGTTGACTTTTGATCCAGATTTATTTACTTACCTTCTCTGAGCTCCTGTGTCCTCACTTGCAAATTTGAGAAAAGACCTTAGCTTCTCAGTTCCCTCACCTATTAAATGGAAGTAATATTGCTTCCCTCAAAAGTCTACTGTGGAGATGAGATAATCCACGCAAATAAAATGCTAAGCAGAGTATCTGACACACAGCAAAAGATTCTATAATAGCTGTTATTGTAAATTATCATCATCATTATCAGTATTATTATTATACCTCGCTGGGCCCCAAAAGGACTTGGAACTGTTTCAGAAAGAATAATGAGGAGCCAAGATGGCAGAACAGCATGGAAGCTTTTTGTGTGTCTCGCGTCCATGAAATACAGCCAGACCAACACTAAACCATCCTACACACCTAGAAAACTGATTGGAGGATTAACACAACAATCTGCACAACCTGCACCACAGAATTCAGCAGGTACACAGCGCGGAGAGCTGAACTTGGGGATCAAGAAGCCACGAAAGGTAAGGAACCCATTTTGCGGGCAGAGAGAGGACAGAGACTGGGGAGGGGGTAGCATACGGGAAAAGCACCCCTCCCCAAAAGCAGCTGGAGACAAAGTGGAAAATTGGAAACAGCCACAGGGACTAAACCAAAAAGGGAGAAAGGAGAAAGGAGAGGGTTTAAACTCCATTAAGACTGTAAACAAGGGGAGCGCAAAGTCTGCAACTCCACAGCTCGATACCTGGCGGTGCTCTGGTGGGAAGGGCGAATCCCCAGGAACAGAGTAGGGTCCGGGAGGTTCTCGGGCCACACGGGGAAAAGCGGTTCCACTGCTGGAAGGACATTTGGTAGAGACTGTTGAAGCCACCTGGTCCCAGCAGACCCCGGAAGGCGGCCACATTCGGTGGTGCTGGAACAAGATCGTTGAGGGTGAAGCCTGGTGCCAGATGTGTGTCATGATTTTCCATAATCCCTGAAACGCTGCTGTTACACTATCTCGCGAACTTTTTCTGGGGTGGACTGACACCTGGCCACAGTCTCAGGGCACCGGCAGCAGCAGGGTCTGGCAAGCGTTCCTGGGTGCAGCCGAAATTCGGCCATTGCTCATTCGGCCATTGCTCGGTGAGACCCTCCCACAGAGGGGCGGAGCAGGTCAAGGGCGCAGTCCTTCGGAAGTAAGGGGCCGGGAAAAACAGCCGCGTCTGAAACAAAACTCGGGAGAGAGGTATTGCCTGGGGCTTGGTCACAGACAGTGAAATAGCGGGGAGTGGACGAGAGCTGAAGACGGAAGACCGGTGCGCGACTGCTGATCCGGGAGAACAGACCGGGTGGCTGGATGGCGCCATTTTTCACCGCTCCCGCACATGCGCGTAGGCACCTAAGAGCCCTGCAACAATCCACCCCAGGAGGCTAGCAGCGCCATCTAGTGGAGAGCGGAGCTGTTACACCGAGCCCCGCCCACTGGGCCAACTTCCCTCTCAAGAACACAAGTCTCACCCCCAGCTTAGTTTATGGAATATAAAGAGCTACATAGACTGACTTCTAGGGAAAATGAAACAATTTCAGTCCTACTTCAATCTGTTGGCAGGTTCATCTGTTCAATTTTCTTTTTTTTTTTCTTTTTCCTTTTACTCTTTCACAATTCTTTTCTTTTTCTTGAATACAGAAAGAGAAAAACTTCATTTTTATTTTCAATTTTTATTAAAAATATCTGTCTTTAATTTTTATTACCATATTTTTTACTTTTGTGTAAATTTTTTCAAATTCTACTTTACTTCTGTCATTTTATTTTAGTCTACTTCGGTGTACTCACTTTTTCAAATTTTCAATTTCCTTTTTTTCTTCCCTTTTATTTTTGTCTCTTTTTCATTTCTTTTTCTTGAATGCAGAAAGAAAAACTTCATTTTTATTTTCAATCTCTTTTTAAAATATTTTTATTTAATTTTTATTACCATATTTTTTGCTTTTATGTAAATTTTTTCAAATTCTATCTTACTCCCATCATTTTATTTCAGTCTACTACAGTGAATTCACTATTTCAAATTTTCAAATGATTTCTTTTTTCTTTTTTCTTTTATCTTTTCTTTCTTTTATCTTTTTTCTCTTTTTCATTTCTTTTCTTTTTTCTTAAATACAGAAAATGAAAAAATTCATATTTATTTTTAATTTTTATTAAAATATTTTTCTTTAATTTTTTTCTACTATATTCTTTACTTTTGTGTATATTTTTTCAAATTCTATTTTACCCCTATCATCTCATTTTAGTCGACTTCAGTGTACTCATTTTTTTAAATTCTCAAACAATTTCCTTTTTTTCTCCCCCTTTTTTTCTCTCTAATATGTCAAACCATTTTTAACACCCAGACCAAAACACACCTAAGATCTAGCATCATCCATTCGATTTGTGTGTGTGTGTGGGTTTTTAATTTTTAATTTTTAATTTTTTTATTTTAATTTTTTTTAATTTCACTTTTTCTACCTCATTAATTCCTTTTCTCCCTTCAAAATGACAAAACGAAGGAATTCAAAAGAAAGAGCACGAAGAAATGACAACCAGGGATTTAACCAACACAGATACAAGCAAGATGTCTAAACCAGAATTTAGAATCACAATAATAAGAATACTAGATGCAGTCAAAAATAGATTAGAATCCCTTTCTGCAGAGATAAAAGAAGTAAAAAATAGCAAGAATGAAATTTAAAATGCTATAACTGAGCTGCAATCATGGATGGATGCAGTGGCAGCAAGGATGGACAAGGCAGAACAGAGAATCAGTGATATAGAGGACAAACTTATAGAGAATAACGAAGCAGAAAAAAAAAGAGGGAGATTAAGGCAAAAGAGCACGATTTAGGAATTATGGAAATCAGTGACTCATTAAAAAGGAACAACATCAGAATCATAAGGGTCCCAGCAGAGGAAGAGAGGAAAATAGGGGTAGAAGGGTTATGTGAGCAAATCATAGTGGAAAACTTCCCTAACCTGGGGAAAGACACAGGCATCAAAATCTGGGAAGCACAGAGAACCCCCATTAGATTCAACAAAAACCGACCATCAACAAGGCATTTCATAGTCAAATTCACAAAATACTCAGGCAAGGAGAGAATCATGAAAGCAGCAAGGGAAAAAAAGTCCCTAACCTACAAGGGAAGACAGATCAGGTTTGCAGCAGACCTATCCACAGAAACTTGGCAGGCCAGAAAGGAGTGGCGAGATATATTCAGTGTGCTGAATCAGAAAAATATGCAGCCAAGAATTCTTTATCCAGCAAGACTGTCATTCCAAATAGGAGAGATAAAAAGTTTCCCAGACAAACACAAATTAAAGGAGTTTATGATCACTAAACCAGCCCTGCAAGAAATTTTAAGGGGAACTTTCTGAGGGGAGAAAAGGTGAAAAAAAAAAAAAAAAAAAAAAAAAAATATATATATATATATATATATATATATATATATATATTCCAAAAGCAACAAAAGATTAGAAAGGACCAGATAACACCACCAGAAACTCCAACTCTATGAGCATCCTAATGGCAATAAATTCATATCTTTCAGTACTCACTCTAAACATCAATGGACTCAATGCTCCAATCAAAAGACATAGGGTAACAGAATGGATAAGAAAACAAGATCCATCTATATGTTGTTTACAAGAGACCCACTTTAGACCTAAAGACACCTTCAGATTGAAAATAAGGGGATGGAGAACCATCTACCATGTTAATGGCCAACAAAAGAAAGCCGGAGTAGCCATACTTATATCAGACAATCTATACTTTAAAATAAAGACTGTATCAAGAGATGCAGAAGGACATTATACCATAATCAAGGGGTCTATCCACCAAGAAGACCTAACAATTGTAAACATTTATGCGCCAAATGTGAGAGCACCCAAATATATAAATCAATTAATCACAAACATAAAGAAACTCATCGATAAGAATACCATAATAGTAGGAGACTTCAACACCCCACTCACAGCAATGGACAGATCATCTAATCAAAAAATCAATAAGGAAACAATGGCTTTGAATGACACACTGGACCAGATGGACTTAACAGATATATTCAGAACATTTCATCCTAAAGCAGCAGAATATACATTCTTCTCCAGTGCACATGGAATGTTCTCCAGAATAGACCATATACTGGGACACAAATCAGCCCTCAACAAGCACAAAAAGATCAAGATCATACCGTGCATATTTTCAGACCACAATGCTATGAAACTCGAAAGAAAAAAATTTGGAAAGGTAACAAATACTTGGAGACTGAAGAACATCCTACTAAGGAATGAATGGGCTAACCAAGCAGTTAAAGAGGTAATTAAAAAGTATATGGAAGTCGATGAAAATGATAACACCACAACCCAAAGCCTCTGGGTCGCAGCAAAGGCAGTCGTAAGAGGAAAGTATATAGCAATCCAGGCCTTCCCAAAGAAGGAAGAAAGATCTCAGATACACAACCTAACCTTACACCTTAAGGAGCTGGAAAAAGAACAGCAAATAAAACGCAAAACCAGCAGAAGACAGGAAATAATAAAGATTAGAGCAGAAATTGATGCTATCAAAACAAACAAAAAACAAAACAAAACAGTAGAACAGATCAATGAAACCAGAAGCTGGTTCTTTGAAAGAATTAACAAAATTGATAAACCACTAACCAGTTTGATCAAGAAGAAAAAGGAAAGGACCCAAATAAATAAAATCAAGAATGAAAGAGGAGAGATCACAACCAACACAACAGAAATAAAAACAATAAGAGAATATTATGAGCAATTATATGCCAACAAAATGGGTAATCTGGAAGAAATGGACAAATTCCTAGAAACATATACACTACCAAAACTGAAACAGGAAGAAGTAGAAAATTTGAATAGACCCATAACCAGTAAGGAAATCGAATTAGTAATCAAAACTCTGCCGAAAGCAAGAGTCCAGAGCCAGATGGCTTTCCAGGGGAATTCTACCAAACATTTAAGGAAGAGTCAACACCTATTCTCTTGAAACTGTTCCAAAAAATAGAAATGGAAGGAAAACTTCCAAACTCTTTCTATGAAGCCAGCATTACCTTGATTCCAAAACCAGACAGAGACCCCACTAAAAAGGAGAACTATAGATGAATTTCCCTGATGAACATGGATGCAAAAATCCTCAACAAGATATTAGCCAACTGGATCCAACAATACATTAAAAAAAATATTCACCACGACCAAGTGGGATTTATACCTGGGATGAAGGGCTGGTTCAATATCCACAAAACAAGTAACGTGATTCATCACATCAGTAAAAAAAAAGACAAAAACTACATGATCCTTTCAATAGATGCAGAGAAAGCATTTGACAAAATACAGCATCCTTTCTGGATAAAAACCCTCAAGAAAGTAGGGATAGAAGGAGCATAGCTTGAGATCATAAAAGCCATATATGAACGACCCAATGCTAATATCATCCTCAATGGGGAAAAACTGAGAGCTTTCCCCCTAAGGTCAGGAACAAGACAGGGATGTCCACTCTCGCCACTGTTAATCAACATAGTACTTGAAGTCTTATCCTCAGCCATCAGAAAACACAAAGAAATAAAAGACATCCAAATCAGCCAGGAGGAGGTCAAACTTTCACTCTTTGCAGATGACATGATACTCTATATGGAAAACCCAAAAGATTCCACCAAAAAACTGCTAGAACTGATTCATGAATTCAGCAAAGTTGTAGGATATAAAATCAATGCACATAAATTGGTTGCATTCCTATACACCAACAATGAAGCGACAGAAAGAGAAATCAAGGAATCAATCCCATTTACAGTTACACCAAAACCCATAAAATACCTAGGAATAAATCTAACCAAAGAGGTGAAAAATCTATACACTGAAAACTATAGAAAGCTTATGAAAGAAATTGAAGAAGACACAAAAAAATGGAAAAAGATTCCATGCTCCTGGATAGGAAGAACAAATACTGTTAAAATGTCAATACTACCCAAAGCAATCTACATATTCAATGCAATCCCTATCAAAGTAACATCAGCATTCTTCACAGAGCTAGAACAAATAATCCTAAAGTTTGTATGGAACCAGAAAAGACCCCGAATAGTCAAAACGATCTTGAAAAAGAAAACCAAAGCAGGAGGCATCACAATCCCAGACCTCAAGCTATACTACAAAGCTGTAATCATCAAGACAGTATGGTACTGGCACAAGAACAGACACTCAGATCAATGGAACAGAATAGAGAACCCAGAAATGGACCCACAAATGTATGGGCAACTAATCTTTGACAAAGCAGGAAAGAATATTCAATGGAATAAAGACAGTCTCTTCAACAAGTGGTGTTGGGAAAACTGGACAGCGACATGCAGAAGAATGAACTTGGACCACTTTCTTACACCATTCACAAAAAGAAACTCAAAATGGATGAAAAACCTCAATGTAAGACAGGAAGCCATCAAAGTCCTCAGGGAGAAAGCAGGCAAAAACCTCTTTGATCTTGGCCACAGTAACTTCTTACTCAACACATCTCCAGAGGCAAGGGAAACGAAAACAAAAATGAACTATTGGGACCTCATCAAAATAAAAAGCTTCTGCACAGCGAAGGAAATGATCAGCAAAACTAAAAGGCAACCGACAGAATGGGAGTAGGTATTTGCAAACAACGTATCAGATAAAGGGTTAATATCCAAAATCCATAAAGAACTTATCAAACTCAACACCAAAAAAACAAATAATCCAGTGACATGAAAAGACGTGAATAGACATTTCTCCAAAGAAGACATCCAGATGGCCAACCGACACATGAAAAAATGCTCCACATCACCCATCATCAGGGAAATACAAATCAAAACCACAATGAGATACCACCTTACAACTGTCAGACTGGCTAACATTAACAACTCAGGCAACAACAGATGTTGGCAAGGATGCGGAGAAAGAGGATCTCTTTTGCATTGTTGGTGGCAATGCAAGCTGGTGCAGCCACTCTGGAAAACAGTATGGAGGTTCCTCAAAAAACTAAAAATAGAACTATGCTGCGACCCAGAAATTGCACTACTAGGCATTTATCCAAGGGATACAGGTGTGCTGTTTCGAAAGGAACACCCCCATGTTTAAAGCAGCACTATCAACAACAGCCAAAGTATGGAAAGAGCCCAAATGTCCATCGATGAATGAATTGATAAAGAAGACGTGGTATAGATATACAATGGAGCATTACTCAGCAATCAAAAAGAACGAAATCTTGCCATTTGCAACTATGTGGATGGAACTGGAGGGTATTATGCTAAGTGAAATTAGTCATAGAAAAACAAAAATCATATGACTTCACCCATATGAGGACTTTAAGAGACAACACAGATGAACATAAGGGAAGGGATACAAAAATAATATAAAATCAGGGAGGGGGACAAAACAGAAGAGACTCATAAATATGGAGAACAAACTGAGGGTTGCTAGAGGGGTTGTGGGAGGGGGGATAGGCTAAATGGGTAAGGGGCATTAAGGAATCTACTCTTGAAATCATTGTTTCACTATATGCTAATTTGGATTTAAATTTTCAAAAATAAAATTAAAAACAAACAACAATAACAAAAAAGGAAGTATAATGAGTTTTTCTTTACACAGCAGATAGTTGTTTTATTGCCCACATGCTTTGGAATTCTGAATAAGAAAGGATTGATCCTGACCCTTGGAGATTAGAATGGACTTCCTGGAGGAGGTGGCATTTCATGCAAGCTTTGAAGGATCAGAACTATCTTCATGCCGTGGGCTGTTGCCTGACAAGCAGAACAGCCATCTTCTGCATCCCAGAGACATACAGACTGAGAGGGAAAGGATGAAATCCACAGAATTCAGGGCAGGCTGAGCAGTGACAGTGGTCACATCCATCAGTTCCTGATTAGAGGCAGGGATCCTCCTCTCTCCATCTTGGATGATTTTAAAAGAAGCACCAGGTGATGTCGCAGGTAATAAACTTACGGAATTCATTTCCTCCAAGGGGCTGCTAAGTTGCAAATCTTAAATTATTTCCCCAAAAGCTTAGTTAAATTCATGCATGATTGATTCCTAATGGATTTATCCAATCCTGTTAGGAAGCACATTCTTAAGTTTGAAGTCTTAGAAAACAGGTGTACCTTCCTATGATACTTCTCTCTGCATCTCTGTCACAGACAAAATATTAAGCTGCATATATCCCTGGGTTGACTTGCTGTGACAATTCAATTAGAGGATCCTGCAAGGAGCTGCCCAAGACAGTACTTTGGACTGGAAAGGGCCAGTACAGGGCACCTGGGCCGTCACTCCCCCTACAGGTTCAAGACAGGCATCACCAATTGATCACAGCACCGTGGGGATCACTGAGCCCCATTACAGCTCCGGGATCTTTCCTAGCACAGCCCCTGGCAGAGCCCACCCCTTTACCTAAGATGAAGACAAGACGCAGGGAGTAGAAGTCCAACATGTTTGCCCCAGAGTTACCCCTTTAAGATCTCTAGCCCTGCCGGAGATACGGGAATCCAATCAATCCAGATGCCAGTGGAGAGTCTATGCCTCTAGGCCATGTGATGGATAGAAGGCAATCTTGCAGCCCCTTCCCACCTTCCTTATTCATAAACATGCTATTTGCTTTATGTAATGGAAGTCTGGGTTTAGGAGATAATAGTACATGAGAGTCAGGAAGAGGAAGAGGAGGAGGAGGAGACATGCAGGAAGGAGGAGGGGAGAGGAGAGAATCTTTCATGTATGCATTCAATTTTTTGACGTTTGACATTTTACAAACACCTTTATACCCACTGTTATTTAACTCTCATATCCCCCCAGCTTCCTAAAGAATGAAATACTGAATGGGGCACCTGGGTGACTCACTAGTTAAACGTCTGCCTTCAGTTCAGGTCATGATCTCACTATCCATGGGTTTGAGCCCAATGGCGGGCTCTGTGCTGACAGCTCAGAGCCTAGAGCCTGCTTCAGATTCTGCATCTCCTTCTCTCTCTGCACCTCTTCCACTCACACTATGTCTGTTTCTCTCTCTCTCTCTCAAAAGTAAATGGACATTAAAAAAAATGAAATACTGAAGCTGAAGGAGGGAGGCCCTGCCTAAGATCATGCAGCTCCTAAGGGGTGGAGCTAAGACTCCTACCAGGCCTCCTGTACCAACCGAGCTCATTTTCCACTCCCACAGAGTGTTGGGAGCAAATCTCTTTTTTTTCTAGATCTCAGACGCCCCAGTCTTCCACGTGGATGGAGACAGCGAACCAGCCAGATGAGGCCCTGCCTCCTGGTAGCATGGAATACGCCGTCGGCTCACACTGTTCCATCCCTGCTCTCCTGCTGCCCAGAGAATGAAGATGTATTTGCTGATGCACTAGCAGAGAATGTCATCCTGTGGCAGCTGAGGGTAGCACTCGGGTACCAGATGTCCACCATCTCCCAGGCCAGATCTCTGTCCCTCTCTAACGATGATGTTGGTGCCACTAGAAATAACCTAATTTACCAACTGCCCATTATTGATTCACACAACAAATATTTATTGAGTGTTTACCATGTAGTGGGCGCTGGGCCAGGCCCTGGGGACACAGCAGTGACAAGCCAGTTCATGGAGTTTATATTGCAGGGGTGGGGGTGGGGGGAAGGATAAGGAATGATCACATTTATGAATAAATGCAGAAAATAATTTCAGAAATAACAAATATGATAATCAGGGTCATCTGATAGACAGTAACCGGGGAATTAAACAGAGCTTGTCTACTTTAGCTAGGCCTTCCTGAGGAGGTGACTTTTAAGTCAAGGCCTTAAGGAGGAAGAGGAGTCATTCATGTAAAAAGAAGAGAGAAGAGCATCCCAAGCATATAGAATGTCAAGTCAAAGGCTCTGAAGCAGGAACAAGTGTTCACAAGACCATTGTTCACAGAAGGAAGAGAAGGAAGCAACCTGAGTGCTCACCGACAGATGAATGGATACAACGGAATACTACTCAGCCTTAAAAAAGAAGGAAGTTCTGACACACACAATGGCAATGGCACGAGTGATCCTGGAGGATGTTATGCAGAGTGAAATGAGCCAGTCGTAATCAAACAACTACTGCATGATTCCACTTACACGAGGTACTTAGAGTAGTCAAATTCATAGAGACAGAAGGAAAATGGTGATTGCCAGGGGGTTGGGGGGGGGGGTGATTGCCAGGAGGAAGAATGGGGAGTTATTACTTAATGGAGCAGCGTTTCACTTTCACAAGATGTAAAGAACTCCAGAGATGGATGGTGGGGGTGGTTGTGCAACATTTTGAATGTATTTAATACCGCTGAACTGTACATTTAAAAATGGTTAAGATGGTCAATATTATGTAGTGTGCATTTTGCCGCAATAAAAAAAAATGGAAAGAAAAAAAAAGGCTTAGAAGGCTGGCGGGAAGCTAGGGCAAGAGTTATTATCCCATTTGAAAGATGAGCAAAATGAGGCCTGGAGAGTTAGAGCAGCTTGCCTAAGATCTCATAGGAATTTTTGAGTGGCAAGGATTAAATGGACACTGAAAGGATCATGATGTTGTAAACAGCAACTTGAGGTCTTTGTCAGAAAGCAGCCTGCTGCAACTCAATATTTGCCCTTTCCCCCTGCGCTGTGCCCTATCAGGCCCTAATCTTCCCAGAGCAACATCATGATCCACTCCCAGGCACCTGTCTACAGTATCGCCAGCTGGAGATGGCAATCTGGGCTGAGGCGGGCCACGAGACAGGAGGGGACTTCCTCTCTGCCTGCAAACGTCCTTCTCCAGCCGGGAGCACAGCCGAGGAGGAAATAACACAGTGAATGACATGATCAACGAGGCAGGTGGCTGGCTTGTTTTTCCAAAAGCATCAGCTAATCTCAGGAGCTGGGCTAGGACTCCAGTTTGTGATGTCTTTTGGGGAAAAGTCCTCTGTGTTCTCTTCATTGCAGTGCAGCAAATTATTCCCTGAACAATCATTTTATCCCTTGCTCTGGGTTCATCTCTAACCTCGAGAATAGTGCCTACACCCAGTATCAGTGGAATGAGTGAACAGTTTATACACAGTAAGAGAGGGATGCAAACATATATATAAGCTCATTTGGTCACTCACTCATTCATCTACTTTCTATTTATCCATAAACACTGCTTGCCTTATCCGTGTCTAGCAGTCTGTGAGACATGAGGTGGAGGGAATGGAAAATGGAAAATATGTGTTAGTTTGCTGATTCCCTCACTCATCTACGTTGGGCTCCTGGATTAACATTTCACGGCACTTTATATCTACATGTATTTTGCAAAGCCTTTGGAGCTGACTCTGAGTTCAGATCAGGCCTGACCACCTGTATAACCTTGGGCCAGGTACTAACCTCTCTTTTTCCATCGTAAAAATGGGAATAATAATGCATTCCCTCCTATGTTGTGTAGTAACATGGGAAGGAGGCTGAGCAGAGATCCTAGCATGTGGTAAGTGCTCAAGAAGTACTAGCTAGTCTCATTATTATGACGTCTGTTATTTCTGATTCTTCTGTCAATACCTTGAAGTAGGTATTTTGTTCCCATTTTACAGACTTGAAAGTTATGGAAAGTCATGTGGCCAAATATCTTAAGGCATTAGAACTGACCTTGAGCATTTGCCATCCATGGCAATGATCCTCCCAAATTCATGCCTCTTGATTCCAAATAAAGCATGTGGGAGGCCTATTAGACTCTAGAGCAGAAATTTTCCCATTTGATACTCACTTCATAGTTGGGGTCACTGCGGCCATAGAGGCTAAAAGAATTTCCCAGTCAACAGTCTTGGTGGATCTGGGATTTGAACCCAACTTTCCTGGGTTTTGGGGTTCTCGCAGTATGTTAGGCAAGGTGCTCAAATTCCAAAGAACGTGAAATTAAACATGGCCCAGGCCCCGTCCTTGAGGACCCTCAGCCTCAGGAGGTATGGGCAATTGGAAGGGAGATGCATCTCCTGAGAAGAAAGACTTCTGAAGAATCAACTCTGTCTTCACAAACAGATTAAGGGATGTCCTTTGAAAAGGAAAGGCAGCATAACAAAACAGCTCAACGCACAGGCACTGGAGTCAGGCAAACCCAAGTTCAAGTCCACCTCTGCCACTCTCAAGCCTCATGACCCTGGGAAAGTCATTTACTGTCTCCAAGCCTTGCTTCCTCATCTCTAAAATGGACATGATAGCACTTACCTCCATAGGCTGCTTACAGCCAACCAGAAGTGGGCTCCACTAGGGTCTCTCCCCTTCCTGGAAGACAGAAGTCAAAGGATGGCTGAAACATACTTTCCGTGAGGGCAGTGACTCCATGGATCCTGTTTATTACAGTGCTCCCTGTGGCCAGCACATAGCACAGGCACCATGTGGACAGAGATGTAGGTCAGGGCAGGCATCCTAGGCAAAGGGGAAGGCAGGAGTCTGTGGGCTATATACTAAGGACCTGCCCCTTCCCATCCAGTTCCTTACCTGGAGTTGTGTGTCAAGTCTGTTCACACCTGCATTTCTTACAATGGGGCTGAGGCGGACACCTCGAATTGTCAACCCAAAGGCTATTTGAAACCAATTTATTCTTGTCTTCCTTTATTACAGAGGTTGAAAAGCCAAAACAACCTATGTGCCACCTGCCTGGAGAGCTATATACACAGCTGGAGCCAGTGAGAGGTAGCAGAAGCCCCAGGGGATCTTTTCCTTTGCAGGAGAAATCGTGTGTGCATACATGCATGTGTGTGCTTATCTACGCATGCATGTGTGGGTGCACATGTGGGTGTGCACATGCGTTGTTCTTTTCCTCTTTTTCTCTTTGCCCCTATCCCCTTCTAAGCTGCTAAAAGACTCCAGGAGATGCAGGAGCCACCGTGAAGCTTTGAGGTGACAAGCATGAAGGTGTGTGTCTATCTGGTAAGGAAGGTGGAGCATTTATTCTATTTGACAAACAATCCTTTATTTGTCTGAGTCACTAGGGAGGGTTTTCTATCATTTGCAGTCAAAAGCAATCCTAGTATATACAGGAATTTGCTAGCCATCCTATCTGGGTAGCTCTGCTCTGGATAGATCTTTGCTGATTACCTCTCCTCCCACCTCCTCTTCTTCTCCTTAGGCCAACCTTCTAGACATTTCCAACTGGAGTCATCAAGATGCTCCCCTGTCTGTCCTTACAAGATTAAGACTTCCCTTCCAAACCATGATCCTGGCCTCAGGACCAAGATATCCTTCTGACTAGGGCACAAGGAATAATATCCTTATCGGGGTGAATATCCTTATCGAGGGTAGAAATGACTTACAATTGATGTGGCCTCAACTGTGCAATTTTATCTAATGCTGTTTCAGGTCCCCAGCTTCCTTGCTGTTCTGTCTGCCATGTTGAAAACATCACAAGTCCTGGAATATTAGGCTCTGAAGGGGCCTTTCTGGGAATCGTGCTGAGGCAAGAGCAAATCTCAATATGTTTATCCTTATGCTTTTTCTTCTCTGAATTGCCTTGAGGATAATTAGGATTATGATGGCCTTTTTACTGTAATCTTTTTTACTTCCTCAATGAGCTCTTTAGCACCAAAGGGACAGACCCAAGGGAAGCCGGACATGGAGCTTATGCCATAACAGTAGACAGATGACAGAAAGAAACAGAAAGAGAGCAGAGAGGGCCAGAACACCCTGTCACCAGGGAGACCAGAGGAGGGTTCCCTGGTGTCAGGAAAAAATTTACAAAGACATGGAAATGAACAAAATCAAGTACCTCGTGTCCTTTTGGAGGAGGTCTGGGTATTATCTAGTAGACCTCATCTGCTCCTACCAGGACGAACACCTTTGACAGATTTCCATCAACTAGGCTATTTTATGGCTCTATCGAGGTAAAAGTTGTAGAAAACTCATAGTAATGCAATTGACTCTTGTCCAGAGCGATGAAAATGAATTTTATCTGGTAGATATATAATTGATTTCTACCTGGTAGAGAAATAATAACCCCAGCCCTTATGCATTATTGCCCAATAGCAATGATGCTCAATGTCATTTGAGTACATCTGGGTGATTGCCCAACATGCTTTCTGTGAGTCTGTTAGGTCAAAACCATCTTCATAATAATAGCAAGGCATTATTTGCCTATTTTTTCCCTCATTTCCTCACAAGCATATAGCCAAGTTTCTTGCTATAATGATGTTACTATCATTGCTGTGATGGCTAATGGAATGTGTACTTGTATATTCTAGTGTTTTAAACATTTGTCAGCTTTAATTTCTAATATGGCAAATATTGGTAGATTTAACCCACATAAGCAAATCTTTGTGAGGTCCTCAATAATTGTTAAGGGTATAAAGGGGTCCTGGGGGGCACCTGGCTGGCTCAGTCAATGGAGCGTGTGACTCTTGATCTTGGGGTTGGGGGTTCAAGCTCTATGTGTGGCGTGGGGTTACTTAAAATAGATTTTAAAAAAAGGAATGTAAAGTGGGGGTGCCTGGGTAGCTCAGTTGGTTAAGCGTCCAACTCTTGATTTCTGCTCTGGTCATGATCTCACAGTTCGTGGAATCAAACCCAGTGTCTTGTTCCCTGCAGATGGTGCATGATGGTTCAGAACCTGCTTGGGATTCTCTCTCTCTCTCTCTCTCTCTCAAAATAAATAAATAAACATTTTTGAAAAGAGTGTAAAGGGATCCTGAGACCAAAAATTTGGGTAACTGCTGATTAATTAGAATATTAACTAGTTTTGTATCTATTAGCATATTTATTTCCACATCCCTGATTGGGGTGTGTGTGTGTGTGTGTGTGTGTGTGTGCGTGCATGTGTGTTTGTAACTGGTTTTAATATCTTACTGGTCCCTTCATTAATCAATGAGTTAAATAAATTCTTCATTCATTTTATATCTGTACAGGGGTCATGTCTTTAACTTTTAAAAATTATGCTTTAACACTGGGCTTGGAGTAGAAGAGAGGGAGGTGAGGTAGCCAAGGAGAAGGTGGAGGGTCCCAGACCATGTTTAGGACACCCAGGCAGCCCTGAGATGGCTGTGCTCTTCCTGCGCCCAGCAGTACAGAGCCGTGTAGAAGCCAAGTCAACACCTGAGACTATCACCTCATCATTCAAGCCAGGGCTGCACATGAACCCTGCACAGAGGTCACAGGTCACCCATGGGCTGTCTGGCAGCAAGACTCCAGTCCACGTCCCGAGACTGGCTAAGCCCATCCAGAGTTTCCTGCATGGAAATCCCTCTTTCCAATGGCCCTGTGTTTTTGTAAGCTCCTGCAAAACAAAAGTTGGGGCTCTAGACACCCAGAAGCACGGTGGTGGCATAGAAGGGAAAAATCCTATTCCTTGACCCTACTCCTACTCCTGGTGCTAAAGTAGGACTGAGCAAAGTCACACCATCCACTTTCCTGGCCAAACCCCAGAGAAGCCAGGGCATGCCCAAGGTGACACTGGTTGTCAGAGGAGACAGGAATGGAAGGTGGGGGCCCCACCTCCCTGCCAGGGCTCTTGCTACTGCTCTCCACTGCCACTGTCTTGTTACATTGATGAATCTACTCATTCCTGTGCTCGGCTCTCCTGGGAATAAATACATTTGTAAAAGCCTTCAGTGCTCCCAGGAGGAGAATGGATGTGGATTTTGTCCCAGATTGGCCTCTTGTCCTGAGCTTCTGTTTCTTCCTCACCTGATTGTGGAAATAATGGGAGGAACAAACAACCCAAGCAAGTCGTGGAGCCCACAGTGGGAACCAAATGAAAATCTGCTGACTCAGAACTCTTTCCTCCTTCAGTCAGTCCCTGCCTATTGCTCTCCAACATGAACAGAATCCCGGTGTTGGCCAGTGTTTGAGCAAGGTGGTATGGAGTGAGCAAGAGAAAGAAGGGGGTCCCTGCCAGTCAGATGGAGGTAGTGGTACAGGAAGGTGTTTAACGTCATCTCCTAAAGGCTCCGGTACACATGTACATGATATCCTCTATCAGAGCAGAGATGACATTACAAATATGTGAATATTTCCATGATCCCGTCCTTCTGGATGCTGACAAGGAAAGATTCTTGCCTGCAACCTCAGCCTAGCTCCCTCCTTCACTGGGGGAATTTAGGATATGGGGGGAAGCAGAGAGAATCCTAACAACATCTGAGAAGCTAAAATAATCTATGTCAGGGTTGCCAAACTATGGCCCGTGAGCCAAATACAGCTCTATGCCTGTTTTTCATATAGTCCATGAACTTAGAGTGGTTTTTATATTTTAAAATGATTGAAACGAAATAAAAAAGAGAATGATATCTCATGACCCATGAAAATTATATGAAATTCAAATTTCAATGTCCATAAATAAAGTTGCATTGGCAGACAGCCATGCTCACTAATGTGCTTACTGTCCAGAGCTGCTTTGGGGACACAGTGACAGAACTGAGCTGTTGTGACCAAGAACGTATGGTGGGAAAGCCTAAAGAGTTTCGTACATAGCCATTCAGAGAAGTTTGCCAATCCCGATCTACATAAGACACCAAGAGAGAAGAAATAATGAATTGGGGCAGGTGGAGAGTCAGGAAGAGGGCAGGGGGGTGGGGGAGGGTGGCAAAGATATTTGGGGGTGAGGGGAAACAGCTGCCTTCTCTATAAAGACATTGCAAGTATTTGGGGGGCTCCTGGGTGGCTCAGTTGGTTAAGCGTCCGACTTCGACTCAGGTGATGATCTCGCGGTTTGTGGGTTCAAGTCCTGCATCGGGCTCTGCGCTGACAGCTCAGAGCCTGGAGCCTGCTTTGGATTCTGTGTGTCCCTCTCTCTCTCTGATTGTCCCCTGCTTGTGCTTGCTCTCTCTCTCTTTCTCAAAAATAATAAATAAATAAATATTTTAAAAAATAAATACACTGGAAGTATTTCAAATATTATTCAGGATGGTTTTGCATTTTCAGAACATTCCTCATCAAGGCACCTGAGTGGCTCAGTCAGCTGAGCGTCCGACTTGGGCTCAGGTCATGATCTTGCAGTTGGTGAGTTAAAACCCTGAGTTGGGCTCTGTGCTGAGAGCTCGGAGCCTGGAGCCTGCTTCAGATTCTGTGTCTCCCTTCTCTCTGCCCCTCTCCTATTCGCTCTCTCTCTCTCTCTCAAAAATAAATAAAATTTTTAAAAATTAAAAAAAAGAATATCCCCCATCGAAAGTCACTTTTTGCTATGGATACAAACATATACAGTAAAATATAAAACCATATGTGAGAGTAATATCCACTAAACTCAAGACAGTGAATCCCTGTGGGAAAGGAAAGGAAAGGTGTGAGGACAAGAGCAGGTGAAGATCTACCTATAACGTATGATTCATTAAAATTTTTAAATTTAAATGCCTGAAGGAAATAAGCTGATAAGTAATACAAGATAGAAAGTTCATTTAGTGACAGAGACAAAATCGTAAGAACTGATTTTTTTTTTTAAGTTGTGTCTGGCACGAGGCACAGGAGCTATCAAAGGCCAACCAAGAGACTCTTGGTCATAAGCTCTTTCTACACAGTGTTTTTGTTTTGTTTAATTTGCTCTTGGGTTTTGTGCATGGGGGGGGGGGGTACTATAATAAGGACTACTATTTTCCCCTGAATCTAAGACATGCAATTTTTTTCACATTTTAGGCTGTGTTGTATGATTGATTGTGGAACATAGTTAATTAAGTTTGTCAGAGTTTTTTTCTTTCTTGGTGCTACAAAAAATAGTTCATCTTATAATTTATAATTGACAGACAGTATCTTAGATCCTCTTTTGAAGGGATAAATAAAGTGGATTCTCTTCTTGGGCATTCTATTGAGAGAAATGGGGTATTGGTAATTTGGAAGATTCTGTTGAAAAGATAAGCTGAGGCTGTTAATATTTTTAAGAGTTTATTTGAGAAAAAATTAATTCGAAGGGAGTAGCACCAAACCAGAAGTGGTTAGGAGGGCTCCACCAAAGAGCTTGGGGAGAGACTTTTCTAGAAAAGAGGTGGAAGCAAAGCAAGGAAACTATTGATTGACTATAGCTTAAAGCCTAGTTGACTGTTTGTGATTGTCCTCAAGTTTCAATTTTGTAACCTTGAGGCATTTACAGGCTTAGATTTTGGGTTTGCTTATGTAGGTTACCAGGGCCTTGGAGCTGCCCCAGTCTAATGGACTCTTTGTTTAATTAGTTTAACCATTGACTGAGGGTATCTCTGAGTGAGACACTGCATTGAGCCTGGCCCACATGGAGCCTCAGGATCTATCTGTGTTTAATTATCTGATGGGAAGAGAGCAGGAAAGCCTGGGTCACACACATTGTTTATGATCATCTCTTCTTAGAAAAAGGAGAGAGTAAAAATCATATTGAGTCCTTTTGATGTGATGAATCAGAGAAAACTTTGTGCTGGTCAGCAGAACCTGACCTGGAAAAACAACTGTCCTAATTCCTAAGTGTTATTAAACTCCTCTCCCAAAGTGTAATAAAATACAGAGCCCATAGCAATTAAGCCCTCTTTCCTGTGAGTTGGTCTTAGAAGCACGGGGTTTGACAAGCAGCAAGCCATCTCACGGGAGACAGAGCAGAGAACAAATTGTGCTGTCGAACAGAACCAGGGATGCGGGAGGTACTTATGAAAGATCGGAGCTTCTGATGGAAGACCTGAACTACAGGTTAGCATGCGAAACCCACCTTGCTGAGATGAAACCCTGAGTCTCAGCCCAGCTCTTCCTATTGTCCCTCCCACCATGCAAGATGACAGAAAACTGAGGAAGCAGGGAGCCCCTGGAGCCAGACAAGAAGGGCCCCTTCCCTCTATTTACCTGGGGAGTTGAAGAATGTTGAATTCAGCAGACCCATGTGGGTAAGGTAGGGATTTCCCCATTCAACAGATAGGGATTTTCCCCTTGAACAGACATTTTCTGAGCAGGAGCTAGGCGCTGTCCTAGGTACCTGAGATATAGAGACCTCCCTGGATGCTTTGTGTAAACTGTCTCCCTTAATTCTCTCAATAATCCTATAACATGGGTACTATTATCATCATCCCTATGTGACAGATGATGAAACTGAACCTTAGAGAGGATAAGTGACTTGCCCAAGGACACAGTGAGTAACTAACAGAGCTGGGATTTAAGCCCATAGCATCAAGGCTCAGAGTCTGTGCACTTAACCATTATGCTATAGCACTCCTATAGGTGGAAGTGAAAATTGAATACTGTTTCTGAAAATTGCTCTGCTCTCTCAGAAGTCATTCTGAAATGGGAGAAAAGACTGGGCTTGGGAAATCAGACAGGAGGTAGAATTCCTTCCCTGCTGCTGGCCTACATGTCCATGAAGGTGGGGACCATGTCCAGCTTGGCACTGTTAGGTCCCCTAGCACCAAGCCTAGCATGAAGCAGGTGTTCACTAAATATTTGCTGACTGAATGAATGAGTGAACTGTGGAAGGGCTTTGGAAGAACCCCCCCAATCTCCCGATGCTCTGGTTCCTCACGTGTATCCATTCTTCCTTACAGAGTCACTGTGGATATTTGATGAGGCTGGTTACTTCAGACACAAAACACAATGCCTAACACATACTAAGCCTGATGCCCCTGCCATGTGTCACATATCTGGGACACGGGCAGGTGCTCTTAAGGAACATGGGGCCTGGCTTTGGGAGATAAATCATGACATACAGGAGACATTGGTTATTTGGGAGAAGAGCAGGGGAGTTATGAGGGTGGTCTGGAATTCAACTCTCCCTGTCCCTTCTGGGCATGGCCCCATGGTGGGCAGTGTTGGTGGGCATAACCACCCACCTGCCCTGTGGAAGGCTGAAGGGCTCATCCTCGCTCTCCCAGCCCCTGCTTCTTTTGGGAGCCCAGACATGTGACTCATATCCAGCCAGTCAGGGGCTCTCCCAGTGGGGAGGGTCTGGCTGGGGATCAAGACCAAGGCAGAGCTAGTGCTACAAGCCTTTCAGGCTGTTCCCACGGCACTTAGTGCTCTGGAGCCAGCCACCTGTTGTTATCAGATACCTCCCCTCGTGTCTTCCAACTATTCCCTCAGTTAGTGTTCCACCCAGCTGCTTCAGTTCAGCTGCGTCCCTTCAAAATCCTTATGTTGAAGTCCTAACCACAGGACCTCAAAATGTGACTGTATTTGGAGATGGGGCCTTTAAAGAGGTGATTTAGTCACAATGAGGCCATTAGGATAATCCAGCGTGACTGGTGTCCTTGTCGGAAGAGGAAATTTGAGACACACACAGAGCGAAAACTCTGTAAAGACGCGGGGAGAAGACAGACATCTACAAGCCAAAGAGAGGCCTCTGAAGAAACCAAACCTGCTAACTCCTTGATCTGGGACATCTGGCCTCCAAAAATTCAAGACAGTGAATTTCTGTTGCTCAAGCCACCCGGCCTGTGGTATACTTTATTAGGGCAATCCTTGAAGGATAACATCCTCGTTTGTAATGGGGACAGGCATGCTGTGGTGTAGAGCGGCACAGCATGGAACTTAAGACCTTGACCTCAGGGCCAGGCCTCCTAGACTCAGATCTTAGCCCTGCCTCCTCCACCTGCAGGACCCTGGGCGAGGTGCTTCAGCTCTCCATGAGCCTCAGTTCCCTCACTTGTAAAAAGGGCTAATTGTTGTACTTCCCACTCAGGACTGCCATGAGGATAATTAATACATGAGGAACACTCAGAACAGTGCTTGGCACAAAATGAGTGCTACATGAGCGCCACTTAGTATTTCCGCTATCCCCTTGGTGGAAAGACACGTGCTGTAAGAGATCCAGAGAAGCCCTGACTCAGAGATGGACTTGGAGCTGGCTTCTAATCTACCTTCCATGGGGATGTTCTTTCCCTCTCACGGTTCTGGCCAAGTGAAGCTTCCTCCCCTTCCTGTACCCCAGTAACACAGGGGGGTAGGGGCCCTCCACTTTATGCATATCTATGATAAAGGGATTACATCTACATGACGGTAGAGCTGGAAGGATGCCCCGACCACCTGCCATATTTTAAGCCATGGAACCACATAAAGGGGCTGGAAGAACTCTACTCTTCACGTTCCCCCCACATCACAGTGGAGCACACTTGGAAAACAACAATTTCTAGTCTGATCCACCCATTGTATGCAGGAGGGAACCGAGGCTCTGAGAGGAAACATAACTGCCCCCAAGACCACACAGCGCCTCGTGGCAGTGCAGACAGCAGGAGCACAGCATCTGTTCTTGACTCTGGGGCTAACAGAACCATCAAAGGACATTTATGGCCTCCGAGAGCCCGGGAGGGAGATGACAAAGGATGAGATCAAATGGAGCTTCTTGCTGCCCAGAGCAGCCCTGGGACATCCGTCCCGGGAGGAAACCGAACAAACAATGGGGAGACTTGGAAGCTGGGTGCACAGCCCCCGCACAGCCCTGCTCTGGGGCTGCCAGCCCAGCGGTGTGCTCTCCAGAGCTTCTCACCCTCCCTGGCCTTTCCGGCTGGTCTCTTCCATTATCTTCCCCTCCCTCTCATCATGAGTGAGCACGCTGTGGCTGCCTTAAAGCGACAATGGACACAACAGAGGAAGCTGGGTTTGGGGAGATGTTTAACTCTTCAGTGACACTCCCAGCCCAGACCCTGGCCAACCAGCCTGCCCACTGGCCAGCACGCTGGAGCAGGACTGAGTCCCTCTAGTTGCTTTTCTTGAAGGGGCGGGGGGGGCAGGGTTCTGAGAGAGGGTCCAGGGCAGTCAGACTGTGAGGGAGGGCAATTTGGATGCTTGGAATACCGTTGGCTATTTTTTTTTATCACCAATATGGAAGTGTTTCAATATTTCAATAACCAGTGCCAGCTGAAATTCAGCATAGGCTAAACCCAGAGACTGACCACCAACCAGCTCCAATATGGATGCCTCCAGGGCCCTCCAGGGGCTACAGAGGAAAGTTGCAGCCTCTGAGTTGGCATTGAAGGCCCTCCAAGCTCCATCTGACCCCTGCATCCTGTTCTAGGCCCATCTCCCGTAGCTTCTCTCTTTGTGAGGCCACGTGGTATCATGGGAAAAGTAGTGGATATAAAGCTGAAAGATCTGGAACAAAATTCTTGCTCTGCCACTTATAGCATTAACTTAGGCTGAGTTCCCTGAGCCTGATACCATCAAATGCCTGCCACTTGTGCTGAGCATTCAGCCTCACAACCACCCTATAAAGAAGGTCCCGTTCAAAGCCTTATTTTACAGACAAGGAAACTGAGGCACAAGGGCAGGTTTAATTGCTCTCCCGAGGTCACGGGTCTCCAAGGCACAGGGTTAGAACCTACTCGAGGTCACATCTGTGCACTTGGCCACATCATTATATGGCTCCCATCAAGAGGAGGTAGCTAATGTAACCTGCGAGTGGGCACTGATCACTATGAAGCCTCCCTACAGGTCAGTTCCCTTCTCGACACATATCCCATAGATACTCGCTGTCCTCAGGGAAGTCAGCTGCCCACAGAGATGTCAGTGCCCAGGGGGTTTCCATGCGCAGGTCTCAGACTCACACCTCCATCCCCATGGCCACATTCGCCACCTCATTAAAGAGAAGAAAGGCCTTTGACTCTGGATTCAAAACAAACGTTCCCCCACCCATGTTGTTTGATGACCTTGTCCTTTCCTGAGCCAACCAAGCCAGGCCATCGTCCCAGCAGCTGGGCTTTCCACCAACAGCCCTCTGTCCTCTCCTTCCAGAGCCACCCAGAGCCAGGCTCACCGTGAGTGGAAAGGGAAGGTAGGCAGGGCAAGCCAGAAGGAAACTGGGAGGGACCCCAAGACTCAGTGTCAGGGTGCCCACCCTGAGCCTTGTCTCAGTTCAAGAGGCAACCCCAGGAGCGTGGCCCCATCATTCACAACCATCATCTTAGCTTTCAGGGTGGAAAAGCTGGGCCCCTAAGAAGGGACAGATTTGGCCAAGAGCTGAAATAAAATTCCTAGGAGTCCAGCCTCCTAGAGCGATGCATTCCCCATACAGACACATTCTCACCATCAGCACTCAAACCCACCCAGTGTGCACACAGCAAGCACCCCCAGGTCGCCAGGCTGGCTCTAATTCGGACAGAGCTGTGGCATTTACAAAACACATTCACATCTGAGATCTCCTGAGTCCCGACAGCAAAGCTCAGCATCCTTTGCAAATGTGGGCCAATGCACATTTCTCCCCGGTGCCTGGGGTCCACACTGAGACACGTGAACATGGGCTGACTCCGGCATGGCACAGAAACCTGACCTCCCAGTGACGCTACATAAAGTCTCCAAGCTCAGCACCTCCGAAGGCACAAGCACAGAGTGACGCCTGGCTGGCTGGCTGGCTGGGCAAAAGAAATCATCTTTTTCTAACACATCATCTGTGGTTCTAAAAAGAGGTAGGGGCTGGTTTCCAGGTGCGGCTCCCTGCCTGGTGAGAGGGGTACACAGACCTCTATGGGCTCTTCCACGGGAGCCAAGCCAAAGGTCATGGGTCCTTGTCCATATCTGGAACCTCATAACCATTCCAGCTGCTTCCAAAATCAGGGCCACATTGGGGAAATTGAGGAAACCCAGATCTTGTTTAGTTAAGACCACAGGCTCTGGAACCAGACTGTCACTCTGTGTGACCATGGGCAAGTTATTTAATGGTTTAATGATTCGGTTTCCTCCTCTGAGGACCAAAACCCAAAACCCAAACAAACCCTTCAGAGGTTTTTCTCAGAGTTTGTGTGAGAATTAAATTAGTAAAGCACTTGGCTCCAGCCGTACCTAAAAATCTTTGACCCAGAGCCTTGAGGAAAGGATGAGGTACCACGCGTACGCAGCCCAGGCTGCTTATTATGGGATGCGGGTTGTCAGGGTTACAGGGGTAGGACAGGATGAAGCGGGAGAGGGAGGGACGTGAATGGCATGCCAGCTTAGGAAGGGATCAGGACTCTGTAACACCGAATACAAGCAGATTCCCTGCGGCAATGGCAAAATAATTGATCTGTTGCTTGCAATGCCCTGTGTCCCCTAAGAAAGGGAATCCTGGTGCCCCTGAGGGTCTTCTGTTCCTGAGCAGGGCAGGGTATGCCTTCTGAGAGCAGCTGAGCCTAATTGTGTGGTGGAGGAAAAGGAGAGAGCCAGTGAGGCCCCCGGGGTGGGGGTGGGGGATGTCTGGGAGGGGACAGCTGATTGGAAACATGGAGTCTGGAGTCAGACTCGATTAACCTGGGCAAGCCCCTTAACCTCCCTGTGCCTCAGTTTCCTCCTCCATGAACGGGGACCCTAATAGCCCCTTGCCTCTTCAGGTTGTGGTGGGAACAAGATGGGTTCGTACACAGGGGGCTCCTGGAACCCTGCCTTGTCCATGGCAAGGACTCTTCAGGGCCTGGGGGAGTCAATGCCCAGGGGAAGCCATCTGGATTGAATGCTTCTTTCCCTCAAGGAACCCCAAACCCCTTCAGAGGTTCCACAGGGCTGTTCACCAGCTCAGTAGCGCTCTTGTCCACGTTAGTGTGGGGTCAGAGATATGGAGAAAGCATCCTCCAAAAACATGTGGGTAGAGCAAGGTCCCAGAGAGAAGCCCCCAGGAGAAATGAGGGCCCTCCACCCTCGCAGATCACTCCATGCCAAAGCATCGTTCCCAACGCGGACAGTGGGCCTACACCAGGACTGGGGAAAAAGTTAAATGAAACAAAACGGTCCATAATTAGAATGGCAATAAAAGCAGAGGGGAGGAGTGAGGCAGTGAACTCTATTAATAGTGCTAATAAATGTTCTGGGATGATACCGCTGTGTTCTGAACCTGCCCGTGGGGGGTGTTGCTTACTCTCATTTGCATATTAATTCGGAAGGAAAATGCCGGGCTCTTTCTGCTGGGATAAATCAATTCCAGTGGAAGTTTCTCAGATGGGAAGCTGCTAATTCTTCTTCCCTTTTCCTCCCAGCAGGAAGACACCCATTTGCCGCCAGGAAAATATTTTTAAGAGCCACCATGGTGTGAAAAAAAGTAGGCCAGCAAACTATAGGCAAAGTGCAGACTTTGCAGATGGCCGGAGCCGTGATGAGCTAGGTGAGGCCCAGCTTAGTGTGCCCGGGAGACTGACAGTTCCTGGCTTCTCTGGAACGACACCAATGAAGTTAAGATGGCAACTAGGTTCACCTCGAATCCCAGTGGTTATTGGTTGGTACTGGCCGTGAAGGGAACACGGAGTGAGAAGGATTTGAAATCCAGGACAAGAATCAGAGCACAGAGCGCAGGGATCAGTTAGTGACATCTGCCTTGAGAGAGGACGTGGTGGGGTGAGTGACAGCTGCCATGCGGCCCCAAGGGGGGTCACACTTCTCAGTCTGGGACAGAGCACTACAGAGAGTATAGTGAGAAGGACGTGAATGAACAGTAACCTTTCCCGAGCAGCTCTGTGTTTTAGCCATCATGTCAGATTCGGGGAACACAGGAAGGACTAAGATAATGCTTTCTTTCAGGAGATTAAACCCAGCGAGGGACAGTCTTAGGACCTAATGAGATATCACTCCTCTGCTTCTCCTAATTCCTGGGCTCCCCGTTTTCACATCCCCATTCAATTCTATTCCTCTACCTGTCCCCTTGCTTAGTGCTATTCTCCAAGGCTCCTCCCTGGACCATTTAGCTCCTCTCCTCTCCGTACACACTCACAGCAGATTCTCTTTTGCTTCCCAAATTGGACTTCCTCCTCAGACCATTGGCTCCTGAAAGTCTGTCTCAAGGCGGTTTCTTTCCCCAACACCATCCCCAGGTGCACTCCAGACCTCTCCACCAGCACAATCCCCATTTTACAGATGGGGAAACGAGGTGTGGCTGGATGCAGTAACTTCTCTGAGGTCCACAACCAGCAGGTGGTGATTTGAGGATTAGACCCGAGGTCCATGTGAGCTGGAAACTGCCTCTTGAGCCACGAGGCCATTCTGCTGGCCAGCTGACACGATGATGGCATCACGGCAGACCTCAGGAGGAAACTGAGCACAGGACAAGATGCTGAAACACGAACACGGACACTGTATTGACCACAGCCTGGGCTGCTTATTATGGGACATGGCTGTTATGATTACTGCATGGGACAGGATGACCCAGAGGAAGATTGTGAATGTCAAAAGGGGGTACGGCTCTGTGCCTTTAAGAAAAGACAGGTTTGGGGCACCTACGTGGCTCAGTCCTTTAAGCGTCTGACTTCAACTTCAGCTCAGGTCATGATCTCACGGCTGGTGAGTTCAAGCCCCACATTGGGCTCTGTGCTGACAGCTCAGAGCCTGGAGCCTGCTTTAGATCCTGTGTCTCTGTCTTGCTCTTTGCCCTTCCCCCACTAGTCCTCTCTCTCAAAAATAAATAAACATTTTTTTAAAAATGAAGGAAAAAAAAGACAGGTTCTAGAGTGCCTGGGTGGCTCAGTCGGTTAAGCATCTGACTCTTGATTTTGGCTCAGGCCATGATCTCACAGTTCATGGGATCAAGCCCCTCGTAGGGCTCTACACTGACAGCTCAGAGCCTGCTTGGGATTTTCTCTCTCTCTCTCTCTTTCTCTCTCAAAATAAATAAATAAGCTTTAAAAAAAACACTTAAAAGAAAGAAAAGACAGGTTCTTATGAGCTGTACCTTTTTGTAACATGCATCACTTACTCTCATACATCATGAGGTCAGCAAGGTCACCAGACTTCTCCAGTGACCCAAATACTAAAAGGAAAGTCCTGAGGAGGTGAGAAAATCCTCACCTCTTTAAGGAGGAGGTTCTGAGGCACAGAGAAGTCAACGACATTCCCATGAGTGCACAGCCAACCCAAGCGGCAGAGCAAAGACCAAACCAAGGGCTTTCACACTTCTGGCAACACAATACCAAAATCCTCCTGCTAGCAAAGGCCAGTGGTAATTGGGGTGGTGTTTGTTAAGCACAGAAGTAGAAAAAAAAGAGATAACAGTAGGAAGAATTTGCATTTAGGGGCACCTGGGTGGCTCAGTCAGTTGAGCGTCCAACTTCGGCTCAGGTTATGATCTCATGGTTCATGAGTTCAAGTTCCATGTCAGGCTCTGTGCTGACAGCTTGGAGCCCGGAGCCTGCTTCAGATTCTGTGTCTCCCTCTCTCTCTGCCCCTCTCCCAGCCATGCTCTGTCTGTCTGTCTCTCTCTCTCTCTCAAAAATAAACATTAAAAAAAATTTTTTAAAGAAGAATTTACATTTAAAAAGATGAATTTCTTTTAAAGGATCTAGTCGTTGAAGAAAACCCTTGGTGCTTTGCGTTCGCTAGGTGGGAAAGGAGAGGGGTCTTTGGGCATCTGAGGTCATGGGTCATTGTTTATGCCCCATGGCTCCAGTCTCAGATGAGTGGACACTCCCTCCATCACTTTGCCAGAGATGGAAAAGGCAAAGAGGAGAAGGCTTTCCTGACTGGCCCCCACTCCTACCAGCCCATACTAGCAGCTCCTTGCTGCCAGGTGCCTACCTGCTCTAGGGGTGTGACGTAGGGGCCACGGGCAGCGCTGCTCGGACCAGAGGACCCATGTCCCAATGCCAGATGTTCCCTACAGATCAGGTGGCTGTGGACCATCCCCTGCCTGTGCTCCCGCACGCTCATGTCTCTCGTGCACAACACCGCAGCGCCCGCCCCCCAGGGCCGTCGTGAGGATTGCAGGAGTTAAAATATGCAATCACTGGGAAAGGGGTCTGATGGGTGGCGAGACCTGCTCCTCCTTAGATTCCGATTTGCTACTTTCCCTTGTCCCCACCAGCATGAAACCTCCCCCCCCCCCCCAGGGCAGGGATTTTGTTTTGCTCATCACTACACCCTTGGCGCTTAGAATAGCTCCTAGCACTGATCAGAGGTCAATCTGTAGAATATTCGTTCAACACAAACACTGCCAGAATAGACATAGACAGATCTGGGAGATGGAGGAGCTGAGGTCCCTACAAGGAAGCGATGCAGACAGATCGCCAAAATGTGAAGTGCAGAGATCCATGACCCAAAAAGTCCAGGCTCCGGGTCAGACAGAACTGGATGGGAACCCTCACGGGGCTCTCATCCAGCCGTGGGCCAGCGCGCTGGGCTTCAACCCCAAGAACCTGCTTGCTCACTGGAGAAGGGGAACTTCCCCGCCCACAGGTAAGGAAACCGTGCAAGCGCTCAGCAAACACGTCTCTGTCCTCCCGGTGCTCTGCTGAGCCCTGTCCCGCCCGTGTCTCCCCTGTGCTCCTGACCAGGCAGCGGCTGCCCGCACCAGCAGGGCCCCACATCCATCTGCCAGACCTCGCCTCCGCTCTGCCATAGGAGAGTCTCGCTGTTTCCATTACACTCTTAGCAGGAGGAGGGAGGGGGTTAAGCTCCTGTTTTTGTTTCTACAATGCAAAATTTGTCAACTTGGTGCAGTTGACAGACTGCCTCTGTGTCACCGCGCTGGTTCTTTTAATTGCCTTCCCTGCGTGCAAGCAACTGTATATGTGTGTGTGCATGTTCCCCGCCAAGGGCTTGCTCACTTGCTTGCCTGCACAGAAAAGGAGCTGATTCCAGAATGTGGACCTGTCCCCTGAGCATCTGACCATGAATCCAACCTCCAAGAGACAATGTCAGCTGGAGGGTTACCTGTCTGGGAGTCAGGAAACTGGGACGTTTTGGTCCACACTCTGCCCTTTACACTAGAGTAGTAGCAACAAAATCAATAATAATAATAATCTGACAGATGCTAAAATGGGCTCTTTCTGGCCCGAGTTCAATTTCAGCCCCAAGACATTCCACATTTCAAGGTGAGTGCTGGGCCTCCCATCCAGGATGTCTGAAAAAGGTAACCAACTCTCTTGGTTTCCAACTCTTCACCGCCCACCACCTCTGACATAGTAAGCATTGGAGCAGCCTTGGGAGGATTTGGATATTGAGGGGCTTTTATTTAGACAGTCTTCAGTGAATGGGGAGTGAGATCCCCAGGATAGGCTTCAAAGAGGCTGGTAGAACAGCATCTGCTAGATTTGGATGGTCTGCACACCATGGCCTGCTGTGTGACACGTGCCTGAAGAATCTAAGGGCAAGAGGCCCATGGCAGTGAGGCAGGAAGACGATGTGCTCCATCAGGAACCAGCTACGCAGCACCAAGCGTGGGCAAAGCTGGGCCAGATGTGGGCCAAGGGTAGAGAGCCGGCCTCAAGCCTACTCAAGGTGACCCCAAGAGCTGGATTCCCAGGGGCAGGGGAAGGAAATCTAAGTGGGCAACGGGTCATCTTGTGACCCTGGTGGGGCTGAGTCCAGCTAAGGCAGGAGAGTGACAGGACAGAAAGAACCTGAGTCTCCAATGACCTTGCTGAGCCACTGAATGAACCAACCTTGGGCGGCCCAACCTCAAGACTTCCTATCAGGTAATGCATCACATTTTCCTTATTGCTTGAGCCTTTTGAATCTTCTGTGCTCTGAATCCCAGCCACTGTGAGTCATTTTCCCTCAAGTGTGCAACCAACAAGTGGAAGAGTTAAAATCTGTTGACAGATCTGTGAGTCTGGTGCTTGTCACTAGTCCCCACGCCGAGATGTTATTGTGAAAAGTGTCGCGTGAGCTGAAGTCACAGACCGGTCAGCCCAAGCCACACCCGAGACACGGCTGTGTGGGAAGCCAAGGAAATAAGATGTTAAGAGGCTTTAAGACCGCAGAAGCAGAAGCTCCCAGCGCACATCAGGATATAGTAACGACTCAATAAAAGCGTATTCTAAGAAGCTACCATAGACCAGATGGGCTTGGGGACACATGACAATGAAATGCAATGTGGTAGCCTGGGTCAGCTCCTGTTACAGAAAGAGGGCATCAATGGAAAATGGATGAACTCCCAATAGCGGGGATCTTGGCTCATAGTGATCTACTAAGGTCAGTAATGTACATTTGACAAAGATTCCATGACAACGTAAGATGTTAATGGTGGGAGAAACTGAGTGAAGGTACACAGAAACTCTCTGGGCTACCTCTGCAACGTTTCTGTCTAAAAATTATTCCAAAACAAAAAGGTTATTTTTTAGGAGTCTAGTGAATGAATGATAAGCACCTAAGAAATCTAGGTCCATGGACGAGTATAATACTTACCTCTCATTAGAGTCACGTAAGTAACTTTGTACCTACAGCTGCCCTTCATGCATCTTTTTACATCCCTACAATAAGGCTGTGAGGTGTGTATCATCACACAGTGCTTGGCACATAGTAATTTCTCGGCAAATATCCATTGACTGAATGACTTAATCCTCTCTGCACATAGAAAAGCCAAAGCTTATAGAGGCCAAGTCCCTGCACCTGAGTTTATTTGATTCCAAGGTCCAAGCCCCTTAGACTCCACCACTTACCTGGTTTGGGGTTAGGGCCATGTCAGAGCTAAGGGGGTGGAGGGGGGCCAGACATCTCTCTGTGCCTGTTCCAGGCTCCAGCCACTCAATATCCTGGTTAGTGCTTGGAAAACTTAAAAGCAAGGCACTATAGCCTCTCCATGCCCCTGAAATCAGCACCATAAATCTTAATTCTAAAATTTAATAATATTTGCTTTTGCATTTATGGCATCATTATTATAGAGCAGTCTGCCTGGGCTCAAGGTGGCTGTAGGAAATTATTTCATCTGATGGACTTACTCAGGCCACCCACCCGGCTGTGATCTGGCCTCCCCTAAGGAAGGAACAGCAAAAGCCACAGAAGGGGACAAGCTGGATAAAATGATTCAGCATGGCATGGGGGAGGTTCCCACTTAATGGTGGGGGATGGGGCCACTCTTTTTACAGATTGTAAATGCTTCCTGAAGGTTTCCATTGATCCAGTGTTTAGGGACCCACCTGCCTGGGTGGCAATAATTCTAATAGAAGAACCCAAAAGAGTCTACGGCCATACCACCCTGAACGTGCCCAATCTTGTCTGATCTCGGAAGCTAAGCAGGGTCGGGCCTGGTTAGTACCTGGATGGGAGAAGAACCCAAAATAAATGGAGGAGATGGGGTGGAAAAGTGAAATTGGCTATCCCTTCCCATCCACCTGTTCCTCCTCTAGGTCTGCCAAGTTCAAAAATGAAACTCCCATCCATCCTTCCCAGTCCAAATCAGATTCTACCACACCTCTCTCTCCCTCTCTCTCCCTCTCTCTCCCTCCCTCTCTCTCTCTCTCTCTCTCTCTCTCACACACACACACACACACGTTCCCAGTGACAATGAATCTCTCTCTGCTCTAAGCTCCTGTCGAACAACTGCCCCTGTACTTCAATCACAGCACATGTCAGAGTCGATCTGGATTGGGGAACTGACTCATTCAATCATTCACTCAACAACAAATATTTCTTGAGCACATACTATGTGCTATGTTCTAAAGATGTAATAGTGTCCAACACAGACAAGAACCCTGCTCTCATAGACACAGCAGTCTAGTTGCTTATATGTGAGTCTCTACATGCACCCGCTCCAATGAATTGTGGGTTTCTGAAAGTAGGGACCTATGTCTTTTTCATCTCTGATCTCCAGTGCTTACTTCAACCCCTGGCACATATTAGGAGCATAATACCTGCTTGCTGAAAGGATGACCAAATCACTGAATCAATCAATACTATGCACCAGACTATTTCTCTCTGACTTAAAACCCTCAGGTACCTCCACGCCCATTGTCCACATCAGGGCTAGCAAACTATAGCTCATGGGCCAAATCTGGCCCACCATCTGTTTTTGTAAATAAAGCTTTATTGGAACACAATCACATTCATTTCTCTTAATATATAGTAAGTGAGTGCTTTCATACTACAATAGCAGCAATGAGTAATTGAGACAGACATGGTATGACTCATAAAGCCAAAAATACTTAGTATCTGGTCCTTTATAAAAAAGATTTGCTGACCCTGGTATATAAGACAAAGCTCAAACTTTTTAGACTGGCCTTAGGACCCTGTCCAGCACACGTCTCTCCACTCCTTCAGTGTTCTGGCCACATAAAACTGCCCACCGTCCCTTAATAGTCCCAACCAGTGATGGCCTCATGGACTCTCCACCTGCCCAGCCTCTAGGGCCTCGGGACTCTCCACCTGCTCTTTGCTATCCTCAAAATAGTCTTATCTCCAAGCCTGTCCACCTGGCTCACTCCAAGACCTCACAGAGGCTCTGCTCAAGCATGTTCAAGACGGTTGTCTTCCTCTTCTTCCTCCCCTCTCCCACCCCAGTTTGGGAGTTCCCCCAGGCTCCCAACACATCCATATTTCTATTATGGCTGTTATCACTCTGTGCTGGAATTCTGTCTCTTCTAGCTTTCCTCCCGAACTAGTTCAAGTTTCTTGCAGGCAAGGACTTGTCAAGGATGCGGTTGTTCTGGTGATGTCTTCTTTATTGCTGTCTTCCAGCAACTAACCCAGGACCCACACAAGCAAAGTTCTCAGTGAATGAATTGAACAGAACCGGGTGGTCCCCCATCGCTTCTATCTTCCCATGCACTCCCCTTCCCGAATGCCCAGTCTCCTGCTAAGAGAGAACAAAGCATAGAGTTCAAAGAGAAAATTCCAGTTACATAAACTGGGGACCACCTGGGTCTGGTACCTGAGCGTGTACCTGGTACCTGGTGCATGGGAGTGAGGAGCGGTGGGGAGCCCACGTGTGGTTGTAACACAGCAGAGCACAGGAATGAGCAAGGGCGGAAAGCTTGAAATCATGCTCCAACCGGCTCCCTTTCTGGGACCAGCTTGGGGTGCTTTCAATGGCAGCTCAGAGCCAGAGGTGACTCCAGGGCCTGGCTAAAGGCTGGGAGGGTGCACTGGTTGGCCCAGAGGGGCCACTGAGGTTGCTTAAGTGCTTTCTGCCTCCAACGTGGCTTTGCCTGGGAAGCAAGGCTGTGGGCTGTGGCAGTGAGAGTGAGAGGGAGCCCAGTGGGCCTGGATGTGGACGCTGAGGAGGGAAAGGCAGATGGGGAGGAAAAGACCAACAACTTCCCAGTAGCCCAGCTCAGCATGTGGTCCCCTGTTACCATGGCATCACAGTATCAGCTACCTCTGACATGTGTAGCGCAATCTCATCGCTCACCAGCCAGCTGCTTCCTCCACCCTCCCCTGCCGCCCTCCCACCCCTGCCTCTGCTCACACACCACAATCCTGACTTTCATGGCTTCCAAAAGCAAGAGCAAGATTAACCCCAGGCAAATGGGGAGGGAATAACTTTGGAGGGCTGCAAACAATGGAGGCTACCTGGTGGACCAACCTGGAGTCACCCGAGATTGGCATGAGGACAATGACACTCCATATTAAATCGCCCAGGAAGTGCTTGTCTGATACACTGTCTGGTGCTGATTCCCCTTGGATTCCCTCCTTCCTGCAGTTCAAGTTTTGCTCCTGCCCAAGGAGTTGGGGGGCTTTCCATCTGGATTGCGACTTCTGTTTCAGACCCAAATAGACTTTAGCTGAGAACAGCCCCAATGCACGTGGAATGGAGGCTTCTGCTCCAGTACTGGGGCTGCCCCTGGGGAGCAGTGGCCCTTCATTGGGGGGAGGGGGCCTGGAATAAACGGGAATGAGAGGGATGTCCTGGCTCATGGGGAAATCTCTTAGGAGATTTTCTAACATGTTAATGACTATTGGCAGGATGGGAGCAAGGCTGTTCATGTTTCTCAGTGAACCAGGGTGGACCACAGTTTATATGTCATTCAGAATAAATCCTTTTAAAAACCTCCTTTGATTGCAAACATTTCAGAGCCCTCACACAGCTCTAGCCTCTCCCCTGCCTCCTTTCCCAGGACCAAGCCACACCCCATCCATGATGAAGGGTGCATCAGGTAAGCATGACCTTCACCCGAAGGCATCCTTTCAGGGTTCTTGTTCTTTGGGAGACTTCCCAGCCCATTATGGTGTCACTGCGAGCTCTGAAGGGTTTCCAGGTGATTGAACAATCATTCAACTTTGTGACACAGAAGAGATGGCTTTGGTGGCCCCTCGGGGTCCAACCCCAATAGATCAGGTGATCTCTGAATAATGTGGTTTCTGCATATGCCCTAGGGCAGTGCTCCTCAGTGGATGGTCCCCGGGTCAGCTGTCACAGGACCTCCTGGGGTTCTTATTGGAAATGCTTGAACTGCCCTCAAAACCTACAGAAATAAGGATCGGGGATGGTGTCGACCATCTGCACTTTGACAGGTTCCCAGGCGAGCCTGAGAAGCTCGGAAAATAACACCCAAAGATAAATAGGAATACAGGGATGGGAATTCCCTCCAAAGCCAGAACTGCCCTCACTACCCACCGCTTCTAACAGGGGTGTGGAGTCTTCTCTCCCCGGTTGATTCTCTAGCGCCCTTGAGGGAGCTACCACGAGCCCCTGCCTGCAGGAAAGGCAGTAGCCTTCTGACGGGTCTCCCTGCTTTGTCCCTCACCCCTGCAGTCTCCTCTCCACAGAGAGAGTAAAATTAGTGACATCACATCCCTTCCCTGCTGTCTACCCTCCAAGGCTTCCCAGCACAATTGGAATCAAATCCCACATCCCTACATAGGACGTGACCTGCCTCTACCTGCTAACCAACAAAAGGTTCCCTCTCTGCTCCCTCTGTGCTCCAGGCACAATGGCCCCTGCTGTTTCTTAAACACACAGGCCACGTACTGACCTCAAGCTCTAAACATCTACAGGTGCCTCTGCCTGGAAAAGTCTTCCCTCTAATATCCACGTAGCTCACCCGCTGGCTTCCTTTAGTCCAGATGTCATCTCCTGCACAAGGTTTTCTCTGTCCACCCATCTAGAGTATCACCCCATCACCTTCTTTCCCTCTTCCTTCCTCAGTATTTCCACCTGGTGCCCCATATGACGTTACATACTGATTCATTTGTCATTTATTGTCTCTCTTCTCCACTGGAATAGAATCTTTGCAAGGACAGAGTGCCAGTCAGGATAAGCTAGTTTCTGCTGTGTTAACAAACAACTCCCGAGGCTCAGTGCCTCAGAAGCACAAGGCTTAATTTCTCACCCTTGTCCAACACGTGTCAGCTGTGGATTCCATTGCTGTGTCACCACTGTCCTCTCTCTAGGAGCTAGGCCAAAGGAGAAGCACGATCTGGAATATTATAGGTGCTTGCCAAATGCACCAGAGAATGCAGCACAACATGAAGTAGCTGGTGCACATAACTCATTCAAATGTCATTGACCAAATCTGAATTCCATGGGATGGGGAAGTATAATCCTTCTCCAGAAAGAGAAGCAAAAGGACGCCTGGGCGGCTCGGTCAGTTAAGTGTCTGACTCTTGATTTCAGCTCAGGCCATGATCTCACGGTTTGTGAATTCCAGCCCCACATTGGACTCTGTGCTGATGGCAAGGAGTGAGCTTGGGATTTTCTGTCTCTCCTCTTGAGGAGGAAAGAAAGAAAGAAAGAAAGAAAGAAAGAAAGAAAGAAAGAAGAAAGAAAAGGAAAAGAAAGGAAAGGAAGGAGAAGGAGGGAAGGAAGGAAGGAAGGAAGGAAGGAAGGAAGGAAGGAAGGAGAAGGAAGAAAGGAAGGAAGGAGAAGGAAGAAAGGAAGGAAGGAGAAGGAAGAAAGGAAGGAAGGAGAAGGAAGGAAGGAAAGGAAAGGAAAAAGAAGGAAGGAAAGGAAAGGAAAGGAAAAGAAAAGAAGGAAGGAAGGAAGGGGAGGGAAGGAAGGAGGGGGAGGGAAAGAAGGAAGGAAAAGGAAGGAAGGAAAAAGGAAAGGAAAGGAAAGGAAAGGAAAGGAAAGGAAAGGAAAGGAAAGGGAAGGGAAGGGAAGGGGAAGGAAGGAAGGAAGGAAGGAAGGAAGGAAGGAAGTTAGTTTGGTGAACAGTACCAGTCGGCCAGAGTCAGGAACTTGGTTTCGTTGGTGTCTTTATCCCTCGTGCCTAAAACAGTACCTAGCTTGATTAAGTACTTGATTAATATTTGTTGAATGGAAAGAGGGGTGGATCCCAAGGTTGGATGACAGCTTGACCTAAATCGAAGGCCGTGTGCGCCAAAGATGGGGCTGTCCCAGCCGAGACAGGCTCACTGGTACCTGACACATCCACAGATCCGGCCACAGGAGCTGGAGAGATGGTGGCAGAGTGGATAGCGGCCTTGGGTGTGGCTGAGCTGAGCCAGAGGCAGCACAGAGACCACTATTCCAGGGGTCCTTCCAAGGAAGGAGTCCTCCTGTCCTCCCCACAGAATCCCTCAGGGAAGTGGGAATGGGGCCCCGGGCTTTGGCAGGGTGGACCCCAGGGTGCATGTGGATCAGTAGTGCACCCTCGGGGACCCAGGGCCTCCGAGCTCAGACACCCAAGCCAGGTTGCGTCTCTCCGGAGACCTGGCTCAGGAGGAAGCTGGTAGGCCAGAACATCAGAGCTTGGCAAACAGAAACGCAGCCACAAAAGGGCTTCTCTGGGAAGCCGATGATGATTCTGAAACCCAGAGAGGGGCAGGACTTACCTCAGGTCCCACAGCTAGTAAATGCCAGCGGCAGGATTCGAACTCAGGATTTGCCTTTTTTGGCTCAGTGGGAACAGCAATGATGATGATAACAGTAACAACAGGTTACCCTTCCTGTACCCTTACTATGTGCCAGGCACTATCATAAGCACTTTCATGAATTTTCCCACATAACTTCCATAATAACCCTGTGACATAACTATTATGCATACCCATTTTCTAAATGAGGGAACTGAGGCCCAGCATGGTTAAGATATTGATCCCAAATCACATGGCTGGGATTTGAGCCCAGATCTCTCTGACTCCAGACTTCATGCTCTTATTGGTAACTTGCTAATATTACATGATAGCAAGCAACTAGCCGTGCCCCCTATAGATCCTGAGGGAGAAACCAAAAGAAGCCAAAAAAATGAGGGTTGAAGACCAGGCCTGGGGAGCGAAAATATGTGGAGCCAGGGAACAAGTTCTAAAAATTTAAACCAAAGGCCAGAGCAGGGCCAGTGACAGGGCCACGGAACTGAGGGCTAGAAGGAGAGGGCTCCAAATGGATAACCAAATAGCAGCCGTGGCATTTAGGTAGAGCTTTCTGTGGGCCAGGCGGTCCAGACTCTCACTGCGTACTAACTCATTTAATCCCCACGAAACCCTGTGAGGTGGGGATATCATTGTTCCACTGTAGTAATGAGGAAACGAAGACAGAGAGGTTAACCAACTTGCCCAAGGTCACACAGCAAGTCAGTGACAACCAGGATTTGAACTCAGGTCTGGCCCCACTCTTCACTGCTACACTGCAGGCATGAGAGATGTCGTGGGCGCAAAGCTACGTGCACACAGAGCCAGCTGGCCTCCAGGACTCTTGTCAAACATGTCCGGGGATAGCATTGTGCTGCTTCATTAGGTAGCCCAGTCCTTCAGGAAGTGTGTTAGTGCTTAGAAGCTTCTGGCTTACCTCGGGCTGAGGCCCGCCTCTCTTTTTCAGTTCCCCTCATTGGTCCCGGCTCTGGCCTTCATGGCCCAGGGGCCAAGTCCACCCATGCGTGAGGATTGCCCTCCTCTCCATTTCCAGCACTCCCGGCTGACCTCGGCATGCACCCAGACCCCTCATCGTTTCTTCCCCATCCTCTGGGGAAGCCAGCGTGTCTCCCAATGCAGCTGGCCCTGGTTCCCCACATACCGCTTTCAAGCATGCAAAAGAGACACCCAGGCTGGTCGGCGTCTTCTCAATGCGCACCCTGATTTTTCGCAGAACTACTGTCTGCTTTCCAGTAGGCTCAACCTATTTTCCCAGCTCCTTCAAAGGATACCCCTGGGCATTTGCTATCTTGCTCTTTCTCCAGGCTTCAGACAATGCAATGTTTGCACAGGTGCAAAGGAAGTGCTGTCCAGCTGCTGGCAGGTGTCCAGGCTCCGGACGTGGTGACAGCTCTGCCCCACAGCTCTGCCCAGGGCTCCCCGACCCTTCTCTTCAGAATCTTGGCCCTCAGATATCCCCAAGAGGGGTCTGGAACAGAGTGGTGACTGTCAGAGTGAGTTCTGCAGAGTGGTGACTGTCAGAGTGAGTTCTGCAGGACGGGGACAGTTGATGGGGGCTGAAGTGAGAAAGCGAGCATGGGGCCATGGTCAAGTAAGATTGAGAAGCCCTGGATAAGACAAAGCCACGCCGGTTTTTTCGCTGTCAGATTTCTCAGGATTTTTGCATGTGCTCAAGTACATTAGAAATCTACTTAAGGGCATCATTTGATTCAATCAATATTTCTTGAGCTTCTACTGTGTGCCAAGCATTATTTAGACATGAGGAACACATCAGCCAATAAGATAAACCAAAAAAAAAAAGTCTTTGTTGGAGACAGACAATAAGTAAGAAACACAGGAGGGGCGCCTGGGCGGCTCAGCCATGATTTCGGCTCAGGTCATGATCTCATGGCTTATGGGTTCAAGCCCCACATCAGGCTCTGCACTGACGTCACAGAGCCTGCCTGGGATTCTCTCTCTCTCTCTCTCTCTCTCTCTCTCTCTCTCTGCCCCTCCACTGCTTTTGCTCTCTTTCTCTTTCAAAATAAATAAATAATTTTAAAAAAACATTTAAAAAAAAGAAACGCAGGAAATAAGCAACAGATATAGGATGCTACAAGGTGCTATATGCTATGATACACTGTGGATCTGGGTTGTTGTTTTTTTTAAGCAAGATAAGAGGGATGGGGAGGAGCAGGTGGGAGGGCAGGTTTGTAATTTTAAATAAGATGGTCAGAACAGATCTCACTGAGGAGGCAGCTTTGAACCAAAAACTATGAAAGATGTGATGAGTTGGCCAGGCAGATATCTGCAGGACCACACAGCCAAGGGGTGTAACCTGGAATGTCGGAGAATAAAAGAGGAATAGACACGGGCATCTTCGGCACTGTTGGCATTTGGGGCCAGATCATTCTCTGTGTCGAGATGGGGAGGCTGGGGGGCGGGGGGGGGGGCTGAACGGCGCATGATAAGGTGTTCAGCAACATCTTTGACCTCTACTCACCAGATGCCAGGAGCACCCCCTTACCCACCTGGGACAACCAAATATGTCTCCAGTCATTGCCAAATGTTGTCAAATCCCCCCTGGTTAGAAGGGAGGCACTGAGGGCTGAAATCGCTCCCTCTGCCTCATACACATCTCATCCCATGTGAACCTGTAAGCAGGCAGCTGGTCCTGAAGTTCTGTGTGCTTGACCTGAGCACACTCAGGCACCAAGCGTCTCCGTGCTGTCGTCCCTGGTCCCACTGCTGGGCCTGCTCCTCCCGACAGTGATCTGAACGCGCGTCACTCGCCTACCCAGCAAACTTCTAGGTCCTTGGCCTCACTGTTCTCAAGGCAAGATCCCGGAAGCTCCAGGGCTGTGGAGCACAGAAGCAGGTAAACTGGTGGATGGCCAGTGCGGATGGGGTTCTGCCACTTCCCAGCTGCGTGACCCTGCAAAATGAGGATGCTGATACCAACCTGTGTCGTCCGACCACGCGAGGCTTAAATGAGAAAACATTCGTGAACGCACCCAGCAAAGGGGCCTGACGACAGAGCAGGCTCGTCCATGCTGGTTTCCGTCTTAACACCTCGTGTTAATTTTCTGTGGCTCTGCGGTAACAAATGACCACAAACCTGGGCGGTGTTGAAAGCCATAAGTCTGAAATCAAGGCACTGGCAGGGCCACACTTCCTCTGCAGGCTCTCGGGAGAATCCTTCCTTGCCTTCTCCAGTTTCTGGTGGTGCTTGGGCTCTGTGGCTGGGGGGCCACACCGCTCTAGTCTCTGCCCACCCCCCCACCCCCCCCCCCCCGCCCCGCATGGCCCTCTTTCCCATATATGTGTGTGGGTCTGTTTCCTCACCTCTTAGAAGGAGGCCAGTCCTCGGATTTAGGGCCTACCCAAAGTTCAGAAAAATTGCAACCTGAAATCCTTGACTAATTGCATCTGCAGATACCCTATCCCCAAATAAGACCGTATTCTGAGGTTTTGAGGGCACATGAATTTGGGGGGAGGGGGGGACGCTATTCAACCTACGACACATCTCATGGTGGAGGAACACAGGCCAGGGCCTTTGCTCTATACCTCTGTCCATTTCCTGCAGGTCTTTGGCTGACAAGGCGAGCCCCTGTTTCCCCTCCTGCAAACAAGACCTTCCTGGTGTCTGGGCCCAAGGTGTCCAGGTGATATTCCAGGGCTGACCTAGGCAGAAAGAAGGAGTTTGGTCCCCTGACATTTCCTATCCTGGGTTAGCCCAGTGGGTCTCTGGGGACTGTGAGAGCACGGTGGGAGCCCACGTGGAAGAAGGCAAGGTGGGTGGAGCGGAAATGTGCCCGGTTTAACCCTTTCCTTGAGCGGGCATCAGCCCAAAGCCGAGGCCAGCCGACCGGGTCAAACCTGGGGCCACAGCTCCCCCTGGCGGTCAGCGCGAGCCCGCGCCGGGCTCCCCTGCGCTCACGCAGCCATGCGCAGCGAAGGTGGCTGTAAATGAATTTAGCATCAGCACAGTTATTTAAATTGTTTTAATTAATCACAGATTGAGCAGTAAATGAACCACTAAGTGGAGAGAGAGCGCAGAGTGAGCGAGAAAGAGGTGAGGGAAGGCAGCCCTCAGTGTTGGCTTAGAGAAGCACGAATACCTGGGGCGAGGGGCGCAGCTCTTGGAGCCACTCCCCTCCTCCCCTCTGGCCTCGATGCCCCCCGTCCAGGCCCCAGCCCCTAGCGAGACGCGAGAGGCGGGGTGGGGCGTTGTTCCCCTTGGGAAAGGATGGGTGCCTGGCTAGAGGGGAGAGCCAGCGGGAGTGAGGTACGCAGTGCTCAGCACTTTACCCCCATTATTGCGTCTGAAACACACAGGGTGTAACACCAGGCATCCTGCCCCCCAGCCTGCGTGCGGGGCCTGCCCAGTTGAGGAAGACAATGACTAAGAGCTCCCAGATCTAGGAGTCTTTTCTTTTGAGCAAGATGTTTCCATGACGCTCTGGGCCCGGCTTTCCCATCTGTAAAACTGGTTCAGCACCTTTCACTGAATTTAATACAGGACTCAGCACACTGCAGCCTGCAAGCCTGTTTTCCTACAGCCCATGTGCTCAGAGTGTGTGTGTGTGTGTGTGTGTGTGTGTGTGTGTGTCACATATCAAAATAATGTCACAAAATCAAAATAATATTTCATGACATGTGAAAAGTATATGAAATCTAAATTCCATAAATAAAGTCCTGTTGTAACTCTGACCCACGCCTTCATGTCCAGGATTGTCTGCGGCTGCTGAGAAAACACAGTAGCAGTTAAGTAGTTACAACAGAGACCGTATGGCCCCAGAGGCCTAGGATATTGACTATCTGACCATTTACATAAAAAGTTTGTCAACTCCTGGTTTAACACATCATCATTTGTAAGATGCACAATTCTGATGTACCACGGAGGGAAGATGCTATCAAATCAAACTGTACCACAATACGTTTCTAGTACTTAGATTTTTTATGCTGTATTTATTATTTTAGACTACTTACACATGGATTTTGCATCCACTTGTGATACGTTAAAAGGAACACGTGCACAAAAGAAGTTAGTTGAGGTTCTCCTCAACATCTTCACATCCAGAGACAATGCTTCCGAATCACTTTTTTAAACTGTTTTTATTTATTTTTGAGACACAGAGAGAGAGAGAGAGGGAGAGAGAGAATGAGTGGGGGAGGGGCAGAGAGGAAGACACAGAATCCGAAGCGGGCTCCAGGCTCCAAGCTGTCAGCACAGAGCCCGACGAGGGGCTCAAACTCAGGAGCCATGAGATCATGACCTGAGCCGTAGTCGGATCTTAATCAACTGAGCCACCCAGGCGGCCCCCGAATCACTTTTTGACTCAGAATCACCTTGTCCTAGTTTTGTGCACAATATTGTCTTCAGGGTGATGCAGCATTTCTTAAAAGAAGGCTTTGCTGTTGTTGTCTGGGGATTTTCTCCCCAGCTGCTGACACCTGACCTATAAGGGAAGTCCAGTATACAGGCTGTGACAAGTATGTCGTGACTGTTGCCTGGCCAGTGGTGATTTTAAGAAGCAACCCAATTTCAGAAAAGTTAGAATGTGCCGGGGAGGGGGGCGGCGCGGGGAGTGACATGAATCGTTAACTTTTTCGAAGTTGTAACCATTGTTCGAGTGGCTGGGATACGACAGGAGACAAAACAATTCCAAGGTCTGTCCTCAAGGAGCTTCAGTCTAGTGGGTTAAGAAGACAATAGACAAAATATATATATATGGTTTGTATCAGTGGTGGGCCGGGGGTGGGGGTGATCTGAACTAAAATAGAATGAGAAGAGAAGGAAGAGAGGAAGGTGCAATGAGTGAGGTTATATCAGGGAAGGCATCCTGGAAGAGGTGATCATTGAGCAGAGACCTCATGGAACAAGGGGCTGAGCCCCTAAGAGACATGGAGAAGAACGTTCCAGGTGGAGGGACAGCAGGTGGGGGAAGGGAGGTGGAAGATGAGGTCAGGGAGGTGGTCTGGAGCCAGATGAAGCATAAAAGAATTCTGGATTTTATTTCAAATTTGATAGAAAGCAACTTGGGGTGGGAAGAGTGGCATGATCTGACATGTTTTTGTTTTTATTTTAGAGACAAAGAGAAGACATACAAGCAGGCAAACAGGGCAGATGGAGAGGAAGAGAGAGAATCCCAAACAAGTTTCACAATCCATGTGAAGTTCAACGCGGGGCTCAATCACGTGACCCTGGGATCATGACCTGAGCTGAAATCAACAGTCAGAGCTCACTCGGTGTCCCTCACATGAAGTTTTAGGTTGGCTCTGCCTTCTCTGGTGTGGACCGTAGAGCCCGGGCAACAGCAGAAGCAGGGAGACTGCTTTGGAATTGAGACACAAAGGGTGGTTGTGGCAGAAATGGTAAGAAGTGGCCAGAATTTGAAACAATTTTGCAAGTAGAGCCGACATGATTGCTGATGACCAGGAAGTAGGTGTGAGATGGAGAGTGATACCAGGGATGGCCCCAAGGATTTGGTCAGAGGGACTGGGGAGGTAGAGTCACCTTCTTCTGAGATGGGGATGCCTTCAGAGGGATGGGCTGGGCGGGACTCACTCAGTTGCACATGTCCATTAGATGGCCATGCAGAGACCCCAAGGAGGCAGGCAAGCGGACAGCTCTGGGTTCCAAAGGAAAGGCCCAGACTAGAGACAGCAACCAAGAGCCTGCACGGGGTCACGCAGAGAGTGGGTATCAGGGGAGAGGGGGCTCCTCCAAGGGCCAAGCCCTGCATGAAGAGCTCAGAAAGACAAGAATTGACCAGCAACAGGACAGAACGAGCCACCGGTGAATAGGATGGCCATCGTCACTCACAGGTCCTGGCGCAAAATGAAAATGCAGGAACCCTTGCTCGAAATGATTAAGAGCAGCAAGATGGCAGGCGCAGGTGAATGAGGCACAGAGCCCTGGGAGCGTTAGTGGCTGTCACAGGCACATGAAGCCAGCCCTGCGGGGAGCCGGGACACCACAGGAATGTCCCGGAAGCCAGGAGATAAAACGCATTCCAGGGAGAACAGAAGGGGGTCAAGTAAGTGAGGACAGAGGACCAACCAATGGGGGGTGGCAAGGTGGAGGTAGCGGGTGGCTTTGATACAAGCAGCTCCAGGGGTGGGGTCACGACCAAAGCCTGACTGGGTGGGTGCAAGCAGAAAGAGAGAGAGGAATCAGCGTTGGCAGGTAGAGACAACTTTGGCAGAGCTTTGCTATAAAGACGAGCAGAAATGTGGAGCCGTCTCTCCAGAAGCCGCTGTGGAATGAAGGCAGGTATGTTTTTATTATGACTAGCACCTGCTTATAGGCTGATGGGATGACTCTGTAGAGTCTGTAGAGAAGAAGTTAAGGAGGCCGGAGAAGAAGGGGGAGGGTCCTTGAGCAGCTAGCGGGGTGCGAGGCCTTGACCTTCTGGGAGAGTTGGCTGGCCAGTGAGTGGGCGGGGCCGTGTGGAAACAGTCCTCATCACAACCACTGTCCCCGTGAAATGGTGCAAGGGCACCCCTGAGGTGGGGGGCAAACGGTAGGAAACTGCCAACCAGGAGAATGTGCGGGAGGGAGCCCCGTTCTGTACCCCAAATTTCTTTGAACCCCTCTCTGCAGTAAAAAATATGTTTGGAAGCAAGACCCAGAATATACACATCCCACAAGACATCATCTAACAGTGCTACGTTCAGTGGGCGCGGGCCCCTTCTATTCTATTTTATCCCCTTTCCTTCATGCTGGGTGGACCCGCTTAGCTGGTTTCTTGACCCACAAATGAATCTCGACCTGAAGCATAGAAACCACTGGCTGGGGAGGCACGGTTGGTTTGGACACACCCTTGGGGGCTTGCTTGAGTTAGTGGCCGTTGACGGAAAGGAATACCTGAGTACAGGTGTGGAGTAGAAAGAAAGTTGGATTTCACCAAGACCAGGGTTTTTTCGAGCAGTCACCACTCAGCGACAGGAAGGAAGGCAGAATGGGGCGGATGCTAAAGAGAGATCTTACTTTGGGTCACAGGATCTAAGGAGGGAGTTAGGGACAAGGGGTGAGAGGCAGTCAAAGGGTGCCAGTGAGGGCAGAATGGAGGTCAGGGTGAGGTTAAGAATCATGAAGACAGGGAACCACAGGGAGTGACAGGGAAAACAGGGGGTGTTGGTTAAAGCATGGAATTGGGGGGGAGGGGCAGTTGCCAGTATTGGGGAAAACAGGGTCTGGGTGTAACTATGGGGGTGACTGGCTGAGTTGGGGGTGAGAACAAGTTCACTGGAAGAGAGAAATCTAAGGAACCAAGAGGCTGGGTAATTGGAGGGAACCTCTCTGCAGACTAAGTCCCCCCAGATGAGGCCCCCGGGAAGTCCGTGTTGGAGACATAGCAGGTAGCCAGGGGCTAAAATAAAAACTTCAGTCCCTGAGACACAAACTCAGGGACTCAGGATGGCTTCAAGGAAGAAGCGGTGGCAGGAGGCTTTAAACTCATAATCTGTGACTCACCCTGGACAAGAAGGATGGGCACGGAGTCCCCGAGGTACACAGAGTGTGGGAGAGGGGGAAAGCCTACTTGAAAAGCTGCCAGGGACCCTGGGCACTCAGGGGAGGTCCAGGTGTTTCCCAGAGCAGGGGGACTCTGGGAATGCACAGGAGGGAGGCTGAGGTCCCAGGGAATCTTGCTGACAACAGTGCTGAGTCTTAGTGGGCACAGCCAAGGGGTGTGGGCTGCGGGGTCTTTGGGGCGTGGGGAGGTAGGACGGTCTGCCCTGGAAGGGAGGAATATTTGATCACTGACACTGTTTAGTCTTTATAGGTGCATGGTGATAATAAGAAGCAGGATGACTTTTATTGGGTTTTTTCTTATCTTTGAATTCTCTTCAGCCTCTCTTGCCTGAACCAGGCTAACAGCTGCCTCCGGCTCCCTTGGTTGTGACCCTGGTTTGGGCAGTTCGGAGATGTGTGAGATTGAGGCAGATCAGGGGTGCGGAAAGCAGTAGGGATGAGATTGTGCAGGGGCGGGGGTGGGGGGTGGAGTGGTTAGGCCCCTGTGAAGCAGCCCCTGCCACCGGGCTTACACACACCAGGCTCCCTGGACCCTCAAAACCACCCTACAAGCTGGGCTGTGTAATTAGCTCCATATTGCACAAGAGGAAACTGAGGCGCGGAGTAAGTGACACGCCTGAGCGTCCACAGCTTCCAAGTGGGGGAGAGGCTCCTGTGTGGCCCTGCCTCCCACTGGGCTCCATTGTGATAATCAGGGGTCCTGGTTTCTTTGGGGGGCTGCTGTACCCTGACCCCTTCCTTAATCACTCCAATGGCTATGTCCTTAAGCAGAGAGCCAGTTGGGGGGACCATCACTTGCATCCAAAAGTGTCCCAGTTGAATTTCAAGGAGGGTCTGCTGAGCACAGGGTCCGGGGCAGAACAACCCAGAATGTGAAGAAAGGCAAGACTTAGAGGGCCGAGCATCACAGAGGTCTGGCCGCCAGGCTGTAACCCCCGGGGAGACTTTCATAATCCCTGAATGAATGCGGGCCCCATAAAGTAGGGCAGGCCCCCATAGGAGAGAAGTGGACATAGAGCCAGGACTCGGGATATACCATAAGGCCATTTCCTTCCAGGCCACGTGATGGAAGAGAAAGGCACACCTGCCCGAGAGCTGCACTGCCCGTACTGGAGCCTGATCACCCCCTACTAGTGGTGTCCTCACTCTGTGTCAGTTCCCTTCTCTGCCACACGGGGTTGGTAAAGCACCTGACTCAAGGGTTGCCCCATAGACACGTGATCATGCTTGCCAGGTGCTTAGCATGCCTGATGTTGAAGAAGTGGCAGCTATGAATATTTTTCAGCCTCCTCTGTTCCCCTAGGCTTGGCCTGGCAGCCACACCCTCTTACACTCCATTCCCCTCCTTCCTGCCTGTCCAACTTGTGCTCATCCTTGAAGTGGTGAGCTAAGGCATCATCTCCTCCAGGAAGCCCTCCCTGCTCTCCTCCCACTCCAGATCTCGGCACCTGTCTTCTCTAGGCCTCTCCCTATCAAGCTTTTGTAATCTGCCTCTTCAGCACTTATGGTAGCATGGGACACATTGTAGGTGCTCAGTAATTGTTGAATCAATGAGGGGAGTGAACAAACAAGCTGAGGAAGTAGGGCCTGGGTTTCAGAAACATGGCAGAGATATGTTTATCAAAACTGGAGCCCAAGAGAGTGGTGAGAAGGGCTCGTGCTGAATGTTCTGGTGCTTTCTCCTGCCCACATTCAGGTCCTACTGGTCCCACACCCATTTTTAATTCATGCAGCAAATTGTTTTTCTTTTTTTCTTTCAAGTTTATTTATCTATTTGAGAAAGAGCACAAGTGACTGGGGGAGGGGCAGAGAGAGAGAGAACTCCAAGCAGGCCCCACACTGTCAGCTCAGGGACTGACACTGGGCTCGATCTCACAAACCACGAGACCATGACCTGGGCTGAAATCAAGAGTCGACAACTTGGGGCGCCTGGGTGGCTCAGTCGGTTGAGCATCTGACTTCAGCTCAGGTCACGATCTCGCGGTCCATGAGTTCGAGCCCCGCATCGGACTCTGGGCTGGTGGCTCAGAGCCTGGAGCCTGCTTCTGATTCTGTGTCTCCCTCTCTCTCTGCCCCTCCCCCATTCGTGCTCTGTCTCTCTCTGTCTCAAAAATAAATAAACGTTAAAAAAATTTTAAATAAAAAAAAGAGTCGACAACTTAACTAACTGAGCCTCCCAGGCGCCCCTCATTCATGCAGCCAATTTGACTGAGCTCCTATCATATCTGATACCCTGTTCTTGACTAAAGATACAGAAGTAAACAAGGGAGTCATAATTCCTCATGTCCTTGTGCCTGTTATGTTCTGGCAGCACAAACACACAAGGAAATACATAAAATACAAGATAATTTCAGATCAAGGTAAGTATTCAGAAGAAAATGAAAGCATGCAGAGAGGGTCTGGGGCAGGCAATTCCTTTAAATGGGGTGTTCAGGAGACACATTTGAGCAGAGACAGAAACGAGTGATGAGAGGGAGGAAGCCAGGCCAAGACTTTCCACGCAGAGGGAGCAGACAGCAAGTGCAAGGGTCCTGAGGCAGGGCCAGGGTTGTGTTTGGTGTATTGGAGAACTGAAAGAAACAGGAAGGTGTGCTCAGGAAACAAGGGGACAGGATGGTGGGGAAGCCAGTCGAGAAGGAACGCTTCGGCCAAGGTAATCCAAGTGCAATGAGAGGGCTTTAGAGGTTGCAGACAGGTTTTAGGCATGGTCTGACTCTTGCTTTTAAAAGGAGTCTTCTGGCTACTGAGTTTAACAAATGACCATGGGGTGATGCGGGGAGAAGCAGGGAGGCTTGGGTGTCCAGGTAAGAAGCAATGGAGGCATGAACAGAATGGTGGAGGTGGAGGGAGTGTGGCTTGGGATGGATTTTGGTAGTGGAGACCGCAGGACTCTGTGAGCGTCCAGGATAATCAAGAGCTCCCGGCTGTGAGGACTCTAGTCCGAGAAGTGGCTATTTCCTTCCCAGTTTTGTCTTCTGTTGATTCTGCCTGAGCTGCCCACCTGAGCCCTGCTCCGGGTGTGTCTGCCGTTCATTCCACAGCCGACCAGCAGTCGTGGGTGGATGAGTGCAGCCTGCTAGGATTTTTCTCCCCACCCCGCCTTCCACAGCAAACACCTGCACGCAGGGTTATTCGTGAGCCCCATTCTCCTCTTCCCTGAGAATTCCCAGAATTCTCACAGCTTCTGCCTCTGTCTGAAGGCACTTCCCGTTAAGGTAAAGAAACAAAATACCAATAGCCAACCATATAGCTCTGCCTGGTGTTTTGTTGTTTGCGAGGGGACTTTCGGTACTTAGTCTCCTTGGAGTCTCAGGAGCCATGACGATGGCTGATATGTATTGAATCCTCACAAGACACCAGTACCAAGCTGAGTGTTTCACTTACTGGTATGGGTTGAATTGTGTCCTCTCCCAAAAAGATATTGAAGTCCTAACCCCCAAGACTGGTGACTATGGCCTAACTTGGAAATAGGGTCTTCGAAGATATCATCAAGATGAGGTCATTAAGGCAGGTCCTAATCCACGATGACTGGTGACCTTCTCAGAGAAGAGACAGAGACAAAGGAGGAGAGGAAAAAGCCATATGCCAAGGAGGCAGAGATTAAAGTCATGTGTGTGCAAGTCAAGGAACGCCAAGATGTTACATGCCCTGAGGACAAGGTCACACAATGACCTGAAGGCAGAGCCAGGAATGGGTTCCTCCCAGCCACTTTGGATTCCTAAGTCCCTCAGCTATACAAGCTCACATCGTTCACATGTTTTGCGATAAATGCCTCACTTTTGAGCAGCGATCACACTTTTGAAAGAGTCTTCGACTCTCTTCTGGGTTCAGTGCTCCCACAGTCTGCGAAGACCCTCATTTCACAGATGATAAAACTGAGTCCCGGGGAGGTGAAGTGCATTACCTGGCCCGGTGACTCCAGACTGTGTGAAAGAATGTCTTTCTGGCTCCCCGCGGCGGCTTGGAAGGCTCATTTTCAGGGTGACAGGATTCCAGAATGCTGAAAAATACAAAACTTGAGCCATTTACATTTTGAGACATACCCCGAGAATTATATGCTGAACAAGAAATTCCAAATGAACAAGGGGACCTGCTATAGTAAAGCATTCTGACCACATCCCTCTCTTGTATAAAGCAATTTCCAGGGATCCTGTTGTCCTTAAAATCCCCGCTCCCTGGGGTCCTGATGAGACAGAGCACTTTCTCCTGAGGTCAATAATCGTTTCTGCTTTCCCTCCAGAGTCTGTCGGAATCCCAAGACCATTTCCAGAAGTCCCGGTGGGGTCATGTCAGAATAGGGTGGACAGATGGGAGGGGCTGAGAAGGAAACAGGAGGAAGTCATCCAGGGGGGTCGAGGAAAGAGGAAGGGGGAGGAGGAGGGAAGTCCCAAATCCAATGCCAGCCTCTGAAGTCCAACCACTTGCCTTCCTGAAGGGTGAACTCCCTCTGTCTGCGCTGGGCCCCGCGACGTCCCGTGATTGGACAGGTTGTGTCCAGCCGAGCGGGCCGGGTAAACCCAGCTCTGTGGCTTACCACGGTCTGCCCCCTCCTCCAACTGCCCCGAGGAGCGCCTCTTCCTGATGGGCCACAGGCTCTGCCTGGGCGGGAGCCGCTCACCACAGAGGAGAGAGGGCGCAGGAGACCCATCTTTCACTTCTTTAGCTGGAGACCCTGCTCGGAGGACCTGGGGATGCTGTTGACCTCCATAACCATCTAGAGAAACTAAGGGAGGGGGAAGAGGTCTCCCAGCCTATGCAGAGTGACTATGACACATGGGCGGCCCCATCTCCAGTGATTCGTGGATGTGCCAAAATTATCCTCCACTTCATGAGCCTCCAGGGGCCAGGCCAGGAGGTGGCCAGCCAGGGCCGAGCAATCCAGAGGCCTGCGTGGGCTTGCGCACGGACAGATGCTCCTCTGGTTTATTTCCCATTAGCTCTGTAATGTAATACACTGTGTGTAATTGATACATGAATCAAGAGACACACTCCCTTTATGCTCCGCAGGGTTCTGTGGAAACCTCCCTGTGTCCCTCTGCCTCTCTGTCTGGCACTTCTCCAGCTGGACAACCTGACATTTCTGGGGTTGGCAGACGAGATACTTTGTTGCAGCCCCTAAATGGGGGCGTGACATATTTTCAGGCTTCAGTCAATGGCAGCAATCAGATCATCGTCAGATCATTGGAGGGGCCAGCCTCCCTTTTTATTCCTAGAAAATAAGTCTGTTTCCAAATACAAGGAATGGGAGAAGCCGGGCAGCAGCCGATGGGAACAGGTGCTGGAAAGCTGGCCCCGCTGTGTTTATCCAGGGCTGTTTCACTGCCTGCAACACCACCACCCTGGCCGTCTCCCAGCCCCAATCTGCCAGTGGTCCCCAAGGTCTCCCTCCGCTAATGGTTCTGTTCTAGCAAGGAGGCAGTGCAATGGGAAAATCTGGGTTTGGGAGACTCACAAACCCCCCAATTTAAATCTAGTTCTGAGTACCTAATCCAGGTGACTTCACCTCTCCATGCCTCACTTTCTTCCTCTGTAAAGTGGGCCTGTCATACCTATCTCCCTGGCTTGTGGTCAAGACTGATGAAATCTTGGGGTGCTTGGGTGGCTCAGTCAGTTAAGCGTCTGACTTCAACTCAGGTCATGATCTCGCGGCTCGTGGGTTCTGTGTTGACAGCTCAGAGCCTGGAACCTGCTTCGGATTCTGAGTCTCCCTCTCTCTCTCTACTCCTCCCCAGCTCATGCTCTGTCTCTCTTTGTCTCTCAAAAATAAACATTAAAAAAAAAAAAAAGACTAATGAAATCTCCCAAGAGGTTGAGCATAGAGTTGGTGTCCAACAAATGTAAGATCTACGACCCACCATAGCTACATCTCCCGCCTCCAGCCCTGGCCCCGCCCCCTCAGAAGGTCACAACTGGCTTTTCATTGTTAAAGAATGAATCCAGGAAATGGCCTGGGGGAGACCTGGGCTCTTCACTGTTAAACACACAGCTGTGAATTCAGTTATCCCTAGAGCATTTCCGCAGGTGGCTCCTTCCATGGCTAAATGCAAAAATCATCAATGAACTGGCCACTTATATTCTTTAACGTTTATTTATGAGCAGTTAAAGAAACAGGTTCTACAGCTTGAGTCCCCACTGCTCCATTGACTCGTCTCACAACGCTTGAGCAGTTACTTTACTTCTCCATGCCTCAGTTTCCCCATAACACACATAGAATCACGTGTCCCACCACGCAGAGTTGTGGCAAAAATAAATCCATTAACACAAACGAAGAGCCCAGCACATGGTAAGCGCTCGAAAAATGCTAGTTATTAGTACTGTGTGGAAGGGTTTGACCTGTTAATAATTAACAAAGAGGAAATCAATGGGGATAATGAATAAGTACCTCAAAAGAGAATAATTTAAATATCAAAGTACTGAGAGAGGCCCTTAGGAAAGCTTACGAAGCCCTCAAGCATTTTTGCAAAAATGACCCTCTTTATAGCTGCCCCACCGGAATCTAAGAAGCGAAGGTTGCCCTAACAGACCGTTATATCATCTTGTCAGAAAAATTCCGCCACAAAGAGGAAATGGGGTGCGTTCTTCGTTCTAAAAATTAGTGCACTATTTTAATTACAATAAAACAGTGTTAAACGTAAGATACAATTTACTTGCTTCCATTACATTTGGCTTCATGTTTCAGTGACAGGCTGGTCTCTCATCCAAGAGGATGACACATGGGGTTGACGTTGATCAGACATGGAACAGAGGTCCAGACGGGTGGCTGAAAACCTGTGTGGCACAAATACCCGTGTGGCTGGAGAGAGGGGTCCAGGCCAGGGGAGAACTGGAAGCAGGAGACCTTCCTTCTCTCTTTCGATCAATAAATATTGTGCCAAGTACTGGTCTAGATGCTCAGGATACAGTCATGAACAAATAGACAAAAGTGCCCAGCATCTTTTCTCCAGCCGCAGCCCACCCTCTGGCTTCTCTTCCCCGTCTCCACCACACCTCCTTCTCCCCATCCGCTCAGACACTGCTCCAGTGCCACCTCTTCCAGGAAGTCCTCCCTGATTGCCCCAGGGTGGGGGGAGAGAATCTAACTTTCCACTTAAAACCACAGAGACAATTTCATCTTTTTATTTTTATATAAAAATAGACAAATAGACAAAAAAAATCCCAGCCTTCATGGACTTGCAGTCTAACTGGTGAGAGGGAGAAGGGGGAAGCTGGAAACCACAGACATGCTAAATAAGTAAATGATGTAACACGTAAGAAGGAGCTAAGTGCTCTAGAAAAAGAAAACGGGGGGGGGGGGGGGGGGCGGGTCGGGGTGTGCCTGAGCAGAGATAAGCAGGGAAGGCCTGGTTGAAAAAATGGTGTTTAAGAAGACCAGAAGGGGGCGCCTGGGTGGCGCAGTCGGTTAAGCGTCCGACTTCAGCCAGGTCACGATCTCGCGGTCCGTGAGTTCGAGCCCCGCGTCAGGCTCTGGGCTGATGGCTCGGAGCCTGGAGCCTGTTTCCGATTCTGTGTCTCCCTCTCTCTCTGCCCCTCCCCCGTTGATGCTCTGTCTCTCTCTGTCCCAAAAATAAATAAAAACGTTGAGAAAAAAGAAAAAAAAAGAAAAAAAAAAAAAAAGAAGACCAGAAGGAATAAAAAAGTGAGCCATGAGACTGTATGGGGAGAAGCATTGCAGACAGAGGGAACAGCACTTCAGAGATGCCAGTATGTCTTGTGTTCAAAGGAACTGCCTGAAGGTCTGTGTAGCTGCAGACAAGAGGCCACGGGGTCGGATTTCACAGAGGCTCTTAGGCTATTGGTTCTCCTCTGCATCCATGGGGGGGGGGCGGGGCAGGTTCTTGAGCAGGGACACCTGCTACGGCATCTGTATGGAGCTTACAGACTGGAGAGGGAAAAGGAAAAGCAGGGAACTTAATGCAGCTGTCCAAGGTGAGGCCACAGCTGGCTCCCCCTAGAGGGCAGCCGAGGTAGTAGTAGGAAGTACCGGGTTTCCAGACGTATCTGAAAGGTCTAACCAGTAGGCTTTGCTGGTGGATTATATGAGGGCTGTGACAGGAAGGAGTGGGATAATTCCTAGGTTCTTGGTTTGGGCCAGTTTGGGCTCAGGCCTGGAGCCTAGGTGAGTTCCCCAAACTGAAGCGCCACCACCCAGCTGGGTCAAGGGTGCAGTGAGTGATGGGGGTCAGTGTGCACCATGATATGGCCACCCACCACGTGCAGCCTGGAAACACTGATAACAGCACACATTGAGTGGCGGCTTTCGGTGGGGGTGGGGGGTGGGCTGTGCTATGCTCGGACGGTTTCGTTAACGCTCGCAACAAGCCTGTGACATAGGCATGATCAGTCTGTTTAAGAGAGGACGGACCCTCCCCACCCCGCCACCCAAAGCCTAGAGACGTCACTAGACAAAGATCACCCAGCTGGTAAATGGCAGAATTCAGACATGTATGGATGTGGCCTGACTTAAAGTCTGCGTCCTGAGCCGCTGTGTGGTGCAGCCCCTCCCCACCGCAGACAGGTCATTTCTCCTCTGTGACGGCTGTCATATTAAAGAGAGGAGCCCGAGGGGTCCAGCTGTAGCATTTTCTATGCTGACATCAGGAGTCAAGGGACTCGGATGCTGGTGGTCATGGATTTTCTGCCAACTGACCCTGGGGACCTTGGGAACCTTGCTTCCCTCATAGGGCTCAGTTTCTCACCTGGACTAGATGGTCTCTCCAGGCCTTTTCTGCTCAAAATCCCTCTTTCTGTATGACTACAGCTTTTTCCAGAAAGTTCCAGAGGGGGCACCATGGATCCTTTCACAATGAGCAATGGATCACACCACCCCGTACACAGAAAACACTCAGGCCTGTCCCCTGCCGGTCGCCCTGCAGACCAGCTGGCTGTAGAAATGACAGAGAGACAGAGGCTTGGTGGCACTCTCAAACTCGCCTCATACCGTGCCTGCTGAGCCCCTACCTGCCCTCCCTTCCTCTCTCCCGTTTTCCCTTAATCAGACGATCAGAAACCACTCCAAAGTCAGGGCTTCCTTCCAACCACCATGAAGTCTGCAAATGCAAGCTACTGGGGCACCATCCACGACTCACCTACGACAGTCACACGCCTCGTCTCAGCCGGCCCTCTCAACAACTGGGGAGAGAGAGTCATTTTATCCCCACCAGTGCTAGTGAGGTGAGGCCACTGCACAGACGGGTGTAGCAGAGGGTCCAAAGTCAGGGCTTTGGGAAGGAGCTGGGGAAGGTAACCCTGCAGCCAGGCCCAGAGCCCAGGGCCCTTGGCAATAACGTTCCACCTCCCTCCACCCAATACCCAGCTCTGGGCAAACTCACCCACATCTTTTCTCCAGCCACACCCCACCCTCTGGGTTACCTTCCCCAGCTCTACCACACCTCCTTCTCCCTATCCCCTCAGACACTGCTCAAGTGCCACCTCCTCCAGGAAGTGCTCCCTGATTGCCCCAGGGTGGGGGAGAGAGAGAGAGAGAGAGTCTAACTTTCCACTTGAAACCACAGAAACAATGTCACGTCTTTTTTTTTTTTTTAATAAAAATGGTATATATTTAGGGTGTACGACATGATTTGATATATGCGTGCACAGTGAAATGATCACTACAGTTAAGTGAATGAACGTGTCTCCTCACCCTGTGTGTGTGTGTGTGTGGACCACCTGGCATGGCATCTACTCTCCTAAGTATTTCTGGGACTCGTGATGGTGTTACTACTGTAATCATCATACTGTACATCAGACCTCTAGAATTATGTACCACCATTTCCAGAAAGTTCCAGGGGGGAACCATGGACTCTTTCAGAATGTGTAATGGCTCACACTACCCTCTACACAGAAAACACTCCACACCTGCCCTTTACCCCTTGACCAACATCCCCCTTCCCCCACCGGCCGGCCCTGGTAACCACCACCCCACTCTCTGCTTCTGTGTTCTGTGCGTCTCCGGATCCCACGCACGAGTGTCTTCTTTCTATGTCTGCTGATGGACGCTTTCAGCTTTGATTTTTAGGATATGAGCCAGAGGCAAAGTGTGGTCTGTGACGACGTGGGCCTGAGTTCACATCCCACCCCTGCGTCTCTTTGCTGGCAGCCTGGGTCAGACCCAGCCTGGGTCTGGGTCTGGGTCTGGGTGTCCTTTTCTTCTTGAGGCTTCCGGGGACTTCAAGTAACTGATCAGTTTTAAGGATAGTGCGGGTTGTGGCAGCTACTGAGACCGGAGTACTTTCTACCAGCTGGGCACTGCCCCTACATGTTCCGTCGTGGTGGCAGCCCTGGGACCGAAGTTCTACCAGGAAACCCGTTTGGCAGGAGAAGAGACTGAGGCATGGTGTCAGAACAACATGTGCGAAGTTTCCTGCCTCCTCTCCTTTGCTGGGTGGCTCTGGACAAGTCACTGAACCACTCTGGTCTTGGACAAGTTATGTGACTGCTTGTGTGCCCTGGTTTCCTTCTGGAAAATCTGGTGTGTAGAAATACTCAAAAGCAGATAGGGGAGTTTTTAATTCATTATCACCTTCCTCATCACTACTCATTACAAGTACAGCCTTGCCCAAAGAGATAAGAGGTGCTCAGTCAACGTTCAACAAAGGAGGGAGGAGGGGCGCCTGGGGGGGGGGCTCAGTCGGTTAAGTGTCCAACTTCAGCTCAGGTCATAATCTCACAGTTCATGAGTCTGTGAACTGTGCTGTGCTGACAGTTCAGAGCCTGGAGTTTGCTTCGGATTCTATGTCTCCCTCTCCCTCTGCCTCTTCCCCACTCATGCTCTGTCTCTCTCTCTCTCTCTCTCTCTCTCTAAAAAAAATAAATAAAACACTTTAAAAAAAACAAAGGAGGGAGGAAAGGTAGGCAAGAAGGAAGGAGTACGTGAATGAATGAATGAATGAATGAATGAATCAGTATCACCCACCCAGAGAAAGCTCTGGAATGCAGAAGGGGACAAGAGGGTGTGAAGTGTATTTAAATGATCCACCTGAGAATAGATGGAGCCTGTGGGTGCAGAAGAAACAGAAGACCCACATCACCGTAGCCATATAACCCTCCACCCCTCGGCTGATGTCTCCACTCAACCCCCAGAGCACGAGTCTTAGAGCCATTTGTGCCCTGATGGATGGTGATGCCGATGGAAATGTCAATTGATCATAATTGGTCCATAAATGGACCCCATAACACAAGCTATCGCTTTCAGACCCCAGGGAGGTGTTATTAATATTTCTAATTTATGGGCTCATTTGAGGAGTCATCAGGGATGACAAACCTAATAAATCGTGGGTTAAAAGGACTCCAGACACCAGTGCATGGGGCCTGCTGCACGATGGGTGGTAGCTGCTGAACTTTTGAGACAATCATAGCAACTGTCACCAGGGAGACGGGCTGCCAAAGGGAGTCTGGAGTTGGCGGCAGTGACAGCTGGAAGCAGATTATCAAGAAAGGACAGCATTTTCTCCCCAGCCGGGGCGGGTGGGGAAAGGAATTGCTAATCATTGTGCACCTACTGTGCACAGGCACTGTATTTGCACGGCCTCACTGAGCCATCCCGAAACATGCATATGTGGCTGCTGTCCTCATCCCCGTTTTACAGACAAGGCAGGCAAGGCTCAGAAGAAGTCACTCGCTCAGTTAACAATTAAGCTGGGACTCAGAGGCAGGCGGTACCCACTCAACGGTCCACACTCTTAATCGTTGCACTCTTCTGGCCGCCGGGTCCAATGGCTCCATTCCACAGAGGAGGAGACTGAGCCCCAGGGATGCAGCCACGTGCAAGCCCGTCAACAACAGAGCTGGGATGAAGGAAAACTCTAGCATCTCGGTGTCTGTTCGCTCATGCTCGGTGAAATGTTTCCCTGACTCTCCAGCACTTTCCCTCTGTTCTAATCTCGGTTCTTTCTGCCCCCTTCAATGCATGTGTCACCTGCCGTGCTAGCATTTATTTGTCTGAATCCCAGCGTGCTCGCATTCATGAGCTGAGAGTTTGAACTGTTCAATTTTATAGCAACCTGATGAAGATGTGAACTTGGACTTGTAGGCCACGGGCTCTACCCATACTTCAACGGCATGGTCTTCCCAGTGGTACCAGAAAAACCAAAGTCCGCTTACTAAAACTCTCCCCCAGCCACACTCCCCGATTCCACTGGTCAGAAGGAGGGGGTATCACCTACGTTTGCACCTGCACAGCCTTTCCCTGTCCCAGAAGCTGACCAGCCGCTCTCATGCGGACGTATTCCTGATGGGTTACAGGCTTTGGGTCTCACCTTGACCCTGTGCATCTCTGCTTCAGCGTATTATGTGTTCATAATTAAGTCTGTCACCAAAAAGTCCGTCTCAGTTCCTTTCTCTGGGTTTTTAGGGGTGTAGCTCCCAACTATGAGCTATAGTGCAGGCTACTGGTTGTGTACCCCATATTCATGCTTCCCTTCTTCTTACCAACAGAATCCTGATTTTACTCATGGTGGCAATGTTCCCAGGTTTTTAAAGACTGCATTTCCTAGTCCTGCTTGTAGCTAAGGTGTGGGGGTGTGGAGGAGCGGGGGTAGTGTTAATGAGATGAAAGAGAAAGTCATTGTATGAGGTTCCTTCCAGAAAAGCTCCTGAGGAGGGTTGACCCAGCTTGAAGACTGGTCCTTTTTCCCTTCTGCCTGGAATTTGAACCTGATGTCTGAAACCCCAGCAGCCAGGTTGGACTGTGAGGCAACCTTGACAATGGAAGACCATACTAAGGTAGTGGACCCTGATGACAGTGAGTCTGCCAACACAGCACTGGCCTGACAGCCCCAGAGCTCCATTAACACGCCAGAAAAAAATAAACTTGTATTTTTTTTCAGACACGTATTTCTGGGACTCCTGGGACTTCTGTACTCCTGGGTGGCTCAGTCAGCTGAGCGTCTGACTTTTGATTGTGGCTCAGACCATGATCCCAGGGTCCTGGGATCGAGCCCCGCTTTGGCGTCGAGCTCCACACTGCGCATAGAGCCTGCTTGAGATCCTCTCTCCCTCTGCCCCTCCCCTCATACTTGTGCTAAATAAATAAAAAAATATTTTTTAAAAGACAGGTATTTCTATATTCTGTGACACACGGCCAAACATGCTGCACACTGAAGCACTAACACACTCATTTGCATTCACTGGGCACCTGCTGTGTGCACTGTATCCTCTGTGTAGTAGGAAAAGAGCGAGCCACAGCCCTCGCCTTCGACGGCCTCCCAGCTCAAGGGCTCCCACGAGTAAACCGTGAGAGGAGAGCGGTGTCAAAGGAAAAACCCAGAGAGCTGTCCTTGGTACAAATACTTGATTGAGCGAGAAACAAACTGTGAGCAGGGACACTTCAAACCCAAAACTGGCCTGAAACTCAAAAGCATCAATTTACAGGGATGGCTTCCAAAGCGGAAGTGAGGAAGGGGTTCAACCCTTACAGTGATGGGTTACGACAGTGGGGTTCCCGGAAGGCAGGGGTGTGTTTAAAAGTAATGATCTTACACCATTTTAGGAGGATGACTGACATTTCTTTTAGGACCGTCAGAGACGTTTACAAGAAATAACCCACGTTAATTTTGCTCGCATTCGTGAAATGAGCGAGTGTCCGCCTGGCTAACGTGGCATCGACGTTTTTGTCCGCTTGAGAGCTTTTTAAGCCTGGTCTGCATTTTAGTCTAGCAGCGGGAGGTTTGGAGAGCTGAGGGACACAGTGTACAAAAGGCGGGACACGCCCTAGCCCAGGAGGGCAGAGAAAGGCACCCAAATAGCGCGCTGCACGCCCAAGAACAAGGAGTCACTGGGGGAGGTTTGAGGCAGACGATGGAGAGTGTGTTTGCCAGGCTGAAAGGTTTGGATCCTCTCCCCCACCCACACCCAGGCATTCACTTACACGTGCACGGCACACACATGAACGCAAGCACACATGCACACACGGACGCACACACAAACGCGCGCGCGCACACACGCACACAGGAACACACGCGTGCGTGCACGACACACACATGCACGCGCACGTGGACACGCATGAACGCACGCGCGTGTGCGCATGCACGCAGACGCAGGCACGCACGCACGCACGCACGCATGTGCACCCACAGACTGCAGCCGTCCTGAACCTCTGGCGGTTCGCCCTGCCAGCCAGGCTGCCGCCTGCCCCCTGGCCGTTTGCTCGGACCGTCCCCTCCCTTTGGGAACGCCCCCACCCCCACGCCGGGAAGCGGGACTGGAGGCGCCCCATCCTCTCGGGCTGGGCTGCCACCGTCTGTCACAACATGTCTCCTCTCGATCTTCGCCAAGACTTCACGCCTTCCCCTGGTTTTCGTGCTGCCGCCACCGGCAGTTTTTTCTTTGCCTCCGCTGAGGTCCCTCAGGGTTCAACACCTTGGGTTTGAAGTTCACCGATGTAGCAAAAACCCTGTGGCTACGTTTTATGCAGGATCTGTGCTTGTCGGAGCAGGAACGCGTTGCCTCCACAACGGTAACCTCTTCTTGTTCAGGTCAAGGGCCTAGTTCGCGGTCGGCTTGGAAAACGCCAGCGAGGCCGTCAGGAGACCAGGCGCCGGTCAGTCGCGATTCCTATCGGTCGTTTGAGGGGGACAGACAGGTTGTCCCGCTCCTCATACCGGTGTTCGTTCGCATCCCGGCCCCATCCTGGAAACGGTTGGAAGAGACTTCTCTGAAGACAGGCAACCCGGCACGAACTTCCAAGGAGGAGAGGGATCAAGAAGCCAGGGCAGGGGAGAGGAGGCCGGGCGCTCTCTGACATCCAAGAAGCCAAGTGAGTTTCTTCACCTCCGGCCCTGGAGCCGCAGAGAAGTCAGAAACACAACCACCTGCACGTGGTCAGGACGACACTGAGTGGAAACCGGGGAGAACACTACCTAGTTGCCGGGCGCCTGGGGGGCTCAGTCGGTTGAGCGTCCGACTTCGGCTCAGGTCACGATCTCGCGGTGTGTGGGTTCGAGCCCCGCGTCGGGCTCTGTGCTGACGGCTCGGAGCCTGGAGCCCGCTTCCGGTTCTGTGCCTCCCTCTCTGCCCCTCCCCCACTTGTGCTCTGTCTCTCGAAACCAAATAAATGTTTTTTTTAAAAAAAAAGAGAAAAGGGGCGCCTGGGTGGCACAGTCGGTTAAGCGTCCGACTTCAGCTCAGGTCACGATCTTGCGGTCCGTGAGTTCGAGCCCCGCGTCAGGCTCTGGGCTGATGGCTCAGAGCCTGGAGCCTGCTTCCGATTCTGTCTCCTTCTCTCTCTGCCCCTCCCCCCTTCATGCTCTGTCTCTCTCTGTCTCAAAAATAAATAAACGTTAAAAAAAATTTTTTTTAAAAATAAATAAAAAAAAGAGAAACGAAAACTACCCAGTTTCCTCAAGGGGAGTTGTTCGGGCTTGGTGGTCTGAGAAGAATTTCACGGTGGGTTCTCGTAAGAAAACATCACGTGAGCCTCAGCAAGAGCCGATTCCTCAGGGGAGTTCTGGGGAAAACTGTCCATCTCTTTCGGGATGTGACATTGACAGCAGACAGTTTGAAGTCACTGGCTGCATAAGAACCGGTCTGTGGCATAGACATTTGCTACCTGCTGAAGGAAGACCTAAGTGCGTTAATAATCCAGTGAACCAGCCTCTTCGTGAAGAGAAGCTAAACGAACACCTGAGGAAACATCGGTGGGAATACTTGTGGAAAGTATGTGGGAATACCTGAGGGAGTACCTACAGGAACACCTGTAAGAACACCTGTGGGAATACCTGTGGGGATACCTGTGGGCATACGTATGAGGAGACCTGTGAGAATACCTGTTGGAATATCTATTGGAATATCTGTGAGCATACCTGTGAGAATACCTGTGAGAATACCTGTGGGAATACCTGTGGGGACACCTGTGAGCATACCTGTGGGAATATCTGTTTGAATATCTGTGAGCATACCTGTGAGGATACCTGTGGGAATACCTGTGAGGATACCTATGAGGATACCTGTGGGAATACCTGTGGGGATACCTGTGGGAATACGTATGAGGAGACCTGTGAGAATACCTGTTGGAATATCTATTGGAATATCTGTGAGCATACCTGTGAGAATACCTGTGAGGATACCTGTGAGAATATCTGTTGGAATATTTGTGAGCATACCTGTGAGAATACCTGTGGGAATACCTGTGGGGACACCTGTGGGAATATCTGTTTGAATATCTGTGAGCATACCTGTGAGGATACCTGTGGGGATACCTGTGGGAATATCTGTTGGAATATCTGTGAGAATACCTGTGGGAATACCTGTGAGGATACCTGTGAGAATATCTGTTGGAATATTTGTGAGCATACCTGTGAGAATACCTGTGGGAATACCTGTGGGGACACCTGTGGGAATATCTGTTTGAATATCTGTGAGCATACCTGTGAGGATACCTGTGGGGATACCTGTGGGAATATCTGTTGGAATATCTGTGAGAATGCCTGTGGGAATACCTGTGAGGATACCTGTGAGAATACCTGTGGGAATATCGGTTGGAATGCCTGTGAGCATATCTGTGAGGATACCTGTGAGAATACCTGTAGGAATACCTATGAGGAGACCTGTGGGAATACCTGTGAGCATACCTGTGAGAATACCTGTGGGAATATCTGTGGGAATACCTGTGAGGATACCTGTGAGCATACCTGTGGGAATACCTGTGGGAACAGCTGAGGGAATGCCTGTGGGAATAATGTCGTAGTCCATCAAGCTAAGCCATAATTATTTTAGTTTAAAAGTTTTTCAAAGTACATTTTACAAATCTCCCAGGAAGGCCTTAGAAAAAAACCCCAATTCTGAACCCCAGACACCTAATGTTAAGCAAATACTACCTCCTGGTGAGTCCCCCAAATGGCTCAGTAGGAAAATGTAGCCCTGAGTGACTGAATGAGTAAATGCAATTCACAGGTTGTTGAATAAAAGCCAACTCAATGTTGGAGGACATCTGCCAAAAATGACAATTGGGGGTTGGAGCAGTTCATTCTGAGCCATTTTTTCCTGACAGTAATGAGGCCATTCCTGATTCGTGACAATAAAACCGAGTCATCTGCATAGAAAAGACTTTTAACTTTCTGTTCCTCATAGCAAAGGGCAATTCATTCAGCTCATCCAAAAATTCTTTCAAGCCATAAACTACCTGTTAAAGGGTGAGATTGTAACCGATCCTACCCTAAAGACAAGGGATCAGAGTGTGTGACTCTCATGCTGTTCTGGAAATTGAGGTCTGGTTCATGGGGACACAGTTCCCCCTAGGGCCATCCCTCACCCTGCTCTAAGGTGCAAGTTCTGTAGAAGTGCCCGTGGCAGGATGGGGATTAATATTGAGTGTCTGGAGTCTAGCCCATAATTGGTTTCCCTCCACATAATTAGTTTCCCTCCACTGAGTCAAAGGCCAAAATCAGTCATTGCTGTTGCAATTTTTATATTGTTCCTGACAAATTTTTGCACAAGTAGCATAAAAAGGTCAAGAGTGTGGAATAAATGTGCTGAAAACCCAAGGGCTTCCTCCTACAAAATATCAGCCCGAGAAACCCAGACTTGCAATTTATAAAAGAAGAAATCGACAGATGGTTAAGTTGGAATATCAGGTAAACCAATCAGTCAATCATTTGAGGGGAAACACAGGATGGACCTTTACAAAGTGGAATAATCTACCCTTTGGGTCCATCCAGACAAGCCACATGCGTAGAATTAAGGAAAGCAGCAACCCGGCTATTGAATGCTTGAAATGTGGTGAGTCCCAAACTGAGATGAGCCACAAGTATCAAATACACAAACTTAGCACCAAAAAAAAATGTAAAATACCTCAGAAATAATGGTATCTGATTACATGTTGAAATAATACGTGAATATGTTGGGTAAGTAAAATATGCTATGAAAGGTAATGCTATTATATGTGACTACTAGAGAATTTTAAATCACTTGCATGCACACTGTGGTAGACATCTCCAGGGTGGCCCCCAATATGCCCTTCCTTCGGGTGTTCACACCCTTGTGTGGTCCCCTCCCATATTGTATGAGGATTGATCTGTGTGCCCAACAGAATAGGTCAGGAGTAATGGCATGTCATTCCAAAGTTACGTTACAAAAGACCCTGCAATTTTTGCTTTGGTCTCTTCCTTGATGCCAATCTCTCTCTTCTCTCTCTCTCATTCTCTTTCTCTCTGTCTCTCTCCACTAATTCCAGAGGAATTTACCTTCTATGTTGTAAGCAGCCTCATCTAGTGAGTAACTAAGGCCTGCAGCCAACATCCATGGAGGTGAACCACCTTGGAAGCAGGTCCTCCGGCCATAGTCCAACCTTCAGATGGACCACAGCCCAACCCACATCTTGCCTACAGCCATGTGACGGACCCTAAGCCAGAATCACCCAGCTAAGCCATCCCTGGGTTCCTGATCCTCAGAAACTGTGTGGCATAATAAATATTAAGTCTCATGTAATTTATTATACAGCAATAGATAGCTAACACATGCATTATATCTCTATGGAACAGCACTGATCTCAAACAAAGCAATAACAACAAAAATAACAGTAAGTCTGTAGAGCAGAGGTGCCTAACCTGGCTGCACGTTAGGATCACCTGGAGAACTTGTTAACCTTCCCAATGCCCCAGGCTCACCCCAAAACAACTGAATCAGGGCCTCTAGGGTTAGAGCCTAGGCCCTGGTATTTCCTAAAAGTTGCCCAGGTGATGTTAGAGTGCAGTCAGTGTTGAGACCACCGCTCTGAGGAAATGTTTCTCCAAAGTCATGGCGCTTAATTCTGCATCTCACCCAGGCCTCGGCCACTCCCATCAGAGTCCCTGAGAGCTGTTAGAAATGCCAAGTCCCAGGCCCCAACCCAGGTGTCCTGAATCAGAGTCTGCATTTCAACAAGCCCCCCAGGGAACTGGATACACACTGCAGTTTGAGAAACTCTGATATAGGACATTGGTTCAGAACTGGTGTTCAGAAACCTCACAGGAGTCAGCAGTGTGAACCTGACCTCCCATAAGCTTTTACTCACCCTGAAGTTGTACCTACACTCCCTCACTAAGGGATTCAGACATAACTGGTGTGGGCAGGGCTCAGCCAGGGAGAGTTTTGTGAAAGGTCCTCCCCACGGGATCCTAAGCTGTGGCCGAGGTTGAGAGGCACTGCCCGAGGGTGGTGACACAGGAGGTGCCCTTAGCTGCCTCTCGATCTGTCTTTCCCGGGCTCTTCCCATCCTCTGTACTGTCACCATGCCAATGGGAGTCAGGAGTTTCAATGTATTGTTTCCATTCAACACGAAGCACATGCAAGCCAGCTGCCCAGTCTAGAACTTACCTGCAGACACAGCAATTTCTTCCAACCTTAGAGAGAGAACTTGCCATGTGGGTCTTACCTGGAACCCATGCGTATATCTCAGCCCCGTGCTTTCCCAGGGGACGGAGTTCCAAGAGTGCTGCGCAATGATCAGCCGTGCTCACCCGCATCACATCCATGAGAACTATCCCCACGTGATGCCTCACTTCCGTACAGCGAGATCCAAACTTCATAATAGTGATTGTGGTTGTCCCCAGAGCCCCTCTCCACACATCAGCTCACTCCCCTGGCCACAGTTTAAGAATCTTATTATTTCTTAGCCCATTTGCTTTCTTGTTGCTTACTTACAGTCTTGATCAAACCAAGAACTACAACAACAAAATCCACATTTACCCAAGTCAAAATGAGCCAACAAAGCCAATTTTAATTTGCCAACAACCCGTTGACAAGGGATGAGAAGGTACACCCAAGGCATCTCTTGGCGTTTTAAGAGATTCTCAAAAAAGCAATTTCCACGAATGAGAAAGTCCCACTCCGCTCTAGGCAATACCCCCCATCCTTTGAGGTACAACCATGAGCTCTAATAGCCTTGGGCACAGCAATGCCCAAGGTTGATGTGGGAGGAATATTATCACTTTGTCCCTGCCTGAAAATCACCTTCCTAAACATAGTAATAAACAAGACAAGCTAACTGTAATACAATTTACAGTAATTATTTTATCTACTTGTCTGCTTGCTAATGGCATCTCCTCTCTGATCTATAACCCTATCAAGTAGGGGTTCGTCTTAATATATTTCTCCTACTTAACCTCGTATCTGATGCACAGTAGGCACCAAATGAATTCTTGCTGAATGAAGGATTGATTGAAAAAATTCCCCAGATCCATGCCATGCACTAACACCCAGAAATACTAGACTCTACATCCATTGATGGATTGCTCTCTTGCTGATACAGCCATCCATAAGGACATATGCTCTAAATATAGGAAGTCGTCACATATAGAGCACACCGATTCTAGAGCAGTTTGAGCAAGACCCTGCAAGCCCTATACCAACCCTGGTTATTCTAGTTTTCAGAGTTTATGATGACTGACTTTAAGTATGTGATTTAAATGAAGGATTTGACCCAAGGTCCATCCAAGCAGACTGCATATACCTGACATTGGACACGTGACTTGACAGTGGACATGTGACTTGACTTTATGCCAGGTCCAGCTTCACTGGTTGCCAAATCCCCAAGGGAGAGGGTTCTGTGGTTTTTCCTGAGTGCTAGGTGTTACCTTCCCAATTGTAGGTTCCTCTAGGATCTGCCCAGGCTGCCTGAAGGACAAGTTCTCATTCCCAAGCAAGGGGGTCTAAGTACCATGGGTGGGCTTTGAGTGCCCTCAACAGAATCCAGGGTGAAGAAGAATCAAACATGAGCTCAGAATGGCAGATGGAGGCATCTCAGTCCTCCCAGGAGTCCATGGCAAAAGCAATTTTCAAGGGAAAATAGTGCAAGGATGGGGGTGGGGCAGGGCATCCGCAGAGTACTCCCAATCCTCTCACCAGAGCATCCGTATGACAGACGACCTTCATGTCATTGTCCCCGATCACTCAGCCCTTATAAACCTAGCCCACAGAACAAGGGCCCTCTTCTGCTCAGGAGGCTAGCACCACAGAATCCCAAATACACAGAGGGCTAGACCCAGAAAAATTGCTCTGGAGGGAAGTTAGGGCGGAAGCCTCTAGGACCTCAAATCTCTCTAGTGCCAACCCACTGAGGTCTCCATAGAGATGCTTCTTTCAGAGTTCCTTCTAAAAACTCAGAATTTTAGAGGCACCTGGGTGGCTCAGTAGGTTAAGCCTCTGACTCTTGATGTCAGCTCAAGTCACCATCTCGCAGTGCGTGGAATCAACTAGTGCATCAGGCTCTGCGCTGACAGTGCGGAGCCCGCTTGGGATTCTGTCTCCCTCTCTCTGCCTCTCTCTCCCCTCTCAAGACAAATAAACTTTTCAAAAAATAATAATAAAATAAAAAATAAAAACTCAAAATTTTAAAATAACTCCAGGAGGTAGTGGAGAGTGGCAGAAAGAGGTTGGGTTTGGGTGACAGAAAGGTTAGGTCCAAGCCATGACTCTGCCGCTTGCTAGCAACTAACAGAGAGACCTTGAGTGAGTCACTTCCCTCATCAGGCTTTAATCCCTTCGAATCACGACTCTCCTCCCCACGGAGGCTGTGAGCAACAGAGGCGGTAATGCAGTGATGACTTTGGAAAGGGTCCCGCTGTCCCCCCATGAGACATGTCAGAGCCGTCCAAAGATGGGGGACACTCGGAGACGGTGCTTCCTTCCTTCCGTCCTTCCTCTCTTCCTCCTTTCCCCGAATCACAGCGGGGGCCTTGTCAGTTGCACACCCCTCCTTGCACAACCTCCCATTTGACCCACCCCCCCACTACCGGAAGCAGACCCTGCCAGCCTCTCCCCAGTAGCAGTCACCTGTCTTCCTCCTATCAATCAGACCCCAGTTTTGTCCAGGAACTGAGCTGTTTCCTGACTGACCAGGAAAGGCGGCCCCGGCACAGTCCCAGGAAATGAACCCTGAATAATTTCATCTGTCGTGGTCATTTCATTCTTTCTGGCAGTGATTGGTTTACGTGTGGGCATGTGACACAGTCCCGGCCAAGGGGAAATAAAGTCTCCTCTCCTCGGAGACTTCTGGGAAAGGCTTTCTTCCATGATAAAAAGAGTGGGGGAAGGCAGGCCCACTTGTGTGGGCCACAAGCCTGGAGCTTCTGGTCCCCAGTCATGTGGGGACAAGCATGGAGACAAAAACCAGCTCTTTGGGGAAGGCAGAGGAGAAACTGGAAAGTTCCCAGCCCTTGACATTGTTATCATACCTGAATTAGCTGGTCCTGGATCAGTCCTCCAACCTGTGCACACCACCAAGCCAACTAATAAAACCCCCTATTGTTTAAGCCTCTCGTGTTAGGAATTTGGTTACTTACAGCTGAACTCATCCTGATACTCCCTCCCAGACGCCGACACACTCCGCTTATAACGCGTCTCCACTTTATCCCTGGTGTTTGCCTTCACCAGCTCTCTGATTCCTGGGCCATTGCTCACGAGAACACCTATGGTTCCGTGTTGTCTTGGGGGGGGAGGGGGCGCTGAAATTCAAATCCAAGGAAACTAAAGTACCTTCCCTCACCTGGCCACTCGCTAGCTCGCCATCCTGTTCTGTCTTATTTACAACATGAGCATGGATGGAAATGACGTCAGGCATTTAGTCACCATCTCTGTTCTCAAAGTAAGCTCCAGGGGAAGAGGGAGGCTGTCGATTTGGATCCCAACTCTCATTCCGGCACCGCAGTCACGGTCTGGCACGTCAGAGCAGGTGCTTGAAAAATGTTTGATGGGTGCATAAATGAACAGATGGCTCCAGCCCACTTTTCCAGCACGTTCTTCCTAAATACCTCTTCAGAAGATGAAATCCTTCTCCCATCAGTGAAACTAGTCATGGCACACCATGCAGGGTCCCTTGATTTGTCTGCGTGTTTTAGAATAGAATAAATGGGGGAGCTCGTGTGCGATGACTCCCCTGCCTGTCTCCTTCCTTCCTCCACGTTACAGCATCCTTTGATCCAAACGGCCACCCAATCTCTGACTTCTCTGAAGTTTTACTAGATCTCCCACCCCCGACCCCCCACCACTTTGAAGTTTGTCTCACAGGCGCATGTCCAGCCATGTTCTTTCCTCCCCCACCCCCAAATGTGAGTCCCTCGGGGCAGACAGAGTCTTGGTCTCGGGCATCTACGTGTCCCTCGTGGGTGGCACACGGGTTTGTGGGATGAACACAGTGTGAATGCCAGGGCTGTGGCTAGCCTTGGGGGCAGTGGGTTGGAAGGAGACCACGGGGGGGCTTCCTTAACCTGCTGGGGAGTGAGGCTCACCCCAGAGAGAGGCAAAATATAAGGGAATCAGACGAGGTGCTAAAAATGACAGGTGTAACTCAGGCAACTTCTCTCTCTGGGACTCGGCTCATCAGTACTATAACAGGCTTGGATCAAATGGTCTCCAGGGATTATGGCAAGGGGAGCAGTGTCTTAGAGCAGGACCGACCTGGGTTTCAATACTGCTTCTGCCGCCTTGCCGCGTAGCCTCACACCCCCACCGCTCCACCTCTCTGGACGCATCTCCTCAGCTCCAAAATGGCGTGAATGAAACCCGCTCGATGGGGCTATTGGGTGGATTAAACAAGGCAGTGAGTGCACAGCTTCCAGCTCCTGGCCTCTCCTCCTCTCCTTGCTGCCTCTGCTGCTTCGGCCCCTGATGTGCCCGTCCTCACCCTTGACCAGTTACCGCAAGTGCCCCCACACATTTCTCTGCCCCAAGTGGAGGGGAAGACGCCCTCCCAATCAATGACTCCTTCAGCCCGCCAGCGCTGGCCTGACCGCTGTGGGACCCTGGCCTCCTGACCATAAAGGTAGACAGCAGGCATTTTACAGTGCATTCACCAGGCTGGTTCATTTTCCTCCTGGTACAGGGAGAAATCCATTTCCCCATACCACCACCACCCCCGCCCCGTCCCTTGCATCTAAGCAGGGTCATGTGACTCATTCTGGCCCCAGAGCATGAGCAGGAGTTACATTAGCCACTCCCACTTCTGACTCACTGACATTCCCTCCCCTTCCAGGGAAAACTTGGAGGGTGGTAGCATGGCCGCCTGGAAGGAGCCCCAGTGACCAACTACATCAGGCTTTGGCATGGCTGAGCAGCGACGCTCCCAAGATTGTAGGGTTCGCTCACTACAGCATGGGAGCCCGGACCCCCCGACTCCATCGGATAGCCTGACACTCACAAGGGGCACCGCTTCTAAACCAGGATGCATGATCGTTATCCTTCCCCATCTCAGGGCCAGTCCCTCACTCTCCAGACTCCTCCTCTGTAGGAAGTTGGGGGGGGGGGTGTCAGTCTCCCCTCCCCCCACCCCCTACAAGAATGTTGGCTTCTAGTGTTCTCAGGCACATTCACAGTCTCTCCTGGGGCATCTGTCCCTCTCGTGCAGACTGACTCCTTGCGCCCAGCATGGCCTTCTGGAGCTCCCCAGTGGAGTACTTAGATCAGACTGTGCCCGGATATCCACCACACCTCCGTGGTCTGGGCCTCAGTCTCCCCACATACACCATAAGAACTCAGAAGCCTCTCCTCCTCTGACATTTGCAAGCCCAGGGAAACACTTCTGACTGGCCCACGGCTGACAGCACCCTGGCCGGGCCTCCAGCCTCCATGTGACCCATAAACTCTCCTAACTGAGCAAACACATTTTATGGGGCCCGGGGGACACTTCCTGGTGGCCCATTCCCATCCTCCCTTGTCCTGCTCCCCAGCATGGCACCTCCCCAGGGCCCTGCTTCCCATCCTTCGGCAACACAACAAGCTGCCTCAGGGCCCCCCCCCCCAACACCTGCATCACTGCCTCAGTGTCCCCTCCCCCAACACCTGCATCGCCAGGCTTGAGGAGGGTGGAGAGTTTCTTCTCTTATCAGCTGTTTTACTGCCCCCTCCTCCCTGGTTACACAGAAATTGGGAGTAGAATTCCCAGGAAGGACAGGTGGGTGCCTTGTCAGCTCCCAGCCAACAGGTTACGGGACAGACAGAAAGTGTTCCCACTGTGCTGTCTCCGGAGACAGGGAAGGGGCATGTAAGTCAGGAAGAAGCAGAAAGGACATCGAAAGGAAGGGAGAGGCACCCTGGGCCAGGAGCCTCTGGAGAGGCTTGCAAAGTGAGGCCAGGGAGGGAGTGGAAGGAAGGCCAGAGACCCCTGCACTCAGTCCAGATCCGTCCCAGAGATCCAGCCTGCGGTGGTCCAGACATCCCCTTCCTAAGCCTCCACCTGCCGGACAGAAGCACAGATGTGCCAGAAAGCCTATTCTGGAGTCCAGAAGCAGCAGAACTAGAAGTCCAAGAGGGTTCCTGGGAATACCTCTCAAGCTGTAGGGTGGCCTGGATCTGAGTTGGCCACCTGGGGCCCAACGGTGGCACTCCAGCCTGCCAGAGGCTGCCCAGAGCCGGCAGGAAAGGGTCAGAAGCCAGAGAAAAGGCAAAGGTGGACACATTGCCTCTGGATCTCTGGGAGCTGGCTCCACCTTCCTTCCAGCTTTTTGCCTTACTCCCCAGTGACAGGGACCTCAGGGACCCTGACCCAGCCTGGGGATTTTGAAAGCGACCACCCCAGAGAAGACCTTTTGCAGTACAACTGAACCCAGCCTGGCAATGGTGACTCCTTTGACATCAAGCCTGTGGGAGTTCTGGGCCCACAGGCATGGGGTACAGCCTGTTCCAGCTCTCTCGATGTGACCTGCCTCCTTGATCCCAGGGGTGTTTGAAAGGAGCCCATGGAAGTCCCCATGGAGACAGAATTGTGCTTGGATCATCTGACCTGAGGCGCCCCGTCCTCCACCTCTGCTTGCCCTTTTGATTATTACAGGAGTTTCAGGGGAGGAAGTACGCCACCCTCCACCATTGTTGCCCTGGACGCACACAAGGTCCCCTTCTGTCCCTCTGCCTCTCACAGAGTGCTCCAAGGCTAGCCCTATCCTCTGCGGGGTATGGAGAGGAAGAACTCAGGGCGCTGTGGGACCCCAAAGAAGCTGGGGCTGTCCTTCTCCATCGAGGAGATCTTAAAGAGGCCCACAGAGAAAAGCCATGTGGTCAGGCCGGAAGGGGCAGGTGGACAGGGCACCAGACAAGCAGCAGCTCCACGCTCCGGGCCGGAGGGGCCCCTGAAGGCCCAGCCCCAGGGTAAGTGTCTTCTGGTCATTTCTTTTCCATTCCCAGGTCCCCAAGAGCCAGCAGGGCTCAGGCAGAGCAAAAGCTGCTCCATATCAATAGAAGAGAGGACCCCAAAATTCCAAGAGAGGTCAGATGCTGGGCCTTAAATACCCTTCTGCCTCGCCAAGACTGAGGTTTTCCAGATGCAGACGCCAAGGAAGGCTCCATTCGTTGCAGGATGCAGGGACGCGGGGCTTGTTCCTGCAAGCAGGCCACAGCTAAGAATGCCAGGTCCCATTTATTTCTACAGCATTTCCGCTGCAGCGGCTGCTGCGCTAGAGTCCCCTCTTTCATTTCAGTAGAAATGCACGATTGTCATCACTTGACAGGTGAGGAAACTCACCTGTGAAAGGGAAGAGGTGGATGGTATCTGTCCCCAGGCTACGCAGCCAGTGAGCGGAAGATCTGAGAGCAGGAACCGGTTGGTCGGTCGTGGCTGTCCCCAACACCTGCTCAGTCTGACACGTTGTTCTTTGTAAGCAGAGTTCAGCCTATGTGTCTTTCCGTGGCTGAAGCTTAGCCTGGGATCTGCCCATCCTGATCACCGTCCCAGGCCAGCGGCCCACCCCAGGGCATGTCCCCCAAACCACAATGACAGGGCAGATCTCAAAGCCCTTCTTGAGAGCTGGTTTGAGGAAGGGCATTGAGGTGGACACATGCACCTGCTGAGGGTCAGGAATGCTCCGGGTCACTCTCCAGCCTACCCTGCTTCGTGACCTCAGGAAAGTCCCTTCCACTCTGGCCTCAGCCTTACCCTCCAGAAACCGGTTGAGTGAGGGAAGAGAGAGGGAGCCAGGGATGTCACAAGGGTCTGCTGGAGCCTGGTAGTTGGTGACACTGGAGTATCTCACTCACGAGCTTCCCAGTTCTTTCCTCTTTCTACCCTCTTAATCCAAGGAAAGGCCCAAAAGGCAGCTCAGAGGAGCCCACAGTGCCTTTTCCTACCATCACCAAGCCCTGGGGTCTCACCCAAGTTCAGCCTCCCAAAAGGGGCTTGTGCTCAACCTCAGGCAAGGAGAAGACCCGGGAGGGCTGCCCATCCCTGGGGAAGCTGGCGGGTTTCCCCGGAGCTGAGTCAATCAATAGGAGAGAGTCCCCAGCTTCCTTTCCGGAAGCTCACTAAAATCTTCCAGTGAACTGAATGAGCATTAGAAACAGTTCTGGGAGTCTAACCTGAGTCTGGCTTGCTGCAGCCACATAAAATCCACCACTGCCCTCTCTGTCCTAATGAGAGGAAAAGACAGGTGGGGGAGGGGAGAGAGGGAGGAGAGGCCAGATCCCCCCTCCCAGAGCAGCTTCCCTCCCCCTGGCCTGATAATGGCTGATGGCAAAAAGGGACCCACTCCTTCTAAACCTCCCCTTGAAGATGCCGGCATGTCCCATGTCAGCTATCCTGTTGGACCCAGAGCAGACCCTCTAGTAAGGGTTTGCCAAGATAGCAGTCGTCACAAGGGTAGTGCCCTATGGCCCCCACAGCACTCCCCTCCCTGTCCCCCATGGAATTGCCACAGTTGTGAGGCCCACCTTACAGATGATAGAACGATGAAGAGAAGTCACCTGCACAAGTGACCTGATTAGTTAGCAACAGAATTGAACCCTGGTGGCCTGACACCATCCAGTCTAGATCATTCCTGAACGTGGCTTAAATCTATACATCTCCCACTACACTGGCATCGAGCATCTCCAAAAGACTAGAGAAGGTCCCGCTGGTGGTTTTGGAAGTGAGTTTGAGGACTACACAGACCGAGATTATTTACGTCAAGAGTTCTGTAAGGATTCCTACGCGCACCTTCTACTCACAACACAGGATATCGGTCATCCGTTTATGGTCATGCTGTGAGGTTTCCTGTTAAAATGGATTTATTTGTGTAGGTAAAACAAAAAGCCTATTTGGGAAAATGCTTGACAAATAATAATACAGACAGGATGCCAACATGTCAGAAACTACAAAAGTAACTTGGAGAAATTGCAAACGAGCTGGAGTCTGTGAGAAGTTAGGCCAGGAGGATGGGGAGCTGGGACTCCAGGAGTCTGGCCTCCGAGCCCCCGGCTGGTGCTAATTCGCAGGAAGACCTCAGGCAAGCTGTTCCCCTTCCTGAGTCTCCATTTCCCCATCTGTAACGTGGAAGAGCAGGATTAGAATGTTCTTAAGATCCCTCCCAGCTCCAACGTGTGTGATGACCGATGCCTCCACAAACTGGTCACTAGAAAGCCTCGGTGGTGTCACCTGGGGTCATTTTCTGTGGCAGAAGCTTCCTCCCTGCAGAGGGGAGTGGCAGGGGTGGGGGGTGTCCATGCCAGGCGGGAGCAGGGTAACCGGGCGGGCAAAAGGGCAAATGGCCTCGGCAGCCTCCGCCTCTCCTGCCTTCACAGGGCCCCGTCCCCACCGGGTGCTTGTCGCTGCTGCTAATGCCCCTCCGCCTCTCTGTCCTGCTTTCCCTCCAGCACGCGGGAGCCCTCAGATAATGGAAGGCACCGGAGATGGTGCATCCACGGCCCCCCACCCCAGTAATAAAAACACAGAAATAAGCTTAACACTTAAAGGGGTTCACAGAGTGACTCACGGACGTGGCCTGGCAAGCATGACCTCTCTGTCCCAAATAACCAGACAGCTTGGAAACATGCAGCACTACAGTCCCAACATCCCCAGACTCTGCCTCTGGGTCTAGTTTGGTGCCCGGGAATCTGCATTATTATTTTTTTTAATGCTTTTTTATTTTTGAGAGAGAGAGAGAGAGAGAGAGAGAGAGAGAGACAGAGCCTGAGCGGGGGAGGGGCAGAGAGAGACAGAGACACTAAATCTGAAACAGGCTCCGGGCAGAGCCCGATATGAGGCTCGAACTCGTGAGCCATGAGATGGTGACCTGAGCCAAAGTTGGAGGCTCAACTGACTGAGCCACCCAGGCGCCCCCCACCCCCGCCCTTTTTTTAATGTTTATTTATTTTTTGAGAGACAGGGCGGAGGGGCGGGGCGAGGGGCAGAACAGGAATCTACATTCTAAAGTTTATTTACTTTTTTAAGAGACAGTGTGTGCACATGCCAGTGGGGGAGGGGCGGAGAAAAAAGGAGAGAGAGAATCCCAAGCAGGCTCTGTGCTGTCAGCGCAGAATCTGACGCAGGGCCCGAACCCACAAACTGTGAGATGGTGACCTGAGCTGAAATCAAGAGTAGGACACTCAACTGACCGAGCCACCCAGGTGCCCCGGGAATCCTCATTCTAGCAAGCTCTCCCAAATGACTCTGATGTAGGTGGTCCAAGGACCACTCTTCGAGGAGGCTGAGGCCCAGGGACGCAAAATGGCTTGTTCAAGCTACAAAGCCAAATGTGCAAGCACGGGGCCGGCTCAGACATCCAGGCCGGGGCCAGTGCTCTGCCTCCCGCTCCTCTCATGGCAGCGACCCTCATAAACTCGGGCTCAGACCCTCCCCGGTCTCAAGCCAACGGAAAAATCCCGGAGGGTCTCCCTACTTGAAAGAATGCTGAGCCCAGCTGCCCGCTCACTCCAGAGAGAGACAGGCCCCCTGAAGCCCAGGACCCTCCAAAGTCAAGAGGGGCCCAGTCAGCAGGAAACCACTTTGTACTAGAAGCTCAGACTCAGGGAAGAGAGAGGTCATCTATGCCACTGATGACCCTTTGTAGGGAGACTGTGATGCCCCGGAGCAAAGGGAAAAGGAAGGTAAGGAAGAGGCCACCCCAGTGGGTAACCAGTGCCAGGGGTAAGCGGCCTGGGGTCTGGGAGAAGCGGGACTCAGCTCTGTCCCCATCCAGTCGCTCGGTGGCCGACTGCTGAGTGCTTACTCTGGGCCAGGCTGGGGACTGGAGAGTGAGCAAGGCCAGCTCAGGTGACCATGCCCCTGCAGCAGGGGTGGGATCCGCAGCTGGAGAGTCCTGGCGACACCCCCTCGGGGCAGCGCTTCTGTGGTGGATCTGGCCGGGGGCAGGTGGAATCCTTGGGATGCAAGGGAACCCTAGAGCAGTGGCCAACAAAGGGCCACTTGGACTCCACCCTCACAGCTAAATAGAAATGTGTGAATGAGTGGGTATGTTGGTGTTCCCACACAACTTTATTTATAAAGCCAGGCGGAGGGCCAGATTGGCTGTAGTTTGTCAGACCCAGTCTTTGACATTCAAAGTCCTTTGCAGACTCTGGTGCCTAAGCTCAGCCTCTCCTGCCCTTCCCCCACCCGCTCAGCCCCACCCCCCTCCCTGCTCTCTACCCTCCAGACACACAATCTTTCCTGCCCTTTAAATGTCTCCAAACCTTGGGGACCCTGGTTGGCTTAAACTCCCAACTCCCGACTTCCGACTTCGGCTCAGGTGACGATCTCACGGTTCATGGGTTCGAGCCCCGTGTCGGGCTCTGTGCTGACAGCTCGGAGCCTGGAACCTGCTCCTGATTCTGTGTCTCCTTCTCTCTCTGCCCCTCCCCACTCGCAGTCTGCCCCCTCCCACAAAAATAAATAAATGTAAAAAAAAAATGTAAATGTCTCCAAACCTTTGCCCTTCAGAAGCCACAGCTCCTCCTCCGAGTCTACCTCCTTTTCCTCTTCTTTCTGTTCCCCTCCCTGCCCTCTTCCTCGCCAGGTCCTGTTGTAACAAATTGCCATAAAATGAGTGGCTTAAAACAACAGAAACTGATTCTTACAGTGCTGGAGGTCAAAAGTCTGAAGGAGCCCCTGGTTTTCCTCTCTCTCTTCTCTCTTCCCTGTCTCCCTCCTCCCCCTCCTCCTCCCCCTCTCCCCACCCTCCCTGCATCTCCCCCCACCAATGCCTGGAACCCAAGGCAACTGGCAGTGCTCCGCCCCTGGTCCTGGGAATTAGGAATCCTGGCTGGGACTGTGGTCAGCCCTGTGGGTGTCTCATCGCCTCATCGCAGCTCATCATGAGCTGCTCCCAGACAGGTAGACCTGGAGACTCCCATCAGAGCAGACAGCAGCGGGGCAGGAGCCCAGAGCTAAAAGCTTGGATGTCCCCAGAATAAGTGTGGTTTTGGTCTCTCTCTGCCGGAACCCCCCTCTCAGTCCCTGCCTCCAGAGCCACAGCCTAACAAGACCCTGGAGACATTCCCATAGGGCACCTGGAGGCTGATTCTAGAATCAAGAACCTGGCTGAATCTTAAACCCTGTGGGAGTTCAAGGAAGAACAAGGCTTGGTCACAGCTTACAGAAAAGCATTGTCTCTCTGGAGCCTCCCCCCCTCCTCCCCCCCCCCCCCACCAAAAGCAGACCGGAAGGAAAGGATTTGAGCACAAGTGGTTTATTTGGGACATGCACAGACACCAGCACGGAGGTAGTGAAATAAAACAAGGAAGGGAGGGCGGTGATCAAAGGGTATGTGATTAAGCCAGTGACCACTGTGGGAAACTGAAGTTTAAATCCTTTAGGAAATGAAGCAAATATACTCCTCAGAGTTATCTGGGCTTTTTAGCTCAGAAATACATATCCTAGCAGTAGGGCATTGATCTGGAGCACAGAAAGGTCTGAGGGATACAAGCAGGGCATTGACAACATTACTATAATAATAGGGCCCAGACTATCAGAGCCAGGAGAAATCAGAGGAGACAGAGGACACAGAAAACATTGGTCGTCATTTAAATTTGATTTATCCATTGTATTCCTCATCCGGGGACGCAACAAAGAGCCACCGAAATCGACTGAGTGGCAGGCATATCTATGGCGGCAAAACGAATTATCCCAAAACTCAGTGGCTTCAAATAACAATTAACATGAATTGTCTGACTCAGATTCTGTGGATCGGGAATTTGGGAGTGACTTCACTGAGTAACTCTGGCTCCGGGTCCTTCGTGGGACTGCAGTTAAGATGTTGTGTGGGGCAGTCACCTGAGGGCTGGATCAGAATAAAAGATTGGCTTCCAAGGTAGTCACTCCGTGGCTGGTGAGTTGGTGACAGTTCAGCTGGCTGAGGAGGAGACCTCAGTTTCTCCCCACGCAGGGCTCTCCGCGTGCCACTAGAGTGTCCTCACAAGATGGCGGTGGCTTCTCTCAGAGCGGGCAATCCAAAAGGGAGAGAGTCAGGTGGAAGCTGCATCCTTTTATGACCCACCATGAGAAACCTCCTAGCCGCATTCCCACAGCATCCCATTGGCTCTGTGAGTTGTTGAGTTGGGCCACACTCAAGGAGGAAAGAATTCCAAGCGAGAAGCATCCAAGAATTTGCACACCTACCTTAGCTGGGAGTGGGGACAATGTGGGAACAAAACGTTAAGCTTGGCCTCTGCCCTCACGTAGCATCTAGTGTAGCAGGGACGACAAACAGCCATCCGATAATCACAAGTGAAAGCTCAATGACAACTGTGGTCAAGTGCCGGGGAGAAGGTGACATGGTAGAGGGCCTATGTCAAGAGAGGTTTGGTCTGCCAGCGAGGGCTTCCAGAGGACATCATGGTTGAGCTGCAGTCCGAAGGCTGAGTGGGGGGAAATGTGGATCCCCCCCACTCCATGCAGAGAAAATCCCAAAGACAGGGACTTGTTCAAGGGAGGCAAGATGAGGTCTGAAAGCAAGAAAGGAGCCAAGCCACACTGGGCCATACGGGGCATGGTGGGGATTCTTATTTTTGCTTTGAATCCGAAAAAGAATGAAGAAGCATTCTAGGGTCTTAGGAAAAGGTGCAATGACCAATATTCATGAGAACTCTTGGGTTCCAACAGACAAAGACCATGTCAGGTTAGCTGAAACAGAAAAGGAAATGAGTTGCCTTGGAGAACATGAAGCAGTCTTCTCAAACCAAGCTATGGGAAGGGCAGGATCATAAGCAGGCATCAGCCATAATGGGAGCCAGAATCAACACCATCAGGTCTCTCCAGCTGCCTCTGTCTGCATGCGGCTCAACTTTCCTCCCTCCAGATGACTCCCAATAACACCAAGGTTTCCATCACCCTCCAGGAACTTCTCTCAAGCTCTCTAAAGTCCCAAGTCCAAGAGCCCCAGAGGAGGGAACTGTTGGCCAAGCCTGAGTGAGATGCCCACTCCCAAACCCGTCAACCACAGCCAGAGGGGGATGTGTGGGGGCCCCGCCAGGAGTCTTCTTCATGCTGGTCCTCTTCTTCTCTCACACTGTTCCATGCTGGGATGATGGCTTCTGATTTCAGGGTCCTTCTAAGTCTTCTTTGGTATCTTCAGTCTCCAGATATGGAAATGTCAAAGCGTTTGCTTTGTTTTCCGTTGTTTCATCAAAGGTGTGTCCCTAATGAGGCTCACTTCCCCAGGTGTTCTGCATAACCAGCTGTTAACCTGGCAGTTGTTAAGCCATTTGGGGGCCAGAAACAGCTCTTCCCCCTGTTTATAGGGCTTTGGATACCTCTAATCTAAGCACTCTGCATGCCTGCACTTGGGTTGGCCACAAAGAGAATGGGTAACTTCCTCCTCAATTCCAGGCAGGAAGGAAACTAAATATGGATTCCCCCATCGCCAGGGAACCGGTTCTGTGACACTTCCTGTGTCACACCATGAAACATCCTCCAGATTCATACGCTGTGGTGTCTGTTCCTACAAGTGTAGACTGGAGAGGAATAGGGGCAGGACAGGAGAACACACACGCATACACTCTAAAAGCCCATGAAATCAGGAAAGCCTGGGTGGCTCAGTGGGTTGAGAATCTGACTCTTGGGCTCTGCTCAGGTTGTAACCTCGCAGTTGGTGGGACAGAGCCCTACATCAAGCCCACATCAGGCTCCGTGCACTGACAGTTCAGACCCTGCCGGGGATTCGCTCTCTGCCTCTCCCCTGCTCTCTCTCTCTCTCTCAAAACAAATAAATAAACTTTAAAAATAAATAAGTGAAATCAGCCCCTGTCCCAGTTCTCTGTGCCCACCCCACCCCAACGCCCCATGTTTTGGCCTCACCAGACCTACACATGCGGTTACGAGACTCACGTTGTCACAACATAGATAGAGCACGGGAAAATGACAAAGTGTTCCAAGAACACAGAGGAGGGGAATAATGAACTGTGTTTGAGACCCTCCAGGAAGGCTTCAGAGAGGAGGTGTCCTCTGAGGTGGAGCCAGGCAGAGAAGGGGAGAGGACCAGGCACACAGAAGCATGTGCAGGAGCCCTGAGGGATAAAAAGGCATATTCCTTTCGAGCAACAAAGAAATCCAGTGTGGCTGGGCATCTAAAACTCCCGGAGCAGTGGAAGGGATGAGTGAAATGAGGAGACTGAAGGTCAAGTGCACTAAGCCAAGATCTTTGGCCTTTATTTATGCACATCAGCGTTTTTAAAACCCGCGTTTGGGGGAATTGCAGGCTTCCACAAGGATGCACGGCCGGAGCTGCGGGGGACGAAGGGGAGACTGAGCAAGCTTCACTCCAGGGCCCCCTACACGTCAGTAAGAGAGTTCCACCATTATTTCTTTTGTGGGGCTCCACATACAATTCCCTTTAAACAAAGGGTACACCTGCTATTAAAAAAGAAAAAAGATATACAAACAAAAAGTGGGGGGAGTGAGTGTGTGTGTGTGTGTGTGTGTGTGTACATAGGATACATTATGAAAATGAGGCCGTGCACATGGAAAATAACAATCCTCATTCTGCTGGGAGAGAGCATGAACCCCGTCATCCCTGGGGGCAGGTCAGCAAACCCTCTGCCAGTGGGCTTTTCAGTGGTCTTCTCGAAATTGTTTCCCTTAGTGGTTTTTTTATTCTCATCTCTTCCCACGCTAGCTTTATTTTCTGTGCTGTTGTTTATTTATACAAGTAATCCATGTATATTATAGGAAAAAAAGAAGGTTAAAAAATGTAATTATAATTCTACCCTCTCATCATCTAGTATTAACCACCATTAACATTTTGATAGATATGCAACGACAGAGAGAAAAACTAAGAGAGATTTTTTGTTCTTACAAAATACGGAGGCGGATGGTGCAAGCCAAAAGTGCTCTTACATTTTATTTTTGAAAAAGAGCTGTTGTGTTTCTACAGAGATTCACAACAGACCTTGGAGAAAAGGAAATATTTGATTGATTCGTGCTTTGACGGATGAGTAGGAGTTCACTAGGCAAACGAAGAAGACCAGCATTCCAGGCAGAGGGAGCAGTGAGACGAAGCACCTGGAGATTAAAAGGGCACAGCCAGTGTGTGGAGTCTAGAAATGATCAGGTGGGAGTGAAATCATGGAAATAGGAATTGGGGAGAAAGCAGATGATTCTGGAAAGGGAGAACGTGAAGAGCCTTGAATGCCGTGCCAAGGAGTTTGTCTTATATGCTGTGGGCACAAGGGAACTGTAGGAAGTCCACGACCAGACTGGACAGAAAAGACCAGCCCAGGTCTGCCCTGCACCCCTCCCGTCATGTCCACGAGGGGTCTCCAGCTTGCAAGAGAGCTCCAAAGGGTGCCCCGGATCTCCTCTACCCGCAGCATCCATTGTCTTAGGAAGACAAGGACAGGGCCCATTTCCGGAGACTTCCGGCAGTGGCAAAGCCCCCCAGGGTCTTTAGCTGAGCAGCCAGGGCCAATTAGCAGACCGCAGAGAAGGAGCAATCAGGGGAGGGAGCCGAGCGCAGAGGAACATCGGTTTATAATTAGGTGGCCTAATCACCTGTGTAAATTGTGTATTTCGTATGATCGATGTGCTAAACGGCTCAGGTTTAATTAATTTCTGCTGACTCGTTCTCTTTGAAGACCCACTGAAGTGTGATTCACAGCGCACACAATTAATAACAGGGAGAGGAGCAACTCAAAAGGAGGAGGCAGTCCCCTCCACCTTCCTCCGCCCTCTCCCCACCCACCCCCTGCCCTGCCCCGGTGCCCTTGGCCAGCCGCAGTGGGTGGGCTACACAGTGGCACCAGACTCCGAGGCATCTCTGCCAAGATGCTGCCAGGGGCTCAAGGATTTTCTCACTCCCAATCCAGTGCTCCTGGGAAAGAGGACCCAGCACCCCCATCATCCTCACTGAGGGGTTGCCCAGGACATCCCAGCCCTTCCTGATGATCGAGAGGTTTATCCAGTACGTGGGCCACATCCACACTGAGCTCCTATTTCCAGCTTCCTGTTTAATGAAGTTCCTTCTTTTTAAAAAAATTTTTTTAAGTTTATTTACTTATTTTGAGAGAGACAGAGGCAGTGCGAGTGGGATAGGGACAGAGAGAGAGGGAGACAGAATCCCAAGCAGGCTGTGCACTGGCAGCGCTGAGCCAGATGTGGGACTCGAAGTCACGAACCGTGAGATCATGACCTGGGCGGAAGTTGGACGCTTAACCAACTAAACCAGGCTGTTTCTTTCTCTCTCTCCCTCTCTCTCTCTCTCTTGAAACTAAAGACTAAATTTTTTTTAAATAAATAAATAAAAATAAAATAGCCACATGGAGATAGTAGCTACCATATTGAACGGTGCAGATCTAAGCAGCTAAACTTTTAAAAGTCTCGCCTCTGATCCAAATCTTATTTCCCTGATGCCAGGTCCAAGTTTGTCTTTCTCTCCCCAACCTACTCTTCTGGTCGGGTCTCACGAGTTAGATCAGGGAGCCCCATTCACTGGGAGTGATCTGAGCTCCAGGACCCCTCTGACCTTACCATTCCTTTTTACAGCCCTCCAATTTGAGGCCATTAAATCTCGAATAACATCCCAAGAAGGTCTGGGGGAATATCAGTGTTGACTATTTGTACCCCAAGAACCCACAGTCAGTCTTGGGGGGAAAGCTTTGGCACTCTCAGTCCTGAAGGCTGGTGGATTCGGGACTCAGCCTCCATCTCCCCATCAGTGTGGGTTTGTGGCATGTCTATTTCCTGGAGAAGTGATTACAGCCATTGGACATACACACGCATTCATCATCATCACCATCACCATTACCATCATCACCACCATCATCATCATCACCACCATCATCATCACCATCACCACCATCACCATCACCATCATCATCATCACCATCATCACCATCACCATCATCATCACCACCATCATCACCACCATCATCACCATCATCATTATCAACATCATTATCATTATCTCTCAGAGACAAACATCTATCCTGAGCTAATTCAAAAAATTCAATTCAACTGAAAAAAATTAGCTCTGGATACAAAAACAAATTTTTCTAACTGGTCGGTAATTTGCCAGGCAGCCCCCTCTCCACCAAGTCAGAGGTCATTTATCATGCAGAGAAGAGGTAGATCCTTTCCTTCTTCACTCCACCTCCAAATTATGCCCTGCAGTCCTGCCCAAAATAGAGAAAAGCCATATGTATCTTAACAGTTGCTCCCTTAGTTCCACAAATGGAAGCGCTGAAAATATTATTCTATTAAGGAGTCTGTTCTTAGTCATGAGCCCCTGTTTGCCTGAGTTTCCTTCTGGGGAGAAAGGAGGAGGTGGCTTCTTATTGTCATTGTCTGCATCTGTTCCTAACCCTCTGTTCTCTGTGGCACCTGTTTCCCCAAGTTCTTGTTCTGCACCCTACATCCTCTGTCTAGAATCCTCCTTTCTAGACTCCCAGAAGGATCCCAACTCCATACTGTCCTGGACGCCAAGGCTTGCGCAGGCAACCTGGAATCTTCCATCCTGTGAATTGTTTTTTGCAATGCCCTTTAGAGCTGCACAGCATCACTATCACCTAAGACGCTGACCTCATGAAGGAATGAATATGACACTGTGAGCATGGCTTGTCCACTTTTGCACTCCTGCAGACAGGCCCCCGGTGCCTCCACAATGCTAGGCACAGAGGGGATATTCAGTAAGATTCAGCAATGATTGCCACTGGCCATCTCTCTGCATCAATTCTGATTGGATGCGGCTCTATCCCTTAAACACTACTGGCCCTAAAGGTAGAATTAATCTCTCTTTAAAAATTTTTGAGGGGCGCCTGGGTGGCGCAGTCGGTTAAGCGTCTGACTTCAGCCAGGTCACGATCTCGCGGTCCGTGAGTTCGAGCCCCGCGTCAGGCTCCGGGCTGATGGCTCGGAGCCTGGAGCCTGTTTCCGATTCTGTGTCTCCCTCTCTCTCTCTGCCCCTCCCCCGTTCATGCTCTGTCTCTCTCTGTCCCAAAAATAAATAAACGTTGAAAAAAAAATTAAAAAAAAAATTTTTTGAAAGAAAGTAGGCTTGGGGAGGGAAAGGGGCTAGAGAAGGAGAGATCAGGTCCAATCAGGTGGTTAGTAGTGAGTAGCTAGAGCTTGCTCTAGCGGGTGATAGTGTTTGAGACCTCGTTGTCTGCGATTCCCAAGAAGCTCCCAAGTCAGTAAAATGAGTTAAAGTCCTTTGAGGATGATTATCAACAAGCTGAAGGGATAAGAGAGAGGGGAGAGACCAAAGGCAGACTATGAGATGCCATTTCTACAACAGAAGCACCTGGGCCTGGTTAATCCCAGAGATGTAGGAACAGCTTCAGCCAATAGAGTTGGTGTCCGCAGAAATCTCTCCTCTCGGGCCCTCTCCCTCCACCAAGCAAATTGGTCCCCCAGGCCAGCCCGAGGCAAGGTGTTACAAGCCACCCAGCCTCCACATGAAGGGAAAGAGAATTACAGATTGTCAGGGTGGATTTGGCCTGCCCTCCTCCTCCATTCTACAGATGGGGAGACTGAGGCCCAGAGAGGAAGTAAAATGTGGCCCAAGTTATAGAGTTCAGGAACAGAGCTCAGGTCTCCCGACATCCAGTTCAGTGGGTTTCCTTCTAGCAAATGATAGCAGGACGAATAACACACACACGCACACACACACACACACTTCAGTTGTTAAACCATCACAAGTGAAAATCCACTCCTCACCCAGGGTCTGCTCCAATTCCTCATCTGTGGCGGTTTTACCTCTTATTTGGACAGAAAAAGAAAGTGAACTGGGTGGGAGCAAGGAGGCCTCTGCAGGCTTTCAGATCCCCACTCTCCTTTTGCATCGTCCCATCTGACCTGCGACATCAGCCATCAGCCCCCAAAAGCGGAGGGGATTTGGAGAGGCGGTTTGTACCTTTCCTACAATTCCTAAAATTATATCATGTGGACTTTGTCCCAAGTAAAGCCAGAATCGCAGCCCTAGTCTCAACGTGCATGGTCAGGAAGACAAACCCTCCGCCACCTGGTTCGGCCCTGCCTCCACCATCTGTGACCCTCGCCCCAGTCTGGAGGTACAGGGAAGTCTTCCGGTGGACAATCTTCCTTACTCTTCTCGCTTCCCCGCCCTTCTCCAGAACAGCTGTCCCAAAGTCCTTGGCCATCCCTCCCAGCCTAACCCCTCACTCCCTCATTCTCTGCTGGCGACCTGACTTCCTGCCATCCGTCCTGGACCACTCGCTCCAGCACCCGATCGCCCTCGCCTGTGTAGTGAGCGTCCCGGACCAGTCTGTCCCGCAGCTGCCCCATCCGCCACCCCTTCAGAGCCCTCTCTCGCTCCGCCTCAATTTCTCTTTCTCGGACTTCAGACATGCTCCAGGCTGCTCTCTGAAACTTCTCCCCAGCCTCCCTTCTCCCCTTCTAGCACCTTCTCAAGCCATAAATTCTTCTACTCACTGTCTCCTCTTTTTCCCAACCACTCACATCTCCATCCACTTTAATTCAACATATATTTGTCAGAGTCTCCACGAAGCCTCAGGCACCACACTGGGTGTGTTTGGGGGCAATGCCAACACAGCTCCTCTTTCCTTGGCTTCTGCCGTAGTAATTCCATCCAGGTGGTCTTCCTGTGGTCCTCGACGTCCTCCCAAACACCAGACTCAGAACCACATGCCACAAATCCACCTTGGAACAAGGGAGGCTAAAATACATGCATGCACGCAGGCCAAGGGCAGGGTCCAGCACCACACCTGGCACACAATAGGTGTTCAATAAACACACTGATATTTTCTGACTTTTCTTCCTCTTCATCCTCTCTGGTTTTTAATTTTTTAATTTCAATGACCACTCCTTTCTTTCTAAGCCTCTCTTCTACCATGTTTTCTTGGGCACTGCTTGTGTCTGAGCTTCCTCTGGCTCAGGTCAGGTTCCCCAAAAAGCAGGCTGACATAGAGATTTGCTGGAGAACGTTTACTGGGGGCTTCTCATGATGTTATCGTGTCCTTTTTATTTTGGGGGTTTTCGGGGGTTGTTTTGTTTTTAATTTTTTTAATGTATATTTATTTCTGAGAGAGAGACAGAGCATAAGCAGGGGAGGGCAGAGAGAGATGGAGACACAGAATCCGAAGCAGACTCCAGGCTCTGAGCTGTTAGCACAGAACCTGATTCAGGGCTTGAACCCACAGACCATGAGATCATGACCTGAACCAAAATCAGACGCTTAACCAAATAAGCCACCCAGGTGCCCCTGGACAGATTTTTTGAATAGCCAATAGGCATCTCAAAGGTAACAGGTCCCAGTAGAATGCCTGATTCCCATCACACACACATGCTCAGGCCTGGCTCCACGGACGTGGGTGAGACCAGTACAGTTGTCCAGGGTACTGCACACAGACAGAGGCCTGGCACTTGGGGCTTAATGCTTATGGTCATCTTGAAATTCTTCATCATTTTATGTGTGAATGTGTTTTGTAAGTGAAGTTCAGTGGGACCACGGAGCATGCACTACGGCCCTGGAGCCTTGACTCAGCCTTCGATGTCCCTCTTACAGACCACCTGTTTCTTCATCCTTAGCCAATGACAACTGCCTCCTCTATCCTATGCAGTTCCAGGGATGCGAGGGCTGTCAGGGTATGGATGGCATAAGGGTCAAGGTCAGGTGCATGCACCCAGGTGCCAAGTCAAAGGGCCCTGGGTCCCTGTGAGGATCCACACTCACCCTATTAGTATCCTTGTGTTCAAGAGAGCCTGACCTTAAACAGCAAATTAGAGGGATGCCTGGGTGGCTCAGTCGGTTGGGCGTCCAACTTCAGCTCAAGTCACAATCTCGCTGTTCGTGAATTCGAGCCCCGCATCAGGCTCTGTGCTGACAGCTCGGAGCCTGGAGCCTGCTTCCGATTCTGTGTCTCCCTCTCTCTCTGCCCCTCCCCTGCTCATGCTCTGTCTCTCTCTGTCTCTCAATAATGAATAAACGTTTAAAAAAATTTTTTTAATAAAAATAAATAAATAAATAAAACAGCAAATTAGGGGGGGAAAAAACAAACAACCACCACCACATGACAGATCAAGAGAGAGACCGCAAAAGAAAGGAAATAGCTTTTTTCCTGCTTTTTGAACAAGAGAACCAACAGTTTCGTTTTTCATTAGGCCCCACAAATGCTGTAGCCAGCCCTGAGTGGACTTGAGGCCAGACCGTTTGGACAATTGGATTGGAAACAGGTTATAAGGGACTAACGGCTGTGGAGTTCAGTCTTTATTTTCTAGACCAAGGGTGGCAAGGTTTTCCTGTAAAGGGCCAGACAGTAACTATTTTAGGCTTTGCAGACCATATGGTCTCTGTTGCAACTACTCAAGGCTGCTTGCAAAAGCAGCCATAGACGATGCATAAAGCAATGGGAGGTCTGTGTTCCAATAAAACTTTATTTACAAAAACAAACAGTGGGGCAGATTTGACACTCAAGCTATAGTTTTCCATGCCCTGTTGTAGACAAGGGCACATCATTGAAGGCATCTGAGCAACAAAAAGGATGATCAGAGGACTTTCTAGAAAGTTATCTTGACCTCACTGCTCAGGATGGATTTGGAGAGGTCAACCTAGGGGCAGGATCTCTAGGAAAGAGAACACTGTAGGGGCGCCTGGGTGGTTCAGTGGGTTAAGTGTCTGACTTCAGCTCAGGTCATGATCTCGCAGTTTGTGAGTTCAAGCCCCGTGTCAGGCTCCGTGCTGACAGCTCGGGGCCTGGAGCCTGCTTCTGATTCTGTGTGTGTGTGTGTGTGTCTCTCTCTCTCTCTGCCCCTCCCCCGCTCATGCTCGCTCTCTCTCTCTCTCTCTCTCTCTCTCTCAAAAATAAATAAACATTAAAAAAGAGAGAGAGAGAACACTGTGAAACTCCAAGCAGAGGAGCCAGTGGCCAAGACTCTGCAATGGACAGCAGGGGCTGAAAGAGTGACACCAGGCAACACAAAAGCCTCACCAGGGTGCTAACCATAAGATCGCTAACCCAGCTTGAACCCTCTTCCATCCAGAGGAAAGAAAGAGCAAGCGGAGAGTCCGAACCACCTTCACCACCGAGCAGCTGCACGAGCTGGAGAAGATCTTTCACTTCACCCACTACCCAGACGTCCACATCCGCAACCAGCTGGCAGCCAGGATCAAACTCCCAGAAGCTCGGGTGCAGGTACAGCTGTCCCCATCCTCAGCCTCCAGCCTCAATGCCTTGGGGGCCATGGGTGAGACCCCATGTATCATGGACCCTCCGGGGCTGGCCCATCTGAAATTCTCCATTGCCTTTATCCCTTGAATACAGTCACATTTGCCAAATAGTATTTCCAGGAAATGAGGTCACCGCAGTTACAAGATGGCTTCTCTCTTTGAGGGGTGGAAATGGAGCGAGGTGGCATCAGTGGTGGCCACCGATATCTGCTTCCACGTCTTCCCTCTCCTTTTGGCTGTAGTTCCAGAGCATCACTCACCAGGAGGCCTCATTCCCAAAATAGACAATCTAGACCAGTGGTCATCAAACTTTTCCTGTAAAAGGCCAGATGGTAATTATGTTGGGCTTTGTGGGGCCATAGAGTCACTGTCTAAAACTTCGTTGACGAACTCTACAATCTGAATTTCGTATAATCCGCATGTGTCACAAACATGTTTCTTCTTTTTATCTTTTTTTCCCGACAACTTAAGAACGTGAAAGCCATTCTTAGCTCACGGGCCATGCAAAAGCAGGTAGGAAGGCCAGATTGATCCTTCAGGCCTTAGTTTGCTAACCCTTGACTAGACCACATGGGTACCACTGTGAAGGCAGCACAGAGAGAAGTGGTCCAAGACCTGGTTTAAGTCCAACTGCCTACGGGCACCTGGGAGTCGGTGAGGGAGGGGCACCTCAGTCGGTTAAGCATCTGAGTCTTGGTCTCTGCTCAGACTCAGGTCATAATCTCATGGTTTGTGAGTTCAAGCCCTGCCTAGGACTCAGCACTGTCAGTGCAGAGCCTGCTTGGCATTCTCTCTCTCTCCCTCTCTCTCTCTCTCTCTCTCCCTCTTTCTCTGGCCCTCCCCTGCTTGTACTTTCTCTCTCTCTCTCAAAATAAATAAATAAACTTATTTAAAATTTTTTAAAAATAAATGCCAACTGCCTAATCTAGAATCTGTCATTTCTTCACCTCGGAGTGTCCGTGGCTCCTTCTGTGGTTGGAGATACAGTGGCCCCTTGTCACTCAGCAGGGGTGTGTCCACCCTCTTTGGACACCCCCAGTTTTGCAAGCGCCACTCTAGCAAATCCAAATCCAGTTGTTACGCTGTTGGCTCGCTCTACTCTGCATCACTTTTTTTTAATTTTTAATGGATTCGTTCCAAATTCAAAATCTGAGTCAGGGCCCAGATCAACAGTTTACTCTCAATTTTATCCCAACAGACTTTTCTCCTGGCTAAGGACCACCCCCATTCTAGACTTCTCTCTTTTTCCTCCCATTTAGAATCAGTCACCAGCTAAGTGGATTTAGCCCCTCCCCACAACTGCCATAAAGCCCGGAATTCAGGGGCTGTCTCAGCAGAATGGCCAAGTACAAATGCCCACGTGTCAGGGGCAGTCAGTGTCCTTGTGAATACGGGGAGCTGCCGATAGTCAATCTACAGATGCCGAGGGGCCCACAGGGGTGGCAAGCTGGTGGTCTTCCAGCAGGAAACAGCCCACAGATGAGTTTTATTTGATCTGCACAGTGTTTTACATCTCAACGCTTTCACATAAAAACCGAGATTTCTGCCTTAGATATTGGCTGGGCCTGTAATGCCCAGCCTCACATTTCTACAGGGTGACCATGGGCTAAAGCTGAGGAGCCACGCCCTTTAGGCCCCATTGGCCACAGACCCCACCGCTCCCAGCCACATGGCATCCAGCTGCTTTCCGGGTGCACGAGACCCCCGCCCTGCAGGAACTGAAGGTTGTGATCCCCGGGCCCCTCTTAGAGGGCAGACCTCCAGGGCCAAGGAAATCCTGAAGCCATGGAGCTTTCTAGACTGTGAAGTGCCAGTTACGGTTTTTAGGGAAGGTACTTGCTGCTTATCTCTGTCCTCTCTCTCTCTCCTATCCCAGATCTGGTTCCAGAACCAGCGCGCTAAGTGGAGGAAGCAGAAGTCCAGCAGCCCTGGGGCCCCGAAGCAGTTAAATGAGGCCAGCTTGGCCCTGACCACGTACCTGGACGTGGTGGTGAGTGGCTAAGGCACCGAGGGGGCGCTGGGGAAGGGGGGGGGGGCATTGTCTGCAAACATCCCACCCAGACCCAGAAGTGAGAGCCCCAAGGGGTGGAGGGGGTTGGCTCTTTCTACAGTAAAGAGTGCAAAGGGGGACCAGCGCCTGGGTGGCTCAGTCAGTTAAGCAACTGACTTCAGCTCAGGTCATGATCTTGCAGGTGGTGGGTTCAAATCCCGCATGAGGGGCTGTGCTGACAGCTCAGGGCCTGGAGCCTGCTTTGGATTCTGTGTCTCCCTCTCTCTCTCTCTGCCCCTCCTCTGCTCACGCTCTGCCTCTCAAGAATAAATAAATATTTTTAAAAAAAATTTTTAAAGAGTACAAGGGGAACTCTTCCAGAGACAGCGTGGCCAAGAATGCCCCACAGGTCTGTGTGACCTGGGACAAGTCACTGCCCCTCTCTGTCCCCATGTCCTCAACCACTGAGTGACAATCCCAGTGCTTCTCCTTCCTTCGGGGACTGGCTTGTATTATTGTGCAGAACTTCACAGTTCAAGAAACAGGCAGGGAGTAAGGGGGCAGTGCACGGACATTGAGCAGAAGGCTGTGGAGTCAGACTGCACGGGTTCAAATCTCAGCCTCTGCACTTAGCAACAGCATGGCCTAGAAGAGTCACT